>NC_140015.1:19775874-20308289 GCF_964263955.1 Coregonus lavaretus | reverse complement strand
CTCACACAATGAGAGACACACACAGGTCCTGACCTGTCCCACCCCCAGCCAGTCTGATCACAAAGCGATTGGCTAGGTCAGCCTCTGTGTATGAGGCCACTTTGGGGAAGCCACTCTGATTGGCCCAGCTCAAAAGGTCATGGGTGGTAGAGAGGTCAGAGGTGAGCATGCTAGTCAGTGTCAGGTCAGGCTCCGGAGGGTAGAGTGGGGACACACTGTTGGAGGACTGAGAGGAAAGAACAAGAGAGAAATGGTCCAAAAAAAAGGGATGTTTCTGTTACAAGATTACATTTTTAGTCATTTAGCAGACGCTCTTATCCAGAGCGACTTACAGTTAGTGAGTGCATAATTTTTTTCCCCCATACTGGCACCCCGTGGGAATCGAACCCACAACCCTGGCGTTGCAAGCGCCATGCTCTACCAACTGAGCTACACGGTACAAGATAACCTGACAAGCCCTGTCAAAGCCAAGTTTAATGTGTTTATTTAACAACAAGATAACCTGAGAGATATGTCCATTGATATTTTGAACTGACGTTTACCTTGCCCTTCACTCAATGATTGTATTGCTCCTTTAATGTATTTAGTTATTTTGTCCATCATAATGACTTTTATACCAAACTCCAGAATAGGTGAAGGACCCATTCTAGCCCACATGATAGGTGAAATACCATAATGTGTCAAGTTTTACTGGATAGGGTCCTCACATAGACAGAGATGTGTCCCCGGAGCCCTGGGACTGTGAGAGCCCAGTTGACTGGAACGGCACTACTGAGGATCAGCACCAGCTTGTGCCACCCAGCATTGGCCACCGGGGGCACCAGAGCGACAGTCACCTCCACCTGCAGAGAGCTGGGATAGAGGGAGAGACAGGTCACTGAAAGGCATGGAGTGGGAGAAAATGCTTTGAAACTGATTAAGGGATAACCCAATAACTGAAAATTGTATTACTATAACAGCTTCAGAGATTGATATTCTTCGCATGATTTTCTTCACATGCTGGAGACGTCCTAAACTTACCCACAAAGCCCTGACCCTGCTGAATGGAGCTTGATGACATGTACTTCTGGGTCGCCTCCGCCAACTGGAGCACAGCCCTGCACTTCCTGTGGCTGCAGGTCAGAGGTCAGGTAGTTGTGTGACAGGAACAGAGACTGCAGTTGGCACACGTTGGGCATGGTGGTATCTGGAGGGCAGAGGGGAGACTTGGTTGGAGAGGGAGAGAGAAAGGACACAAAAACCAGGGTTGTGTATTAGTTGTATGCGTGTGTGTGGGGCTGGCTCACCCTCTCCCACGCGGACGTAGACACGGTTGGCACTGGCTGTGTGTGTGAGGGAGGATAGGGAGCCATGGCGATGCAGTGCCCAGCGCAGCAGAGCCCGCGGGCGGAAAGGCAGAGAGGGCACTGGCTGCACCCGCACTGCCAGACTGTAGGGCTGCACTGTAGAGTTAGGAGAGACCTGGGGCATAGGGGGGCACTGTGGTTACAGAGAGAGACATGATAACACATAGGCCCCCACAAATGGATGTTTCTATTACTATGTTTCTAAAACAACACACTTGCACAGACATACACACAAACACACTGTAGGGGTTAGTACTTTTATCAGTTCCTCACAGGAGGAAGGGGGTGAATGACAGATTAATTACTAAAAGAGGTACACACACCACACGAACACGCACGCACAGACTGACCTGCACCAGCACAGGCAGATCCGGGGGTAGTCTCTCGGCCTCCAACCACCAGCGCACAGGCTGCTTGGAGCTCAGTACCAGGATGAGAGTTTGACGGGGGGGGCGAGACAGAGACAGGGGCCTCAGGAGCACAGTCACCTAGAAGGGAAGAGATGGGGTCAGGGGAGGCAGACACAACGTATTGGGTGTGTGATTGTGGGTGTGTCCTATTGTGAGGAACAGAGAAGGGGCACCTGTTTGTCAGGGCTACGTGTCGCTCTCCCCACAGCGATCACATGGGTCTCTTTCTCCCCGCTCTCTCTGGCTGCACAGCCCGGGCCGGCCTCAAAGCGCTCCAACAGCCCCCACACAGGGTGGAGCGCCCCCGCTGGAGACAGAGAGCACTGCACCTCCCCACCGTCAACTACACAGTTGCAGACAACCAGAGGTCACTCAATATGAAGCTACGGCTGTATACTCTGTTTACAGGGAACAATGAGGACAAACTAATATAGATTGGGTCCCTGAAGGGAGAAACAAAACACTTGATGTCCCTAAAAAAGACAATAGTTCAGAGAGACCATCTGAACTAGGTATGAGGTTTAGTAATAGGCAGGATGGATGGGGTCAGCAGCATCAGCAGACTCTCTGATCTCACTGACAAACAGGAGCAACAATTCTCTGTCAATCCCCCACATAAATACTCTACTGCTCCACTCGACTGCTCTGCTCTCAGACAAGCCCTCTCACTCAGCCTCTCTGTCTACGTCTCAGTATGTCTCTGGTTCTTGCTCTCTTATTCCCTGAAGTGGATGTTGACCCACTATTACTAAAAGACAGCTTGATGTTCTCGGACTGAACAGAGCTAACTCGGGAGTGCCCCCTGACTGAACTTTCAACAGTTTTCTTTAGTCTCTGAATATTCCACTTTCACTTTGCTAAACCAAAGTCTGACCTTTGACACATAGCTCTTGAAAGCAGAGTCACTCTGGGAGGTACTTTTGAGACAAAGTAGTAAAGTTGACCTATTCAGTATGGAAACATCCCGTATAATTAATAGTACCTCTATAACTGTCTCCTACCTCTTCAGATAATATCTTAAAGAATCCCTTAGCACACCCCCATAGCACCCCCCCCCCCCCCCCCACTAGCACTGACTTTGCTGACAGCTACTTTATTGAGGAAAAATGTACTTACTATGACTGCGATACAGTGGGGAAAAAAAGTATTTAGTCAGCCACCAATTGTGCAAGTTCTCCCACTTAAAAAGATGAGAGAGGCCTGTAATTTTCATCATAGGTACACGTTAACTATGACAGACAAATTTAAAAAGAAAATCCAGAAAATCACATTGTAGGATTTTTTATGAATTTATTTGCAAATTATGGTGGAAAATAAGTATTTGGTCACCTACAAACAAGCAAGATTTCTGGCTCTCACAGACCTGTAACTTCTTCTTTAAGAGGCTCCTCTGTCCTCCACTCGTTACCTGTATTAATGGCACCTGTTTGAACTTGTTATCAGTATAAAAGACACCTGTCCACAACCTCAAACAGTCACACTCCAAACTCCACTATGGCCAAGACCAAAGAGCTGGCAAAGGACACCAGAAAAAAAATTGTAGACCTGCACCAGGCTGGGAAGACTGAATCTGCAATAGGTAAGCAGCTTGGTTTGAAGAAATCAACTGTGGGAGCAATTATTAGGAAATGGAAGACATACAAGACCACTGATAATCTCCCTCGATCTGGGGCTCCACGCAAGATCTCACCCCGTGGGGTCAAAATGATCACAAGAACAATGAGCAAAAATCCCAGAACCACACGGGGGGACCTAGTGAATGACCTGCAGAGAGCTGGGACCAAAGTAACAAAGCCTACCATCAGTAACACACTACGCCGCCAGGGACTCAAATCCTGCAGTGCGAGACATGTCTCCCTGCTTAAGCAAGTACATGTCCAGGCCCGTCTGAAATTTGCTAGAGTGCATTTGGATGATCCAGAAGAGGATTGGGAGAATGTCATATGGTCAGATGAAACCAAAATAGAACTTTTTGGTAAAAACTCAACTCGTCGTGTTTGGAGGACAAAGAATGCTGAGTTGCATCCAAAGAACACCATACCTACTGTGAAGCATGGGGGTGGAAACATCATGCTTTGGGGCTGTTTTTCTGCAAAGGGACCAGGACGACTGATCCGTGTAAAGGAAAGAATGAATGGGGCCATGTATCGTGAGATTTTGAGTGAAAACCTTCCATCAGCAAGGGCATTGAAGATGAAACGTGGCTGGGTCTTTCAGCATGACAATGATCCCAAACACACCGCCCGGGCAACAAAGGAGTGGCTTCGTAAGAAGCATTTCAAGGTCCTGGAGTGGCCTAGCCAGTCTCCAGATCTCAACCCCATTGAAAATCTTTGGAGGGAGTTGAAAGTCTGTGTTGCCCAGCGACAGCCCCAAAACATCACTGCTCTAGAGGAGATCTGCATGGAGGAATGGGCCAAAATACCAGCAACAGTGTGTGAAAACCTTGTGAAGACTTACAGAAAACGTTTGACCTGTGTCATTGCCAACAAAGGGTATATAACAAAGTATTGAGAAACTTTTGTTATTCACCAAATACTTATTTTCCACCATAATTTGCAAATAAATTCATTAAAAATCCTACAATGTGATTTTCTGGATTTTCTTTTCTCATTTTGTCTGTCATAGTTGACGTGTACCTATGATGAAAATTACAGGCCTCTCTCATCTTTTTAAGTGGGAGAACTTGCACAATTGGTGGCTGACTAAATACTTTTTTCCCCACTGTATGTGGTTATCCAACCTAGCTATATTAAGATGAATGCACTAACTGTAAGTCGATCTGGATAAGAGCGTCTGCTAAATGACTAAAATGTAAATGTCTTGTTTCACTTACTTGCTGTTCTCTCCCCCATTAGAAAGAGGCAGAAGAGAATCCACCCTGCCCCTGACACCATCATCATGACTGTTCTCCAGCAGTGAATTCAATGGGAGAGTCCCTCTTGCAACATCCTGAGGGGGAAAAGAGAGTGATTAATACAGTGGTCTAGACGGAATCTTTAACAAGAGACCAAGTTCTCCATGTACATAATATTATATTGGACAGGCTGAGAGAAGGATAATATGTATCCAAATAGAGGAGGAACACACACTAGAGCAAGGACATAGTTTATACCCAGGGAACAAACAACATTACAAAGTAATCTCTCCCACTGGATTCTCATTATCACTGCATTATCAGAACCTCCTCACATTATTCTCCCATTCTGGACAGTATCACACTCTTGGTGAAATGTTTCTTCTCTATGTTCTGCCAATTGCAACTGTCAAACATTTGTCAATAACATGCTTTAAAGGCTAAATCTGTGATTTCGAAACACCTGACAGATAAAATTAGGGATTGGGCTCCAGAAATGTAACCACTCTCAAATTGGTAGAAGCTTCAGATACATTTACATTTAGCAGACGCTCTTATCCAGAGCGACTTACAGTTAGTGAGTGCATACATATTTATTTATTTTTTCATACCATGCAATCAGGTCTGATATTCAATTAGATCGATATGATAGTATTAAACATATTTTGACTCCATTCATTGTTTGTTTACATAGACTACAAATAGGTATGTACATCTGACCTTAGCCTTGTTGCTTACACAATGCAATATGATCAAAGTCAAAGACCTATACCCACTTATCTCATAATTATCATGTGTCTATCTTTTTTCTGTGTCTGATAGCCTACACACATCATATAATGCTGTGAGACAGAATTGGAAGTCGTTGTTCGGCACCGGTTGACCAGTTTATTGTCCTTTGGTGGCGAATAAGGATCAGAGGACGGTCCAGACAACACACACCGACTCATTGAGATAATGACAAGTCATTAACTGGCGGGCAAAACACTAATCAATTCTATTCAAACTTGCCAGGAAAGAACACCACGAACTGCAAAACAACTGCCACTGGGGCCAGAAACCAAAATTTAAAAATTGATTGGCCTATGAGTATGCAAAGGTATACACGTAATTGTTTTCTCTAAAAGTGTAATTTAAAACAGTTTTTATATTATTTGTCTCATGTTGCTGAATCCCTGGGCTAATTCATGACAAATATTTAGAACTTCACTTGAAGAAGAAATGCATTAGCCCAGTCACAATTCACTGTGGCTAGAACTAAAAGAAAAACACATCAAATAGGCAATAGACCTACAACGGTTCAATTTACACGGACCACAACTCACAGCACTTCGAATATCTCTCCTAACTTCTGAATACAGGCTATAATAAATGTCGTAACTCACCTGTGACAGTTCCCCGTGGAGCTGCACGTTGAAAGCAGACTGTTGATCAACTATTGATTCTCAGGTTAAGACCAATCAATCATTGGTTAAGACCAGTGACCACAGGACTGTGTCCGCGTATATATCACCGTGGGCTACACACCCTCCCTCACCTCTCCCTCTCTCTCTCTCAGACACACACCCCCTGTGCAAGAATACACACCCACTAACTTGACCAATACTAGAGGAAATATACAGAAAATTGCTTTTACCAAATCTATGTGCGGTTTCAGGCGTCCGGAGACACACTGGATGGCATTTCAGATGGGATATTGCCTTGACATCATCATTTCCGATAAGCCAAATATTTTTTTTAGAGGTGGGATACGGAATTTAAAAAGATTCCCGCGAAATAGTATAAAAGCCAGGGGAGGAGCAAGGAATGGGGCGATAGACTGGAGAGAGAAAAGGGAATAGGCTCTAAAGACGCACAGAAACGTAGACGGCAACAGGAAAAAGAGTGAGAGAGGATGAAGCGTAAAGGGGAAGAGGAGGGATGGTGGGAGGGTAAATAAATAGGAGAGGAAGGCTGGACTTGAGAAGTTGGAGAGGCAGGGGGAAAGTGAGAGGAATGCAGAGGGGGAAAGAAAGGAAAGAGAGATAAATGAGGGATGGAGAAAATAATTAGACCATTAAGTACACTGTAATTATTTGTATTCAATTTATAATTGTAAGGCAACCAACTGCAATAGGATTGTGAGGATTGTGCTGAACATTTGGGCATATAGCTGAACCAACATACATTCTCAAGTTGAATTGTATGTTCACTCCACTTTGAATTTTAGGTTGAGTGAACATACAATTCAACTTGAGAATTTATTCGACCTTATTTGCGTATTTCCCAGTGTAAAATGAAACTCTTTATGACAATACATACAGTACCAGTCAAAAGTTTGGACACGCCTACTCATTCAAGGGTTTTTCTTTATTTTGACTATTTTCTACATTGTAGAATAATAGTGAAGACATCAAAACTATGAAATAACACATATGGAATCATCTATTAACCCAAAAAGTGTTAAACAAATCAAAATAGATTTTAGATTCTTCAAAGTAGCCACCCTTTGCCTTAATGACAGCTTTGCACACTCTTGGCATTCTCTCAACCAGCTTCATGAGGTAGTCACCTGGAATACATTTCAATTAACAGGTGTGTCTTAATTTGTGGAATTTCTTTCCTTCTTAATGCGTTTGAGACAATTAGTTGTGTTGTGACAAGGTAGGGGTGGTATACAGAAGATAGCCCTATTTGGTAAAAGACCAGGTCCATATTATGGCAAGAACAGCTCAAATAAGCAAAGAGAAACAACAGTCCATCATTACTTTAAGACATGAAGGTCAGTCAATCCGGAAAATTTCAAGAACTTTGAAAGTTTCTTCAAGTGCAGTCGCAAAAACCATCAAGCGCTTTGATGAAACTGACTCTCATGAGGATAAGTTCATTAGAGTTACCAGCCTCAGAAATTGCAGCCCAAATAAATGCTTCACAGAGTTCAAGTAACAGACACATCTCAACATCAACTGTTCAGAGGAGACTGTGTGAATCAGGCCTTCATGGTCGAATTGCTGCAAAGAAACCACTACTAAAGGACACCAATAATAAGAAGAGACTTGCTTGGGCCAAGAAACACAAGCAATGGACATTAGACCAGTGGAAATCTGTCCTTTGGTTTGATGAGTCCAAATTTGAGATTTTTGGTTCCAACCGCCGTGTCTTTGTGAGACGCAGAGTAGGTGAATGGATGATCTCCGCATGTGTGGTTCCCACTGTGAAGCATGGAGGAGGTGTGATGGTGTGGGGGTGCTTTGCTGGTGACACTGTCAGTGATTTATTTAGAATTCAAGGCACACTTAACCAGCATGGCTACCACAGCATTCTGCAGCGATACGCCATCCTATCTGGTTTGCGCTTAGTGGGACTATCATTTGTTTTTCAACAGGACAATGACCCAACACACCTCCAGGCTGTGTAAGGGCTATTTGACTAAGAAGGAGTGTGATGGAGTGCTGCATCAGATGACCTGGCCTCCACAATCACCCGACCTCAACCCAATTGAGATGGTTTGGGATGAGTTGGACCGCAGAGTGAAGGAAAAGCAGCCAACAAGTGCTCAGCATATGTGGGAACTCCTTCAAGACTGTTGGAAAATAATTCCAGGTAAATCAGGTTGAGAGAATGCCAAGAGTGTGCAAAGCTGCCATCAAGGCAAAGGGTGGCTACTTTGAAGAATCTAAAATATAAAATATATTTTGATTTGTTTAACACTTTTTTGGTTACTACATGATTCCACACGTGTTATTTCATGGTTTTGATGTCTTCACTATTATTCTACAATGTAGAAAATAGTACAAAATTAAGAAAATCCCTTGAATGAGTAGGTGTGTCCAAACTTTTGACTGGTACTGTATATCATAAGGCTTAGTTTGAGGGCCTAGTTACATCCTAATGCAGTGGTCTGAAACAACTGGTTTATAGGCCACATTAAGCCTGCAAGTCACATTCTGGCTTGCAAACTTATGTGTAATTCCTATTGGAATCCAGCCAGAGTGAGGATATCCAACAATTGGAACTTTTATTTACCCCCTATCTGCATTGAGAATGATGGCCAGGGTAGGCGCAGGGAAGATTGATTATTGAGACTACCTAAATCATATAAACTGGAAAAGCCATCTCAGTAACAGCCATCTCAGGGTGCAAAATGTCCAACTACTAACAGATTGGATTAGTTTAGGAAAATAAATGTTATTTATGTTTGTGTAGCATAAGATTAATCAACCAATCAATGCAAAAACACAGTAGCCCCGTGTAGCTCAGTTGGTAGAGCATGGTGCTTGCAACGCCAGGGTTGTGGGTTTGATTCCCACGGGGGGCCAGTATGAAAATGTATGCACTCACTAACTGTAAGTCGCTCTGGATAAGAGCATCTGCTAAATGACTAAAATATAAAAATGGTAATGTATTGAAACAAACAATTCTGAAAATCAACCTGCAATAGAGCATGCTGGGAAATTGTTTTGAGCAAACATACATTTGTAATTTTACTCAACAAGCTTGTTCAAATTCAGCTCACTTCGAGCAGAGTTTGTTGATTCAATGTACAATTGTAAGGCTGCAAAAGGATTGTGAGTTTGCTCAACGTTTGGGCATATAGCTGAACTAACATACAGTGTTACCTTCCAAAGGCAAACATGAATTTGTCATTCGACTCAACAAGTTTTTATACATTCAGCTCACTGTGAGCAAAGATTGTTGAGTGAACAAATTTTCACACATTAGCTCAATTTCTTGTCCTTCTGAAGTCCACCCAACTCACAGAATAATGCTGATTAAGTAATTGGTTAAGTTGGCTTTTTTTTAAAATACGGAATAGGCTAACACATAATTGCTCTGAAGTGTGGGTACACAGATTTCTACCTAAATTGAGAAAGTTTAGAAAGTATTCAGAAAGTACTCAATGTAATGATGGTGTTAAATACACATTTTTAATTCTTCTTTGCCTGTTTCCAGGCTGTCCAGTACAGTATTTCATATTTCTCAGCATTTTATTGGAATGTCAATCTACATTTAAATGTATCATGGGGAAATGAGTATGTTTGTTCTGTGGACAACAATTTTGAATGTTCTTTTTCTTTGGTAAAGTTGCTCTCTACTCTCCCCAGACCGGTCTGAGAATAGGTCAGCCTTTTAACTCTCAAGCTACCGACTGGGGTCATTTTGACCCCAGGGGCATATTTTTTTATCATAGCCCAAAGGTTGTTTATTCAATTCTTCAAATGTTTCATGACTTTGTCAATGAACTTGTTCTTAACAAATCTAAGTAATTGTTTAGTGTTTCTGTATCAATATGGACTATTTAAAAATTCAAGTCATTTGGGATAATTCTTACCCCAGCCAAAAACATATAATTCTGCCAATAGTAATTGGATAAATAGGACCCTTATTTATATCTAGGTTTCTCTGGAGACAATTAAAAGTTAACCATACCACCAGAGGGTGGAGTGGGACCTGTATCTGTGATTTTGACCAGATAGACATATCATCTGCAGAGATATAAAATTAACTCCCCATTGAACTTTTCTATACCACGCATCGTATGACTGTGTTTAAAACCAAAATGACCTTATTTTTCGTATATAGAAATTTGCCAAAGGTATACAAAGTCTGCCTATGGTATACTGCAACACAGAACTCAGATAGGCTCTGAATCTACAGTTGAAGTCGGAAGTTTACATACACTTAGGTTGGAGTCATTACAACTAGTTTTTCAACCACTCCACACATTTCTTGTTAACAAACTATAGTTTTGGCAAGTCAGTTAGGACATCTACTTTGTGCACGACACAAGTAATTTTTCCAACAATTGTTTACAGACAGATTATTTCACTTATAATTCACTGTATCACAATTCCAGTGGGTCAGAAGTTTACATACACTAAGTTGACTGTGCCTTTAAACAGCTTGGAAAATTCCAGAAAATGACGTCATGGCTTTAGAAGCTTCTGATAGGCTAATTGACATCATTTGAGTCAATTGGAGGTGTACCCCTGGATGTATTTCAAGGCCTACCTTCAAACTCAGTGCCTCTTTGCTTGACATCATGGGAAAATCAAAAGAAATCAGCCAAGACTTCAGAAAATAAATTGTAGACCTCCACAAGTCTGGTCCATCCTTGGGAGCAATTATCAAATGCCCGAAGGTACCACGTTCATCTGTACAAACAATAGTACTCATCAGAGGGTGGGACCTTTATCACCAGATAGACCCCACTTGGCACAGACGTCAGTTCCACGTCTAGTTTAGATTTACATTTGATTGAGTTGTCAACTAAAGTGAATTCAATCTGAAATCAACAAAAAATGTCACCATGTCATCAAATCAAATCAAATGAAATTGTATTTGTCACATGCACCAAATACAACAGGTGTAGACCTTACCGTGAAATGCTTACTTACAAGCCCTTAACCAACAATGCAGTTCAAGAAATAGAGTTAAGGAAATCTTTACTAAATAAACTAAAGTAAAAAAAAAAAAAAGAAGTAACAATAAAATAACAATAATGAGGCTATATACAGGGGGTACCAGTACAGAGTCAATGTGCGGGGTACAGATTAGTCGAGGTAATTTGTACATGTAGGTAGGGGTAAAGTGACTATGCATGTCATTGGATGTAGGTTTAAAGTTGGGTGAAAAAATATGAAATGCCCTTATGTTGATGCCTTTTTCAAATACAATCAGTTTTCTTCGTTGATTCAACGTCATTACATAGATTTTTGAGAGTTGAAATGACGTGGAAACAACTTTGATTCAACCATTTTGTGCCAAGTTTGACAGATCACCTGCAGAGATTGAGCACCTTAAGTACTCGCCTATGGTTATAACTGGTTATAACTAGGTATGACCATGTACATGCTTAGTTGTTGTCAAAACAGCTGATAAAAGTCTGTCAGTGGTATGAATACTTGTTAAAACTGTAATACATAAACCAGCTTCCCTTTAAATGTACACATAGTGCTGTATTGGTATGTATTCTCTGAAAAATACTTATTCTACTGAAAATGTGATATAAATACCAGAATTCCTATAATATCTTCCAATATTCTATATGTGCAACTTGTAATGATATTTGTGGTGCTACATCATTTGGTTGGTAGTGACTTAGAAGATGTGGGCATGCTTTTCGCAATATTTTTGGTCATTGTCGCTCAGAATCACTTTTTGAAGTGAATTGAATCCTTTTTGTCAATAAAATTAAGTATATTTAAAATGTTGGTGTACTGCCCCTGTAAAAGGCAGTTGTTTTTACCACATAAATATGACACAATTAATATTTACTTTAAAATTCGGAAAACTAAATGATACTATTGTCATGCGACGTGTATGCGGTAGCGAAGTCAAAAGCAGGACACAGAGCGGCTGGCAACGTTATTTACTGAACACAGTAAAATCAACCTACAAACAACAAACCTCCAAACAGGGAGGAAAGCACAAAGACCCGTACATACAGAACTGCCGGAATGACAACAAACAATAACACACAAAGTACCAATGAGAGACAGGGGTAAATATAGGGAATACAATCTAACATAATGGGAAACAGGTGTAAACAATAAAGACCAAACAAGACAAACACCGAAACATCGATCGGCAGCAGCTAGTACTCCGGGGACGACGAACGCCGAAGCCTGCCCGAGCAAGGAGGAGGAGCAGCCTCGGCTGAATCCGTGACAACTATAATCAGATGATGGTAATTTAGCTTTTTAGTACTAATGTGGATTGTACTTTGGAAAAAGCTGCACACTATATAAAGGAAAAATTAATATATTTGTTTGACAGTACTGCTAATTAACTGTAATTTAGCAAAGATAACAGTCTATTCTAGCCATCTTTTATTTCAGATAACATTTATCACGTCTAAGGATAAGATGATATTTTGCTGTGATTTATGTTTTTTCCAATAGTTTCTTCTTGGTTGGTAAACAATGTATGTAAAATATTCTGTTGGTAGCTTGAGGGTTAAATGAGCAGACATGCAATCTATCTATCAAAAGAAGTATGACCACTGAAATGAAATGAAAATTCCAGCCTTGGCTGCAATTTATGTGACCATACACTAGGTGCTATCTAGAATCTAAAAGGGTTCTTCGGCTGTCCCGATAGGATAACCCTTTGAAGAACCCTTTTAGGTTCCATATAGAACCCTTTCCACAGAGGGTTCTACATGGAACCCAAAAGGGTTCTACCTGGAACCAAAAAGGGTTATCCTGTGGGGACGGCCGAAAACCATTTTGGAACCCTTTTTTCTAAGAGTGTAGTGCTTTCATCTTACAGGTTTTTAGGTGGATGAAAAACATCACCATTGCTTACTTGTTTTCGTCCTAACGAACTCA
The DNA here is from genome assembly GCF_964263955.1 of Coregonus lavaretus. Lineage (NCBI taxonomy): Eukaryota > Metazoa > Chordata > Actinopteri > Salmoniformes > Salmonidae > Coregonus > Coregonus lavaretus. Next base: position 20,295,364 of record NC_140015.1, on the reverse strand, counting down.
CTTTTGAGTCTCAGTCAGGCCTTCTTTAATTTCCACCTTTCTATGAATAGAAAACATATTTTTCCTTCCATAGCCGTCCTTTTCGTGCAGGCTAATTTAGTCTGAGGTTCTCTGTTCACTTGGTGCTCTCAGTACATCCTCCATCTCCTTTACCTTTACACAGCTAGAGCCAAACCACCCCTGTCTAACTCTGATCACAACACTGTCCAGCTCATTCCCACCTACCGTACAGGTTTCAAGAGCAGTAAACCCCTTGTGAAATCTGTGAATGTCTGGAATGAGGACAGCATAGAATCACCTAAGGGATGTTTTCTGTGTACAGATTGGGACATTTTTCAAGAGTTAGACATGTACAAGTCAGTACAGGTTGTCACAGACTACATCCATTTCTGTGTTGACTCTGATACCCAAAAAGACAATAAAGGCATACCCAAACAACACCCCGTACATCACAAAGGAGGTAAAGGACTGGGTCAACCGCAAGAGGCAACCATTCAAAAACAAGAACCAACAACATGCTCAGAGAGACAAGGAAACAACATATGGAATCAATGGGATAAAAGTTCCTTACAGTGAACTCCAAAACACTGTGGGAGTTGATGAGAACAATCACCAACATGAACCCTGCAAAAGAAATCCTTGCACACACCAGATGAGCTGACCAAAGCCATGTACATGACGTCTCTGTTGAGTGTGATAATGTGATTGGCTCCATTGTTATTGATGATTGTGTTCATAGGTTGGAAATCAACCTTATAGTTGTCACTAGTCTTCAAGCTCACCTGTATGAATAAGGCAACAGGTCCTGATGGCAATCTCTGCTTTTCTTCTAAAACATGTGCAGAGGAACTTACTCCGGCTTGGTGCCCCATCTTTCAGAGGTCCGTAGACTCCCACACTGTCCCATCTCTGTAGGAAAAGTCCATTATCACTCCAGTCCCCAAAAAGCCTTTTCCAAAATAAAATAATGACAATAGACCTGTTGTTCTGACCCCCATCGTAATGAAATGTTTTGAAAATGGTGTGCGAGCTCCGTTCAGATGTAAACCCTGTGTTAGATCCTTATCAATTTGCTTATAAGCAAAGTCGTGGGACTGATGATGCAATCAACACCATCGTGCATCTCATTGTTAAGCATCTGGAAAACCCTGAAGCCTATGCTAGACTGTTATTTATTGATTTAAGTTCAGCGTTTAACACGATACAGCCACATGTCCTACTCAGCCAGTTAAAGCAGATGGGTGTTAACCCCTGTACCATAAGGTGGTACCACTCATTCCTGACTAGCCGTACTCAGCAGGTTAGTGTTAACAGTACCCTCTCTGAGGCTAGAGACATTAGCACAGGGGCCCCGCAGGGTTGTGTGAGTTCACCCATCTTATTCATACTGTACACAAATTAATGCACTAGCAGTAATCCTGATATATATTGTCAAGTTTTCTGATGATAACACCATCCTTGGTCTCATGTATAAAGATGCTGATACTACTGTGTACAGGTCAGAAATTCAAAGGTTTGTCAAGTGGTGTGATGAGCACCATTTTATCCTCAATGTAAAGAAAACGGAGGAGATGGTGTTTGACCCTAAATCTGTCGGCAACCATGTGCCTGTGGTTGTCCACAATGCTAACATAGCACAGCTTAGTTCGTACAAGTACCTGGGTGTAATGCTCCTGAGTAAAACGTACTCTGGCAATAGAGTTCTTTTTTCAGGGTTGTTTAGTGGTGATATTTAACTCTGCTTCATTGCGTTTCACTCCGTACAGTATTAATTGAAAATAACTTTTGTTACTCACTGCAGTGTTGTTCAGTATTCTAGAGTTAATTATTTAGATTAATGTTTACACTTAATATAATCACAAGAGTTAATTCTCCTATGTAGTCTAACAACACTATTTTGGAGTTTATATGGTCCCATTTGAGGTATAAGGGTGTAAAGTCTCATTTACATATTTCTTAACATGTCATATTATGGTGGCTTGCAATGTGACATTCAATCTCTATTGGTATCCAATTAAGAGAGAGGATGTCCAGCAACTTTACATCACCAACAACTTACATTCAGAATGCATGTCAGAGCAGGGAGGAGGCTACTGTTGTTAGGTACTACCTACATCATATAAACTGAAACAGCCTTCTCAGTAACGGTTGTAATAAACCAAACCATTTACAGATTAGTTTAGGATAATGTATGTTACATATCATTGACTAGCATTAGATAAAAAACAATAAATGTACATGTGAAAAAACATATTGAAACAATTTTAAAAAATCAACCTGCAACATGTATGCTGAGAAATATGACAATGACGCCCCTCCCACATCTGCGGATGCTCCATAGTTTTAACTACCTGTCTCTGGTTACTCTTAATGGAGTTAAAGATACTCAATCCCAATTAACTCCAGTTATCAGCACTAACTCCAGGGAGTGTATCACTCTGTTGAGGGTTAAGATAACTTCAGTAGTCAATTTAATTCTACATTTAAACTCTCCTTGATTTACTGTGTGTGTAGGTCTACTTGTACTTTGTGGACTTCTGGACTTTTGGATTGACGCTTTTGGCCCAAAACTACTCAAAAGTGCAATTTTGGTGACTTTGTGTGTGGGTGGTTTCTGAAAAGTGGACAGAGTTAACCAGTCTTGACAGAGTCCAGATATAATGGAGCGCCATTACCTCCGTGGATACAGGCCAGATTGTCCAAACCCAAATCAGCATTCTCCACTAAAAGCTCATCTTTGGTAATGAGTGGCTGTTTATCCCATGCCGAGTATTTGTGCGCTCGTGTGTGTGTGTTTGTGTGTGTGTGCGAGAGAGTGAGTCAGTGAGTGAGTGAGAACACCACAAAACACATTTTTTGCTTTACCACTAATGAACACAGCGCAGAAATGTTGAGACAACCAGGAAAGAGCCAAATGGAAATGCAGACAAAGTGTATGAGGATGGTCACCAGGTTAATGTGAGTGGGCCTCTGTGGCAGACCGAGCCATGGAAGATATCTATAATTACATGCATTAGTCGCTCTACGTACCGCTGCTGGTTAAAGGCCCACTATTGCTCCAACAACCACTTATCAATCCTGGTTTCTTAGATAAAGAGATCAGAGTTGATAAACAGACTAAAGTACATCCAGCGAGGGCATTTGAGCTGTAAAGCCTTCAGCAGGCCAAGTTGGTGACATTGATGTGCAGCAACCTGATGCTTTTATCTACATCTGTTTGTCAGTGCGTTTATCATATCTTCTGGATCGGTGACATTTTCCACATTCGAACATCCAACCTGGTTCTAACAATGACAAGAATGCACTTATTGTTGGTCTCTGTTCCTTTCTGCTTTGACCACAAAAGTGTAGGAAAAAAGGAAACTGCAGTGTCTCCTTTTAAACTAGGCTCCAGTGAAGATGGGAGGCAAGGAAGGAGTGAGGGAAAGAGGGAGAGAACGAAGGAGGAGAGCAGTGTGTTCCAGGAACACCCTGCCCTCTCCACACACAGATCAACACGTTCATCTCTCCTCATCTAACCCCACTCCCTCCTTCACATCTTGTCTCCCTTTTTTTCTCTACAATTATGTTCCCTGTTCTGTTATTTTCCTCTTCTGCATCAAAGTGATAATCTGACACATTCCTCTGTCTTTCATTCCTCTGTTCCTCTTCTCCAGGGCACAGTATTGTCATTAGCACATTGAATAATAACAATGGGACCACATCCTCTCCTGCTGTACAGTATCAGACCCAGCTCTGTTCTCCTCAGGGTGCTAGAGTGTCTCTCCTCTTTCTTTGCCATGCGTCACCATCTCTACCTACCTGCACTGGTGGCCCACTGTGTCACCATCTCTCCCTACCTGCACTGGTGGCCCACTGTGTCACCGTCTTTGTCTACTTTCTTGCTGGTACTCTCTGTTCCAGACATAGTTCCAGCCCCCTGAGACCACTGCTGTAACTATTGCTCTGTGAAGGCACAACACGCTGGGCTATGCTGACGGCTATGCTGACTATTTTATTATATTGCATTATGTTGACCTTAAGCCTACTCATTCATTGTTTATGTGAATCTACAGCAGAGAGACTCCAAATGACACAGTGTTCCTGACCTGGAGAGAACACACACACGATGGAAAAGGCCCTGCTGTAGACGTGTTTGGCCCATTAAGAATGATAGTGTCTTCATGGTCTACCCGCTGCTAATGGTGTCTGGTGACATGCAGCACACTCTGCTCTGTTCTCCTATTACTCAGCATAATGAACGTAATGGCAGCCATTAACATTGCTTTAAAAGGAGTTCAGACAATCCTGGATGACAAACAACTTTAGTTCTAGTAGTTTGGATTGTGTGAGACAATCCATGAACAGTCTACACTACCGTCCTCATTTTGTAGGTTTTATATCATCATATTGAAAAAATAAGTTAAAAGAGTTCATGCTAATGTAGCTGGCTGAATGGTTATTGGGCTGAAGAGTCACAAAGCTGTGAGTCAGTCCATTGGGTTCACATTTTTACTAAGTCACAGTTCCAGACATAACATCGGCATGACTGACAAATCAAACACCAGAATGAAACTAAAATCACAGAAAACAATTTGAAAAATAATTCTAAATGATTGAAGATAAAACTAATTGACGTACCGAGCGGGGAGAGTAGAGGAGTATCCCATTTGAAGACGAGGGGTAACATGACATGGTGGTGACCCAGCACAAACACACACAGAAAAACACCTCAACCCTCCTCCTTCCACCCTCACTAGCATCCCTTGACATTCGTCATACACTGAGTCTGCACCCCACTTGGTCATCTTCTCAATTTCTCTGGAACACTTTTGATCTTTTCTATGGCTCCCACCTGTGGTCATTTATGAGAGGTGCAGGACTTTAGATGACAGCAATGGGAATAGACTGAGGCAGGATCAGAACTTACACACAGAAACAGTAAGCAGCCTCAAACGATAAAGGGTGAGGAGAGATAGCAGGCAGAGAGGCAATAGAGAGAGGTCCATTTGAGATTAATCATATCTGATGATCCCTGCACCAACTGTATCGTCTGCAGAGAAGATCCTTTTCATCTTGTAAGTGGGCTCCATTCATTCTTTAGGGAAATAGACTTCACTCAGTTCCAGTGTTGCTATGCTGCACAGACACTGTGCCCCATCAGCACTCATCCACTGAGCGTTACATCATCCGGATTATCTTCATGTATCATCCTGCCCACTATAAAAGTCACTCCAGAAATCCATTAAAGGTCAGTAGATCCCTTACAATGTATCTGCGCAGCACGTATTCACATCCTCCCGTAACTTTCTTCTGCCTCTTCAAGGTTCAGACAGGACAGAACAGCAGTAAGCCTCTCCTGGTAACATCCCTCTCACAGTGTAGAGTCCCTCGTCAGCTCCACTCACAGTCTAAAGGGAGAGTTTGACCTTGACCCTTAGCAGAGGTCAGAGACGTAGTCAAAGTCTTTGAAGCAGTCCTGGTCCTTGCGGGAGAGGGTGCGGCGTTCACGGGGTGGCGTGAGAGCGGGGGGCTCGGCGGTGAACTCCTCGTCAAAGTTGCTGACGTCCTCCCTCCCCCCGATGTTGGGGACAAACGGGGGCGGGAGCCGCCTCTGCAGCAGCGCTTCCCAGTCCACACCCTGAGAGGGGGAACAGAGAGACCGGATTGGTTCAAAGAATCCAGGTGAATTGAATCATCTATGCTTGTTGGGCAGCTCATGCAACTAAAAACAGCAACCCCTAACGTTATAGTACCAAATAGAGTTGGAGCAGATGCTGAAACTATTTAACATGCTCATTGATTACATAACAAGAATGTTACCTAATGACGTGTGTGTCTGTGTCTGAGGGAGAGAGAGAGAGAGAGAGCAACTCACCCTGAAGAAAGGCTGTTTCTTGACGTCATCGGCATCTTTCTCACCAGATCCTAGGCGCCGCTCAGGGTTCCTCCTCAACAACTGGCAAAAGAAAACAACAAACACCTCAACCCAGACATAGCAACTCACAGCACAGACCAAACAATAGCTAGAAACACACACAGATGGCAAACAGCTGAAAATACATCAGAAACACTTTCACAGAAAACCCACTGACTGAAAACTAAAAGCAACATGGCTCCACCTTTACAGTGACCAGACTGACCACATCAATCAACTGGTGATTGGTGGGATGTGAGTGTTGGGGGAGGAGCTTACCCGTCTCATGATGCCGATGGCCTCTGTGGAGAGGAAGCGAGGGTAGCGCACCTCGTCATTCACTATGCTGTCAAACACCTCCTCTTCATCATCACCTGGGAATGGAGACTGACACACACATAGGTCGCAGTGTCACGCTCACAGCCACCCATTTAACCTATTGTGGTGGCCGGGGAATGCCACTGTTTGGAGTGTCAGCCATGCCCCACAACCAGCATTTTTAGGCTGCAGCAAGCTATGCTGTAGTGCTACGCCCCACACCTGAAGCCACTAAGCCTTGTTAGGCTGCAATACACCTGGGGCATACAGTGGGTAAAAAAAGTATTTAGTCAGCCACCAATTGTGCAAGTTCTCCCACTTAAAAAGATGAGAGAGGCCTGTAATTTTCATCATAGGTACACGTCAACTATGACAGACAAAATGAGAAAAAAAATCCAGAAAATCACATTGTAGGATTTTTAATGAATTTATTTGCAAATTATGGTGGAAAATAAGTATTTGGTCAATAACAAAAGTTTCTCAATACTTTGTTATATACCCTTTGTTGGCAATGACACAGGTCAAACGTTTTCTGTAAGTCTTCACAAGGTTTTCACACACTGTTGCTGGTATTTTGGCCCATTCCTCCATGCAGATCTCCTCTAGAGCAGTGATGTTTTGGGGCTGTCCCTGGGCAACACGGACTTTCAACTCCCTCCAAAGATGTTCTATGGGGTTGAGATCTGGAGACTGGCTAGGCCACTCCAGGACCTTGAAATGCTTCTTACAAAGCCACTCCTTCGTTGCCCGGGCGGTGTGTTTGGGATCATTGTCATGCTGAAAGACCCAGCCACGTTTCATCTTCAATACCCTTGCTGATGGAAGGAGGTTTTCACTCAAAATCTCACGATACATACCCCATTCATTCTTTCCTTTACACAGATCAGTCGTCCTGGTCCCTTTGTAGAAAAACAGCCCCAAAGCATGATGTTTCCACCCCCATGCTTCACAGTAGGTATGGTGTTCTTTGGATGCAACTCAGCATTCTTTGTCCTCCAAACACGACGAGTTGAGTTTTTACCAAAAAGTTCTATTTTGGTTTCATCTGACCATATGACATTCTCCCAATCCTCTTCTGGATCATCCAAATGCACTCTAGCAAACTTCAGACGGGCCTGGACATGTACTGGCTTAAGCAGGGGGACACGTCTGGCACTGCAGGATTTGAGTCCCTGGCGGCGTAGTGTGTTACTGATGGTAGGCTTTGTTACTTTGGTCCCAGCTCTCTGCAGGTCATTCACTAGGTCCCCCCGTGTGGTTCTGGGATTTTTGCTCACCGTTCTTGTGATCATTTTGACCCCACGGGGTGAGATCTTGCGTGGAGCCCCAGATCGAGGGAGATTATCAGTGGTCTTGTATGTCTTCCATTTCCTAATAATTGCTCCCACAGTTGATTTCTTCAAACCAAGCTGCTTACCTATTGCAGATTCAGTCTTCCCAGCCTGGTGCAGGTCTACAATTTTGTTTCTGGTGTCCTTTGACAGCTCTTTGGTCTTGGCCATAGTGGAGTTTGGAGTGTGACTGTTTGAGGTTGTGGACAGGTGTCTTTTATACTGATAACAAGTTCAAACAGGTGCCATTAATACAGGTAACGAGTGGAGGACAGAGGAGCCTCTTAAAGAAGAAGTTACAGGTCTGTGAGAGCCAGAAATCTTGCTTGTTTGTAGGTGACCAAATACTTATTTTCCACCATAATTTGCAAATACATTTATTAAAAATCCTACAATGTGATTTTCTGGAAAAAAAATTCTCGATTTGTCTGTCATAGTTGACGTGTACCTATGATGAAAATTACAGGCCTCTCTCATCTTTTTAAGTGGGAGAACTTGCACAATTGGTGGCTGACTAAATACTTTTTTCCCCCACTGTATAAGGTGCTGGTTCAGTTCAGCACGAGAAGAGCTCTACAGACATTTGTTCGAAGCCCATGGACATTGTGAAGCTGGTAAACTGGGTAGTAGTCTAAGTTCAGTTAAGCTCTGTGTGGGAGTTTTTTAAAAACTTTTTTTGGGAGGGGGGGGTTTCAGTTACAGTTTGAGAACAATCTTTGTGAACCTTTTATTTTGAATAAATATGCCAGCCTGGCTTAAGCTGTGCCCCTGCGTGTTGGACTTCTGTCATGGTTCCTCATCATTGACATCCTATCAGCCATGCCTAGTGAGTCGTTACACTATACTTGTTTATGTAACATATGGCTCAAAACCACATCACTTTATGTAATATAGACTAAAGTGCTGTATTACCATAAAGGCTTAAAGTATATATTACTGGCTTAAAGTATATATTATTTTAAAGGTGAGGGCTTAGCCCATTAAAGGGATCCTCCGGTACTTTTGTATACTTTTTAGCCAGTAGTTCTGAAAGTAGCGTCCAAAAGTGGTCCCCGAAAACTGCATACTACGTCATTGATCTCTCTCTCGCTCTGCTGTAGGTGCATCATGTGCATATTGCTAGCTGTCACTCATATGGCGAGGGGCTGAAGCTCATTGGTCGAACTCGAATTGCTAGGGGGCTGGCCCACGTGAGGGAAAATGGTGCAGCACAGCTTCCAGAAAAACTGTCGCTTTCAAACTAGGGATTTCGTGGCTAATTGAGGTTAGACAGTAATTCTGCTAATTAATTATGTATGAACTACACATTGACACATCTAGCCCAAATACTTAAGTAGTCGCCAAAGTTACGGAGCATGTCTAAATAATATGGCTAAATATGTATGGAGTCATATTTATATAATTCTCTGAAGTGGTTTTTAGAGTCAAGTCTCTTACCTCTCCCACCAGCATCTCATACACCAGTACTCCCAGGCCCCACCAGTCAACTGCCCTGGTGTAGGAGGTGTCTGTCAGAACCTCTGGAGCCAGGAACTCAGGAGTACCACAGAACGTACTGGTCCTGTCCCCATAGCCCATCCCTGGGGAGGTAGAGCGAGATCAGGAATGAGAAGAAGGGAAGGAAAGAGAAGCAGTGAGAGAGAGGTTGTTGTGAGAGAAAAACAGAGAGAGGAAAGAGAGAGAGAGAGACAAACTGAGTCAGAAATATCGAAAAACATGAGCACAGTAGCAAAAAGAGGCTTCAATAAAAAAGTACTCCAAACTACAACCGCTATGATCTTCCATCCTTACAGAGCTCTGGAGACATGATGAATAAGTTATAGAGAACATACCCTCTTTACAGAGCCCGAAGTCTGCTATCTTCACATAGCCCTGTGTATCCAGCAACAAGTTATCGAGTTTAAGGTCCCTGAGGAGGAGGGATGAAGATTCATTCAAAATGGATGAGTACTCTGAGGATGAAGGGGTAGGAGGATGAGAGGGTATCTGTCTTTCATGTGTTCTGTGTTTCATGTCTACCCAGAGTACTCACCGGTACACAATCTTGTGGTCATGAAGAAACTGCAGGCCCAAAACCACACAGGCTGCGTAGAACCTGCAGGACAGACAGACAAACAGACAGACGCACACACAAATAGTCAGGACACACACACACACGACAGTAACAGCAGACTGTGGGTGGATATGAGTACGCATACAGTATACAACCATATGAACACAAATACACATAACTCAAAGCATGCCTGCTCCTCCCCCCATGTTCCGTTACACATACAGTAGAACACAGTACACACACAAATACACACAAAAACACAGCGGTACCCACACGGCTCGGGGCTCTGTAAAGACGTCTGCGTGGATGTGCATCATGAGGTCGCCCCCAGCCGTGTACTCCATGACGAAGCACACGTGTTCTGGGGTCTGGAAACATGCAAACAGGTTGACCAGGAAGGGGTGGTGGGAGCTGTTCACCGTCTCAAAAATACGCTTCTCACACATCAGACTGAGGAGAGGAGAAGGAGAGAATGATGGACTCAGAAGACAACAGGAAAGAGAGACAATTGTGTAATGTCAAGTACAGCATGTAAACAGTGTATATGTTTGCCATGGTTTGTTGGTGATCACTTTTGTGTTGACAATAATTTTGTGGCATATATAAAACTAGACAATCCAGTCTTAGTATTTTCACCATGATGGAGGTCATATAATGTCTGAGAGAGGCATGATATAGTAGGCCTGTGTTGCCTGTGTTCTGTCTTGGCCTGTGTTGCATTCTAGTGTTGATCCATACCTGTCCACTTCGTCCCGCGCCACAATGTCTCCCTTCTTCAGGGCTTTGATAGCGTACACACTGCCTGTCCTCTTGTACTCTGACAACAACACCTGGAAAACACCATGGGTTCATCTAAATCTCTAAATCCTCTGGATAGAGAACGTCCTAACACAGGGAGGATATTTAAGATGTGAGGACACATACCTTGCCAAAGTGTCCCCTGCCCAGCACAGCAATCAGCTTGAAGTCTTCCAGACACAGAGGGCCTTTGCTCTGTCTAATATCAGGACACAAAGAAAATAATAATGATCAATCACTGAAATAGCCTTTACTCATGTTGAATGGTCATTTGCTAGTTGAAGGAATAGGATGCAGTATTATCTGATGTTTTGTGCCTACCTAGCACTTCTATAGAAAGCATGTTGCGGTGATATATGTCTGCCTGGCTACAGTAACGTGTTATAGGGGAGGTGAGGTCAGGTGGCCATATTGTGAGTGGGTGTGTTTCTCCAGCATCATACTGTGGGGGCCATATTGTGAGAGGATGTACTCAGGTGTGTGTGTGAGGACACACTGGGCCAACTCTGCATGGTGCTGTACCTGCGCAGGGAACTCGTGGATAGGGTTCTGGTTGGCCGCTCTTGGGCAAGGTCCAGAGGGGAGAAGGGCTCGATCACAGGCTGTTCCAGAGAGTGAGAGAAAAAGAGAGACAGAGAGAGAGAGAGATATAAAGAGGCGAGAGGGATAGATAGAGAGAATGAGAGAGGGAGAAGGAAAATTAGACAGACAGACAGACAGACAGACAGACAGACAGACAGACAGACAGACAGACAGACAGACAGACAGACAGACAGACAGGCCAAAAGTAATTCTGACCCTCCTCATTATTAGTAGCCAGTTCCCTGCTGGCTGGCTGGCTGGCTGCTCAATCCCCTCCTCCTCTCCTCTCTTCCTCGTTCCCTCGTTACTGTTAATTAGTTATCTAAAAAACCAGAGTAATTAATCCAGTAATCCCCCAGCCCCGCTGACCACACCATCTGTTACCCAGGCCTTCCCCCTCTGCATCTCTCTACCTCTCCCTCCCTCACTCCCTCTGTCCCTCTCTCTCTGCCCTCTCATGCCAATCGTGTTTTACACACTGGGAATCTAACACAGATTGGGCTTTGATTGAATTAAAGCTCCCTCGATCCAATTTGTTCTAATTAGTGTGGATTTCTCTCTTTCCCTTCTTATTGTTCCCTCTCTCCTCTCCTCCCTCCCAGGCCCTGCTCTGTCTAGCTCCAGATTCATCCTAGGCTAATAGTCCAATATGACTGGACCACTGTTTTCTAGCCAAAGGCTGTCTGGAGGGAATGGCCAAAGGGAATGTGATACTACAGAGATGGCTATCAGATGGCTATCACTCCATTGCTGCTTCCTCCCATCCCTCCCTCATCCCTCCCTTCTCTTTTTCTCACCAGGTGAGGTGTGTCAACAACGTCTCCCCTGATGTCAGGCCTCGGAGGAGAGTCGCTCCCCAGAGTCAGCTTCTCCACTGAGATCTCCCTGCGACACACACAGAAATAGCAGTCAACATTTTCCCCATGTACAGTATATGTTGTACTTGCTGTCTGAAGTATTAAAGAGGTGTGAGAAAGGGTATCTCTTTGTGTGTGTACAGTACTGAAAGTGCACCTTACCCAGAATGTGAGCGTGAGTGTGTGTGTGGGGTGTAGCTGGGAATGTTGTTTCCAGAAGGGATGGCGTTCCTCAATAGGCGGACCCAGGTGGCGATGTCAACATTCATCTGACGAGCACGCAGGAACGCTTTACCTGTAACATACCCAACACACACATGGCAGTAACCGCAACACACACACACACACACACACACACACACACACACACAACATAACCACAAGGCAATATGTTATACTGATAAACACAAATCCCCCTGAAATGCAATATATCCTGTTCATGCAGCAGCTTTTAACATGGTTTACTCAATCCATTAGGATTGGCCAGTCCTGATGCACTGAAGAAGTTTCAACCCTGATGCACTCAGGTTGTCATACTCCAAAGTATTAAAGCCACCTCAACCCATCAGATGAATCTACAGCACTGCCGATTCCAACACTAGATGGCAATACAGAGCACGGAGAGGTACAAAGTGGGTTCTGGGTGGAGGTTGCCTGTAGTCACAGATCTAGGACCTCCCCCAATCCTAATGTGACCAATTAGGGGTGAAACACTAAACTGACTGTAGATCAGTGTCTAAGGGCAACTCCATGCTACTCAGTGGGGCGTCAGTCAGATGATGCAGGTGTGAGCCCTATAGGGATACTAGGATATATGGAGCCAGGCTTGGCAGCTGCTGACAACATCCAGAACAAGATGGGGCTTTATCTAAGACGTTACACACACTAACACAACACACTGTTCTGAGAATAGCTTCTCTTACCATGCTGTTTGGAGAAAACCTTTTGTCTCTGCAGTCTTGGGCCTCTCTCTATGACTGGGTTGAAGAAAATTACCTGAAATACACACACATCAGTGGAGACTCCTCAGAGGAGGAAGGGGAGGACCATCCTCCACAGTGAATTTCATAAAAATAAAAATTGCTCTTGCAGCATGAACTGACATGTTGTCCACCCAATCAAAGGATCAGAGAATGAATCTAGTACTGAAAGCATAAGCTACAGCTAGCTAGCCCTGCAGTGCATAACATGTGGTGAGTAGTTGACTCAAAGAGGGAGAAAGACAATAGTTGAACAGTTTTGAACAAATTCATTTCTTCAAAAATGAAGAAGCAAGAGAGAGAGAGATATTTTGTATTTTTTTCACTTTCACTTACTTAGCTAGCCTACTTAAACACCCGGCTCAAACAGAGAGGGATGCTATGTTAGCTAGCTGGCTATGGCAATCCAACACTGGAACTCTTCCAAGTCAAGGTAAGCTTTTGGTTTATTAATTTACTGCCACCGGGGCCAGCCGGTGTAACTGCTAAACTGCTTGCTGACTACAGTGTACTGCATGATTGTAGCGCCTTTACTAACGCATTAGTTTTAGTAGCTATGTTGACTATGACGTTAGCTAATAATGGTGACAATGATGTAGGCTGTGTGTAGGATAAACATACCTGAATATGTCCAATTGAAACTCTTGTTTGCAACTGTTGGACTAATGATTACACCCTCGATGAGCTTGACGCAGGCAAGAGTGTGCAAGGCGGTATTGAATGTGTCATTGTCTGTTACCTTGATTACTCAAATTTCCCTCGACCTGTGCACCTACGTTGTAAACTTTCATTCATAGGCTAGGTTGTAGAAACCTCATGATGGGTATAGGGAAATTTTTAGTATCATGTAGTAGCCTAAACCTATCAATGTTACATTGAGCTGGGTGAATGGAATATGAATGACAGTCATCCAATATGCTGTAATAGAAATAAGGCCATGCTCATTCAAAAAATAATCGTCCTCCCTCATCTTAAATAGCACCGACCACCACTGACACACATAGTGTAGTTGTGTATGTGTATGTGTTGGTGCGTGTGTGTGTGCATGTTTGCATGTCTCTGTATGCGTGCATGTGCGTGAGTGCATGTACATATGTGTATTCAGGGCGGGGTGTGTGTACCTCAGCCAGCAGCAGGCCCTGAGGCTCTAGCTCCAGCTGAACTTTGTGTCTCTGGTTGTCCAGGAAGTCCTCCAGCTTCAGGTACTTGAGAGCACACAGGGAGCGGTAGTCCCTCCAGTACACTGCTATCTCCATCTCCCTGGACTGGGGTGAAAGACGGGTCAACATACATACTGTTTCAACCACAGTCTCTCTCTCTCTCAACATACATACTGTTTCAACCACAGTCTCTCTCTCTCTCAACATACATACTGTTTCAACCACAGTCTCTCTCTCTCTCAACATACATACTGTTTCAACCACAGTCTCTCTCTCTCTCTCTCTCTCTCTCTCTCTCTCTCTCTCTCTCTCTCTCTCTCTCTCTCTCTCTCTCTCTCTCTCTCTCTCTCTCTCTCTCTCTCTCTCTCTCTCTCTCTCTCTCTCCTCTCTCTCTCTCTCTCTCTCTCTCTCTCTCTCTCTCTCTCTCTCTCTCTCTCTCTCTCTCTCTCTCTCTCTCTCTCTCTCTCTCTCTCTCTCTCTCTAGTATCTTACTCTCTCCAGTTCTACAGTGAAGGTCTGGTCCCAGCCTGCTCTCCCACTGTCTTCCAACACGTCTGTCCCACTATTGTGTTCTCCAGCTTCAGCACCGCACTCACCTCCGCTGTACAACACAATAACACATCTTTAAAAACTCACTACACAACACAAATGGACAGATATGTGACCCACACACACACTTACAGGAGAGTTCGTCGGTCTTGCAAGGGATCCTGAGGCTCATGCTGCTGGTGCTGCGGCTGTAGAGACCACTGAGTTTGAAGGAGCGTCCATCACCTGGGATGTAGCATGGCAAGACCACCGGGGTTCCTCTACTGCGTCCCGGGACCACCTCCAACACCCCCACACAGCCCAGCAGACGCACCTGCAGGGTACCTACGAGAGAGAGAGAGATGTTTGAGTAGAAGTGAGAGTATCATACCTGCTTCAAACGGTTTATAACTTCAGACACTGGATATGTGGGAGATATTCAATTGAATCCATGAGTTTCTGATGCGTTAGAGCCTTCAGCGAGGTATAGACAGAGGGGTAGTGAGAGACTAGAGAGAGGCTGTAAGAGTCAGTGATAGACTATAGAGAGGCTGTAAGAGTCAGTGATAGATTATGAGTGTATGTACCAGTGAGTGGGGAGGGCTTGCAGAGGGTGCTGTACTGGTTGTGTACATAGGGGGTTCCGTGTCTGGAGCTGAAGGCTGAGGAGGAGGCCAGCACCAGCTCCTCCTTGATGAGGCAGGCCTTGGGGTGGTCCTCCGTCAGTTCCAGCAGACGCTGCTCCAGAGAGCCTCTCAGCAGGTCACAGCGCTGGGACGACTCACTCAGACCACACTGGGCCTGGGGGGAGAGAGGAGAGAGGGGGGTTACAATGGTGTGTGTGTTTGTGTGTGTGTATTTAAATGTGCTCTAAATGGTGTGTTTTTTGTGTGTTTTTATGTATGTGTGTGTGTATATGTGTGCATTAAGTGTGCGTTCATGTGTGAGATCCATACAGTAGTCCTGTATGTGGACTCTGACCTCTGACATGGCCTTCTTGTCCTGGACCTTCCCTGCTCCCAGCAGCCTCAGCATGTTCTTGGCTCCCTCAGCCATGGCGTGCTCCACACGGTAATGATGCCACAGCTCCTCCACACGCAGCTCCACCCCACACGTGTCTGGCTTACCTGGGGAGAGAGGGGGGGGGGGGAGAGCGATAACAAACCATTTACTGTATGGCCAGCTGATAAAAAACAAACAAAAAATGCATACTGTATACAATACTCAGTAAGGATAATGTAATAATATAATAATAACATAATAATATGATCAAGTAAAACATGTGGGGGAAATTAAATCGAACTCTGTAACTTTAAACCAGTATGTATATAGTTATCTTTCATAATATGATAAAGTAATCAGTACTGCAAATCAAAATCAAGATAATGTGAGGTTTTGATGGGTTTGTGTGCATCTGTGTGTGTCCTAAATTAGGGATGGTTCATGACTCATGAGGCTAAATGCAGCTCTGATCTATTCTTAAACCAAAGAAGGGAGGAAGGTAGAGAGAAGAAGGTAGGGAGAGGGAAATAGACACAGCGATCCATTAACGATATGGGCCTAAATCTGTCTCTTTGCTTCCTGTGCTTTTCCCATCTTCTCACTCGCTTTCTCGTTCTCTCTCCCCACTTTCCATATCTTACTATTGGTTTCCTCATCTTTCTCTCTCTCCCTCTTTCCCTCTGTCTCTAACCTCGGGTAAAAGAAGCAGGACTTCTTGCTGTGGGGAAAAACATGGGGGATTGGAAGTGATGCAGACAATTACATTGATGGAATTTACAATCTATCCCCTTATAATAAAAAATAATATTTTTTATCAAATAAAAAACATCATAGGGATGCAGGAACATCAATAAGGCCTTAACCTGCACTCTGTATGGAAGTGAGCCTGAGTGTGTGTGTGTGTGTGAGTGTGTGTGAGTGTGTGTGTGTGGTGTATGGAGTGGAGTGGACTGTAATGCAAAACTGTGTGTGAGTGGAGTAGGTTATAATAATGTCCACTCTGCACTTCTGAGGAGGGCATTGATCTGTTACCCACACTTCATCAAATATTTAACGATCGATGTACAGATTAGATCAGACAGACACAGAGGGATGGAGAGACAGACAGTCAGACAGGTAGATGGACAGACAAGCAGGCAGGCAGGCAGGCAGGCAGGCAGGCAGAGACAGACAGACAGTTAAAAAGACAGACAGACAGATATTTACCCTGGTTATCTTCAGTTTGCTCAGTGGCCTGCATGGCCTTGCGGATCTGCATGCGGATGATGTCAATCTTGGTCTTGCTGTCCTGCAGCATCTGCTGGGCTGTCTGATGCATCTTCTTGTCCTACAAGGGACACCGTACAGTGAGGACATTGGAATAGCAGACAGCTCACAAATACACAACCCTGCTAACCTTTACTACTCAGAGAAGAATCAGGGTACAGGCTGGGAGAAGATCTGACTAGAGACATGAGAAAGAGAGATTGTGAAGGGGCTGGCTGTATTGTAGAGAGGGTACAGTAGATGTATATATTAGAGGGGTTAGGTGGTCCAGTCAGGTCCAGTACCTTGGTGACTCCATTGGCATAGATGGGGATCATGTTCTCTGCTCCCTGTTTGCACTTGAGCTCGATGTTGAGCTGGCGCTCCAGAGCCGTGATCCGGTCCTGATTGGCCGAGCGGCTGCGCGCCCCGGGAGACTTGGGGGCATCTGAGGGTCAAAGGTCATGGTATTAACTGACAGTTATTATAATCATTAACAATGTCCAACATGTTTCTACATTACAACTTTTGGTTGAATCCATCCAATGGTATAAGGCTACGCTCCATTCGTTTCATAGTTCCATCCCCGTCAGTGATACCTGTGTTGTTGTCGTCCCCTCCTTTGACCACGATGTGAGCGTCCAGCTCCTGTAACTGAGTGTGCAGGCTGTCCAGTCTGCGGTTGGAGCTGCGGAGCTGGCTGTCCACCTGCTGGGCATTCTTCTTGTCTGTGGTGGCTCTCCTCAGGTTCTCTGCCCCCTCCTTGATCTTCAGCTCCTTCCTGATCCAGTCAAATCACAAGGACTTTTCATAAGTAGTAGTATCACACAATGAGTAGCTAATCAATACATCATAGAAATGATTGAATAGTAAATTAGTAATGCTGACCTGATCTCCCGGCGGATGCGATCCCTCTCTTCGTCCAGGTGCTGCTGAATGCTGGAGTCAGAGAAGTCTGAGCTCTGGTCCAGACCCAGCTGCTCCAGCACTGACATCCCACCTGGGTCACTCTGACAGGGGGAGAGGAAGAGGAGGAGAGGGGGAGGGAGAATGGATAATAGGTTAGCATTGGTCAAATACATTGCGACATGTATTGTGCCAAGATGACATTGCGGTGATAGCAGAGAGACAATAACCAAAGGTCTGCCGTATTTCCAATTCGATGCAAAACCACTCTCTGGGAAAAGGGCCTAATTAGGGACTAGGTTGTGTTCACCTTTGACCCCAGATGCCTCCCACACAGACCTGTAGGTCAGAGGGACTAACTGAGCAGCGCTAAGCTGGCAGCAAACATTAGGAGAGAGAGGAGCATTCATCTGTACATGGAAAAGGAAGAGAGCGAGAGAGAGAGAGAGACAGAGCAGGCTAACGCGTTTCAATTGGTCCCAGAGGCAAGAGCCCAAACCAAAGAGCCCAACATTTCAGCTCACATCCTGTGTGACTGCAATGCAGCAAAGAGTAAAAGTACTGTAGATCCATGGCTAGAGTAGATATAACAGGCCAAGACAGCAGCAGAAAGAGACAAACTGAGGAAGACACAGGGAGAGAGAGGCTGTGACTTAAAAAGGAGTTGTGACAGAGAGAAGAGCAGTCAGTGAGTTGAGCGGTTCCCTTCAGAGAGCTGAGTCTCCAAGAGCAGCAGAGTGAGACTGAGACGTTAAGTGAGTCAAGGCCTGAGCGCTCACGTCCCCTCCTGATGGTAACCAGATCAGAGCAGCATTAATAGAGTCTACAATCTATCAGGGCTTGTTCCTGCTCAGAGCTACTGATACACACAGACACGATGTCAGCACGCCAGCTCTCAGCCAGCCACACAGACAGATACAGCACACAAACACACAACAGTGTGTTAGGCATTAGGCACAAATACAGACATACATGCATGCAACGGCATTGCATGCATATAAACACACTTGCATGCATGCACTCACATACACACACACACACAAAACCCTGCATGCAACACTATCACAGTAAATCCCCAACAACTGACATTAGCAACAATCAAACAGAGGTCAGCTCATCATTAGAGCTGAACAGAGCCCAGATCCTACAACATGGAGACAGACAGACAGACAGACAGACAGACAGAGCAGTCCCAGTCCCTCCCTTCACATAACGACTGACTGACTGCTGTACGCCACTCAGAGACCCAGCCCTGGCTCCAGCCTGCAGATCTGATTACAGCAGTGTCCCTATTGGCCTGTTCAGCACCACGCCAGGCAGAACAGAGCAGAGCCCGGCTCCTACCAGGCAGACTCTCATTAGAACCATAATCCATCTGCAATGCAATACAGCAGGCTGCAGGCTGCAGGCTGCAGCCAGCCCTCATGGCCAAGCCCAGCTATGGGGCTTTCGAGGGCTACTTACACAGGCTATTACACAGGAAACATTGCACAACAACAGTGCAGAGTAGTAATGATAATCTGGGAATATTTCACATAGCGGACCTGATCACCTAATGTTGTGTCAAATTGCTCACAGAAATGTTTGTCTATTTGTTGTGAAGGGACACAGAGGTAGATATAAAGCGGAAATAGTACTGTAGGTATCAACGCGATCACAAGTTGTGGGCCAAATGGAGCATGGTGCTACTGTCGTAACAACACCAAGGCTATAGGTTCATTGTGCTCGCAGCCCTGCCCTTCTCTGCACTAAACTCATCTAGAAATGGAGGTAGAGAACATACAATGAGAGAGAAAGACGAGGGAGGAATAGAGAGATTTAGGACTAAGACAGGAAGAACACCCACTTGTTGAGCAGAACTGAGACACACATACAACACACTAGTTTGACAGACACACTCTTCTTAAAATGAACAGCCACTAATACTGAGGCAGGAGGTGAGCAACAGTGGCACAGAGGAGAGAAGAATAGCTGAGAGGCAATGACATAAGAGGAAAGAGGAAAGGGCCGGACCATTAACGATGTGACTCACTACTATACATTTAGCCATTTAGCAATGCCCTCCAGTGGAACAATACAGAGCAATTAAATAGAGGCAGTTCTCCACTCAGATGGGGCTGAAAACAATGCGACGATACTAAAAGCAGCTCCGACATGAGTCATCAGAAATGGCATGATTTGAGAAGGAAGTGAACATGAAGCAGAAAGCGGAGAGGAAACTCACAAACACACTGTAGTGTGGAAGGCAGCCATGTTGTATGGTGCCCAGACAGAGTGTGCCTACCGAAGACTCGGTGTCCCCCTGGTCCTGTTCAGTGTGAGTGGGGTGGTCTGCAGCAGTGTGCTCCCTTGGGCAGTCCGCCAAAGCTCCCTCGCTGGCCATGGCCCACCCTGGCTCTCTGTGTTGCCCAACCCCTCCCCTCTGCCCCGTTACACACTCTCACACCAGAACCGCCACTCAAAGTACAGAGAGCTATTCCTGCCTCCTCAAATCCGGGATGTGCTTCCTTCCCGCCAGGAATCAAAAGAGACTCAATCCGAAGTGAGTGAGCGAGAAAGAGGTAGGAAGAGAGAGAGCGACACAGCCCCAGCCCCACCCCACTGCTTCCTGTTCTGCTCTCTAGCCTAGAGAGAGACTAACAGTAACACTACAGAAACACACACACACAGAGGAGAGTGGTGTGGTTTTGTAAGCGAGTGAGCAATGCCACTTTGCTTCCTGCTGTTGGCTGCTCTTAGCATAGCGACAGGCTGCTGTGATAGACACTGATCACTTCAAACACACTGCTAGACGCTGTGTGTGTTTCAAGCTTCAAGCTTTATTAGTTGTATGTACGGGATACACATGGTATACACCGTCCAACGAAATGCTTACTTGCAGGTTCCTTCTCGACAATGCAACAACAATAAGAAATAATAAAATATAAGAATACGAACATAAAGTAAATGGCTCATTAGAATAGAATAAACATTTTAGCATAAGTATAATACAGGAAGGTACAATTTATAGTCCAATATTTACACCTGTTTTGGGGAAGGGGGGATTGGTGGGCAAGTGTTTAAATTGTGCAGTATTTGGCAATCATAACAAGAGTCTGGTGGCAGCAGCGTGTGTGTAGCATGAATGTATATGTGTATGAGTGAGTGTGCGAGTGTGTGTGTGTGTGAGTGAGTGAGTGAGTGAGTGAGTGAGTGAGTGAGTGCATGTGTGCTAAGGTGTGGAGAATCAGAGCAGGTGGTCAGTCCAGTTCAAGTGTTTAGCAGTCTGATGGCTTTTGGATAGAAACTGTCTCTGAGCCTGTTGGTATCAGACCTCATGCTCCGATACCGTCTGCCTGACTGTAAGGGAGTGAACAGCTCGTGGCTGGGGTGTGTTGGGTCCTTGATAATGCTGCGGGCCTTCCTCTGGCACTGTTTCGAGTAGATGTGCTGGATGGGTGGGAGCACAGTGATGTACTCGCCAATCTTCACCACCCACTAAAGGGCCTTGCAGTTGTGGACGGAGCGATTCCTGTACCAGGCCGTGATGCAACCGGTGTGTGTGTGTTAATTTGGGGGAGAGGTGAGAGGCACAGGAGGATGTAGAGAGCACAGCTGAGTGAAGACGGTCAAAGGCCAAGATATCACAACCAGGAAACCACAAAAAGCTTTCAAATCAGTCACTGAAAAATCAGTCATAAATAGTTAAATACACCTAATAATAAAAGCTAAGGGAATCAATAACTATTCTTGTCTTTTGTCCTAAACAGGGAAACATTGACGCACAGCAGTCATATGATCATGTTACAACAGAAGCATGTTGTCTATAAATAGCATCAGGCCACATGGAGAAGAACACCCATGGAGAGGAACAGAGGCACAGCTGCTTCACAGAACAGGGAACCGGAGAGTGAGAGTGAGGGAGGATTAGGGTTGCAAAATTCGTGGAACTTTCAATAAATTCCCTGGTTTTCCCGAAATCACGTTGGAGGATTCCTGGAATCAATAGGGAATATGCAGGAAATCCGTAATCCTCCTAACAGGATTTCTGGAAAACCAGTTTCCGGAATTTTGCAACCCTAGGGAGTAAGGCTGGTGGGTGATTCACAATATATATCTAAATTGTTTTTATGTTTTCTCTAAATAAGCTTTGTTGTACAATTAAAGGTAAAATAAACTACATTTCAAACAGTCAGCAATAATCAAATGAATTCAGGGCTGTGAAATTAGGCTAAATATAAGCCCCACTAATAATGTAATTATTTTATCAAAAAATAATGACTGATCTGGCTTTTAAGTCTATGAAAATAGCCTTTTTGTTCAAACCAGAACCAGAACCATGCATAATGCACATTCACTAATAATGACTCACTTCTTGTAGCAGGCATTAGAGAAAATTAACACAGGTCTCATAAACAATCTCTCAAGCACAAGCCCACGTGCTAGTGACTGGCCAGCTAATCTTTATATTTCATGTTTAGCCAACTTGGATCTATTTGCCAGCTAACAAGGCAGAACAGTTGAATTGTTATGAACACACCCTTCTGTCCAACTCCAACTGTTTGAACAGCATGCTATCCTGTCCACTTTGTTCAGATGTTGAAATCAAGTGGCCTACCTTATTTTTCAGAATGAGAACAATTTGCCAATTGCTTATATAATTGTGTTTTATGATTATTGCACATTTATAAAACACAGACTAGACAGCTAGTATAACAGTCTTTGGCTAAAATGCTGCTAGTGGTACGTGGTACTGCAATGCCGCGCATGAAAAACTAGCATGAATTTTCCAGAATCAATGTTACTCCTGTTTTAGTAGTGTCTGCTCTGTTCGCAATTTGAGTAGTTGAGACATAAAAATTGTATCGTTAAAGGTTAACCTCTATTACAATAAAATAATGTCTCAATGTGTCCATATGGCCGATTCTGTTGGACCAAACCTCAAATGCAAATAGCGAGTTGAAACCGCTTGTCAGAGAGTCAGAAGTGATCTTTCAACTTTATTGGTGTGAGTGGCAGGGGGAGGGGCTTGGTGTGTGTGTGTAAACAGAGAGGAAGACGTGAAGCGAGGTTTCACTCTCGCCAAAATCTGTCCAAAATAAGCCCAATGCATGTAAATGGGAAGGTGCACACAGCACAGAAGAAGACAAGACCAAAAACACAACATGAGAACAAGCGGACATAAACGCTCATAAAAATGAAACTTGATTCTTGAGATACAGGCATTTGGAATATCGTGCAAAAACATACATTCGAATGAATCAAATTAATTGTATATATCGCCCAGCCCTACTAGAGAGGATGAATAACCATAGCAAAACAGGTAAAGTTTATAGACAAACAGCAGTGAGAGCAGTGACCCAGCAGAACAGCCAGAGTGTCCATGTTGCCTCCAGCCTCTTCCTGTCAGTGACTGATTCAGTGAGGTTGTGTCAGTCTGAAGCCCTGATTGAGGCAACCCTAGGCCAGCCTCGGCGTTGTGTGGAGTAGCTCCTCTCAGCTCGATGCAGCCATCCCTTTGATGAAGTTAATGGTCTGCCGGCTCGCCTCCCCTGCCTCTATAAATAAACATAAAGCCCATCTCATTGGGGCTGACTTTAAGGGAAGCACACTTGTCTATCTGTGCCACTTCCCTCCCAACTCACTCCTTCACACCTGTGATGCTTGGTGATGCATAAGCAAATATCAGTAATGATAATGACAGGGAAATGAGAAAGCCTATCAATTAAGCAGCAGCAATATGCTATGAGGCACTAATGTATAAGTCATGATCATTTAATAACAATGTCCTTTCCAGCTCAGTCATGTGTGCTCTGATGGGATATATTTTTGGAAGAGAAATGAGGGATGGGGGAACTGCTGGGGGATTGGCAGTTCCAGGAACAAGCTGAAGGATGATGATGATGAAATGTTTTGGAGTTGAGGTCATGGATTAAACCAGAAGCAATGTGAAGCCACTGTGTGGGAGTGGATGTGCAGGTAGGTGACAGACAGTGGCCCTGTAGATGATCCATCAAGGTCTTCCTTGAGAAAGCTGTTAAAAGCACAGAGGTGTGCCACAAGGTCAGGTGTGCTGATAGTGGTTGCCGCTGAAGGAGCGAGAATGAACATGGTGTTGTGCTACAAGTGTCAGGGGATGAGAAACAGTGACCTCTGGGGTCAGCAGGGAACATCGGCTGTTTCCAAAAAACAAAGAGATAGAGAGATAGTTAGAAAGTAAATGTGAGGAGAGAAAGAGTGTTTAAAAGAGTGTACAGAACTCTCTCAATATCACAATTATCCATCAATTTCATGACCTAGTGACTACACATTGTCTTGTAATCCCAAGTGATTTTGTTACCAAAGTTATATCAGTGAGGCATTATGTCTAATAGTGTGTTCTCCCTTTGCACTGTCATCTAGAGACCCAGACAGTGACAGAATGAGGGAGGGAGAGAGAGAGAGCGAAAGGTTCCAGGGAAATAGGAGAGATATGTGAGCTTGTCTGAATTCCCCTCACATCCTCTCATCTCCACACAGTCCCATTCAGCAGGCAGCAGGCATGCAGTGGCTGGGATTTGGGTTAAGAGGGCCTGGGGAGGAGCGACAGAGAATTCCAATTACCGCTCACTCCCCTCCTCCCTCCTCCCCTTCCCTTGATGTGCTGCTTAACCACTGTTCACAGCAGACAAACAAATCACATTGAAAGCGCTACCACTCAGATAATTAATATACACACCAACTGAAGAGTTATGAATAAAACAGCATGGAAGTCCATGTCAGTGGAAACTTAGAGAGTAGTGAGGCTGAGTGTGGAGAATCAATACTCCTAATTGTGACAACACGCTCCCAGTGGCGGAGTTGGAGTACAGAGTGTACAAAACAGTTAGAGGGGTGTCATTACTGCAGGGTAGAGAAAGGCTATGCTAGCGCACTGTATTTATGAAAGGGTTTACAGAGAGTACCTTGGACAATTAGCTTAATGTGTGAGGCCTAGTGGCTTCCTAATCCTACAATACCATATACCAGTGGAAATGTTTAGGTGAGACTGTATAATTAAGCCTCTGAATCAGCATATTGAACTTTGAACTTTGTATGTTTTGGCCTTTTTCTGTGTGCTTTGTATCAAAAATACGGTGTAATAGAGGATATCCAAACTCTGTGTCAATAAATAGTCAACTTTAACCTGTAAGTATGGCGGGAGATTATGTGTGTGTGTGGACGTGTTTAACTATACTTGTGGGGACCAGAAGTCCCCACAAGAATAGTAAACAAACAAACATTTTGTGACATTTTGTTAGTCCCCACAAAGTCAAATGCTATTTCTAGGGGGTTTAGGGTTAAGGTTACATTTAGTGTTAGGGTTACAATTAGGTTTAGGGTTAGGGTTAAGAGCTAGGGTTAGGTTTAGGGTTATGGTTAAGGTTAGGCTTTGGGGTTAAGGTTAGGGTAAGGGTTAGAGTTAGGGAAAATAGAATTTTGAATGTGACTGAATTTTGTGTCCCCACAAGGTTTGTTGTACAAGACTGTGTGTGTGTGTGTGTGTGTGTGTGTGTGCTAGGAGTGCCCGGTCCACAGCTGGGGAAGAGTCTATCCCCATGAAAAGCAGCATTGTGGAGGGGTCCATCTTCTCAAGAGACTTCAATAAATGCTCATGTGTTTGTGTTGCTGGCTTTGTCCATTGTGAGCACTGCCACAATCAGTCTCTGTTCAGGCCACAGAGGGTTGAAGACTGCATTTCCAAACAACATCCCAAAGGGAAGTACAAATGTGTCTCTCTATCTGTGTCCCAATCATGTAGAGCAATGGATCGAGAATTCTGACATTACCAGGGAATCATTTATTAAAGTAGACTACTCTGTTATTAATGCTCTACTGAACACCCACCTGCATAAAGCAGCACATACAAACAAAGTTGGTGACCTACAACACATCCTGGATCAGGTCATTACACAGAGCAGAGGGAGAATTAATGAGGCGATTTATGGGACGACGCATTCACAGCCATGTTAACTGATGCCATTCCTTTGATCTTATCTAGTCAGCAACTTAGCACATGGCGAGAGACACGGAGACAGAGAGCGAGAGACACGGAGACAGAGACAGAGAGCGAGAGACACGGAGACAGAGAGCGAGAGACACGGAGACAGAGACAGAGAGCGAGAGACACGGAGACAGAGACAGAGAGCGAGAGACACGGAGACAGAGAGCGAGAGACACGGAGACAGAGACAGAGAGCGAGAGACACGGAGACAGAGAGCGAGAGACACGGAGACAGAGACAGAGAGCGAGAGACACGGAGACAGAGACAGAGAGCGAGAGACACGGAGACAGAGAGCGAGAGACACGGAGACAGAGACAGAGAGCGAGAGACACGGAGACAGAGACAGAGAGCGAGAGACACGGAGACAGAGACCGAGAGCGAGAGACACGGAGACAGAGACAGAGAGCGAGAGACAAATTCTTGGCCCATGGGGTTGTGTGTGTCTCTGTGCTCTGACTCCAGGCAGGCTGGGGCTCCAAGCTGTGTGACTCCTGGCTCTGACTCAGATGGTCTGGCTAGGAGTGGGCGATATACCGGTTTGATAGTAAAAACCGGTATTGTGCCGCGCCATGATATGGATTTAGCAATATCATGGATACCGCGATTTATTCAGAATTCATAAATTCGAATTTTGCATCAATATTTTTTTGTTCCAAATTTCAACTGAGTGATAGTACTAAGTAGCTACATCTTTTATTTTTATTTTTTATCCAACCTTTCTTGGTTCTTACGAATAAAAGAATGTATGTTAATATGTTGACCTATTTTTATGAGCGCACGTCGCATGCACTTGTTGCACGCATGTAGTGCTAGCAACAAAGAAGTGTGCAGGCAGCTGCAGTTAGGAGGCAGGTTAACTATTGGGGGAAAACTTTACAATCCAGGATGAGCGAAAACACAGAAATTGATGTTGCTCAAGAGCAGGAGGATAAATTGGTTAAGAAGAAAGGGGGCACCTCTGTTGTTTGGAACTGGTTTGGCTTTAAAATCTCCGACCCCGACCAAAACACTACCCTATGCAAGTTGTGTCGTCGTGTTGTCTTAGCAAAAGGTGGAAACACGACCAACCTGTTCAATCACTTAAAAAACATACATGTCCGTGAGTATGAACAATGCACCAGAATGCGTGAGACAGTAAGCCCAGGAGCTCGCCCGAAGACAAGCCAGACTCGCACTCAACAATCAATTATATCATCATTTGCTGCCGGTACTTGCTATGAGAAGACGAGCAAAAAATGGATAGACATCACAGCTGCGATTACAAATCACATAGCGAAGGACATGGTACCGATTCAAACTGTGGAGAAAGAGGGGTTCAGAAAGTTGATTCAAACTCTGGACCCAAGATATGAGATCCCGAGCCGCAAATATTTTAGCCAAAAATGCCTGCCACAGCTTTACACAGAATGCTGGGACAGAGTTTACAGTGAGATAAATAACATTCCATTCTTCTCCACTACTGCCGATCTATGGTCAAGTCGTACCACAGAACCTTATATAAGCCTCACAATCCATTACATAGACGGTGACTGGAAACTGAAAAGTAAGTGCCTACAGACGTCTTATTTCCCAGACGACCACACCGGGGAAATAATTGCAGGTGGGCTGAGGGACATACTGTCGTCCTGGGGATTAAAAGAGTCGCGTCAAGTTTGTATGACGACCGACAGCGGATCGAACATGATCAAGGCATTGCAGCTGAACAAGTGGGCAAACCTTGGATGTTTCGGACACAGGCTGCACAATGCTATTGGTAAGTTTCAGGACTGTAGCCTAGGCCTACCCTGTATGATGCTTATTATTAAGAAAAAATACAGCTCACATCAGCCATGTACCGTAGGCTAAATCTAAGCACA
This sequence comes from Coregonus lavaretus, assembly GCF_964263955.1. Taxonomy (NCBI): domain Eukaryota; kingdom Metazoa; phylum Chordata; class Actinopteri; order Salmoniformes; family Salmonidae; genus Coregonus; species Coregonus lavaretus. Next base: position 20,267,850 of record NC_140015.1, on the reverse strand, counting down.
TCAGATTTGTAAAATGTGTAACAGTTGAATGTAAATGCCGTAAATCCTCAAACAAAGATTAAAAGTTATATTGTATTGTGATTTCTATATAAAAATGCATTATTATTAATTATTATTGTATTGTGATTTGATTATTTTTCACCCTATTATTTTGATTTCTTATTCCCAATTTCCAGAGAGGAGTGTCCAAAACGCTCCCGGGCCACAGGGGTGTGCGATTTCCCGGGCCACAGGGGTTTGCAAAAAGGTGGTTAGCACGTTCTCATACAGCTGGAAAAAGCAGAAGGCCCTGATGACAGCACAGAATGAACTAAGCCTGCCCCTGCACAAGCTCATCACAGAATCTCAGACAAGGTGGGGATCTCGTCTGAAAATGATGGAAAGAGTCCTGGAGCAGGAAAAGGCCATTACACAGGTCCTGGCAGGGGACAAAAAGACACGGCACCTTGTACCTACCTGGCAAGACATCCAGGTCTTGGAATCAGTCACAGCAGCACTGAAGCCACTCCAGGACTTTACAGATGCCCTGTCAGGAGAAGCGTATGTGAGCGTGTCCTATTTGAAGCCTGTCATCAATCTGTTAAATGCAGAGGTTCTAAATCTGAGCAAGGACGATACAGAACTGACCAAAGAGATCAAGATCAAGGTTCTTGATTACTTGAATAACAAGTACACTGACCCTGCAACAGATGAGCTGCTCTCCATGGCTACCTTTCTAGATCCAAGGTTCAAGACCAGGTACATGTCCGCTGAGAAACTGGAGGACATTAAGGTATTTATTCATTTGTTCTTGTTTTATTGCTTCAAATGTAAAGCACTTTGGGCTGCATTTTATGTATGAAAGGTGCTATACAAATAAAGTTTAATTATTTTCATTTTTTAAGGTGAGAGCTGCCTCAGAGACCGAAGCCCTCCTGGTGGAGAACACAGCCCTGGGAAAATCGTCTCTTGCAGAGGATCACACTGACAGGGAGAAAGAAGCTTCCACTGCTCATCAATCAGGCAAGAAGCCCAAGAAGAGCCTTGGGAGCTTCTTTAAGCAGACCAGCAGTGCACCTGCCTCATGTTCAGAGAGGCAGATCATTGAGCAAGAGCTGAATAGCTACATTCTGGCAACGGCAGCAGACAGCGAGTCTGATCCTTTGGAGTGGTGGCGATTTCACGGATCTAATTTTCCACGTGTGAGTTGTCTGGCAAAGAAATACTTATGCATCCCTGCCACAAGTGCCCGCTCTGAGAGGGCATTCAGCACTGGGGGCAATGTGGTGACATGTCACAGGGCAGCACTAAAGCCAGAAACAGTCAACATGCTGGTATTCCTGGCACGGAACTTGTGAAGAAAGTTCTAGTGAAGATTTGTTGATATTGTTGATAATTGATGGTTGAGGCTTGAAAGGTTTAGTTTCAAACGGTTAGTTTTTTACATATCTACGGACCGTAGCCAAAACAAACACACGTATTTGAATTTGTAATTACCTTATTTTCTTTATCTCCTGTTATTTTTTATTTAATTTTACTTAATATCTAATTTATATATATATATATATATATATAGGCCTACCTACCTCATGTTTACGGAATGCATGTTTGCACAATACAAATAAAAACTTTTCAGGTCCATACGGTCCAATGCCTCACTCTTTCTGGTTATATAAGGTTCAAATACATATTTTTCCTTAACTAATATAATTTAACCAAGAAGGGATATTAAAATGTGATTCATATTTTTTTACGTCATATATCGTGATATCATATCGATATCGTCTGGACAGTGGAAAATATCGTGATATGAATTTTAGCTCATATCGCCCACCCCTAGGTCTGGCGTGGGGATTTCCGCAGCGAGCCGGTCCAGGGTCGATAGATACATCCTCCCACTCACTAAGGCCCAGTGGGGGGTAGGGAGAGAGAGAGAGGAGTCTGAATGACTGACTGAGAAGCACGCTGTGTTAGAATGTGAACTCCACTCCACAAACACAGCCTCAGGACAGTGGTTGATTAAAAAAAACAGGGAAGGGAGTGATTTTACAGCAGACCGATTCAAATCTGCCACAGCTCAGCCATGACTAATGCCCCACTCAGGGCGTCTGCCTGTTACTGTGCCCGAATACCACTGAAATAACTCAAAATCTATGTTTGTGTGTTTGTGAGAGAGAGAGAGAGACTGTTTGGTTGTGAGTCAGATTCCTAATTGAGCTGAAGTTGCAGCTTGTCATCTTGATAATTGCTGTGGTTTCATATCGGTGGTATGGCAGTTATAACCACCCTCCAGCTCTCCTTCCTGCTGCTTCTGTGGGGTCTCAACCACACTATAGCTCTGAATAGCTCGGTTTACTCCTCCCAAATTGTACCCCACCTTGCATCAATCACACTAGGGATACTTACGGTATTTTCAGCTGGTGTTCCCACTGTTGACTAGGCATTTGTTTTAGTGTACTGTGAGGAAGGAATTATGCACATTACTATTACATTTTTTATAGCACGTGCAATCCACCAGTGCTGTGCCTTCACAGCTTCGTACACACAACAGTACTGTGCTCATTACTCAGTTATGCACATTAGTCAACAACATACAGGCACACATATTGGTGCTGTCTTTGCCCTCCTGTTTGCGGACGCCTGCCGTAATCGTCAGCAGAACTAAAGACGGATAATCATCAGCTTTATAGGACGCGCTCTTATCCCCTCTGCCATAATCATTTTTAATCTGCTCTCGTGTCCATTAAAAATCTGTTTTCCAATTCCTTCTTTTTTCAGAGCTTTTGGTACAGTGTGCAGCGTCCTCGCCTGACGCCTCTAGGTGAGGGGGCTGTAGCATTAAGCACCTATAAAGCATGTCAGTGAAGCCCTTATCGGTGTAAGTCAGGAGATTTAGATTTTAGTCATTTAGCAGACGCTCTTATCCAGAGCGACTTACAGATAGTGAGTGCATACATTTTTCATACTGGAGCCAGGCAGATGTGGACAGAGGGCTGGATAGAGAGAAGCAATACTGTTGCTGCTCATTCCTCAGACCAACAAAGTGTTGAAAGTAGATCCGCCACAAAACAGAAATCTCTCTCTCTCTCAGCATAGCTTCCACTTAAAGCTTGAATCCTTAATGGTGAAGCAGCCACATCCGTTTGCGATATTACAACAACAAAGACGTTACTGCAAATCGTTTTTCCAGAAGAGCACAATATGTACTGCAATTTATACCATGCTGCGCGACGCTCCTCAGCTCGACAACAAAATCAATAAAAACGAGTAGAACTATAACTGGATTGCCAAAGGAACAGCTGTTGTTAAGACTGACTGGATGGGCAAGGTAGGTTTGGCTTTGTGACATGCTCATGGGGACATGGGTTGGGATCATGTATACTAGTCCAAACAGTAAAAAAAAAGATATATACTGAACAAAAATATAAACGCAACATGTAAAGTGTTGGTCCCATGTTTCATGAGCTGAAATAAAAGATCCCAGAAATTTTCCACACGCACAAAAAGCTTATTTCGCTCGAATTTTGTGGTCTAAAGGAGGATAGGATATATTAATACCGTTGAAATGCCAGTTACTTGACTGGAGGATGAGAGGGGCATGTTGGTGCACATTTCTCACTTTTCTGTATGAAAGACAGATCTAATCCTGAGCTGAGGCTGAATCTCTCTCTTACATTTTACATTTAGTCGGCCTGAGTGTGGAGGAAGTCTTCGATGCCATTAAAGAAATGTACTGACAGAGAAAATGTTTCCACTCTCTGGCGTGATCAATAAAAAGCCATTTGGCAAAAAGCAAAAAAAGGCAGAGAATCGTTGTACATACATAATGACCAGCTGGCTGCAACCACAATATATTTTTAAAAATGCATGAGAGGATGGCTGCAACATAGGTCTATAAGGGTGGTGTGTTATCAATGCACAAGACCCAAATACCCAGGGGGATTCTTGCTTTACACTCAGTGAAGCTGTCTGGGGAGCAGGGAGTAAGCAAATAAACAAACATCAAATCAATACATGAGAGAGAGAGAGAGAGAGAGAGAGAGAGAGAGAGAGAGAGAGAGAGAGAGAGAGAGAGAGAGAGAGAGAGAGAGAGAGAGAGAGAGAGAGAGAGAGAGAGAGAGAGAGAGAGAGAGAGAGAGAGAGAGAGAGAGAGAGAGAGAGAGAGAGAGAGAGAGAGAGAGAGAAACCAATACACCATGATGGACTAAGCCCTATCCTATGCACTGGATAATATGGATAATGTGTGAGAGGGGGAAACTGAGGGAAAGAGAAGAGTGAGATCAGTCTTATGGGCTGAAAGAAAGAGAGAGGTCTTGTAAGGACTGAGTAATGTGCTGTAGCTCTGCTCATTTGTGACCCCCATCCCTTCCATAAAACCCAGGGGACATTGAGGGGAAATAGAACAATCAAGCCCAATCACTATGCAGAGTATAGGTCTGCTGCGACAGGGGCGTCCATCATTGCCAACGTGCCTGCTTGATCTCAATCAGCAATCTCTCAGTATCTACAGTTGAAGTCGGAAGTTTACGCACACTTAGGTTGGAGTCATTAAAACTTGTTTTTCAACCACTCCACAAATGTCTTGTTAACAAACTATAGTTTTGGCAAGTCGGTTAGGACATCTACTTTGTGCATGACACAAGTAATTTTTCCAACAATTGTTTACAGACAGATTATTTCACTTATAATTTACTGTATCACAATTCCAGTGGGTCAGAAGTTTACATACACTAAGTTGACTGTTCCTTTAAACAGCTTGGAAAATTCCAGAAAATTATGTCATGGCTTTAGAAGCTTCTGATAGGCTAATTGACATCATTTGAGTCAATTGGAGGTGTACCTGTGGATGTATTTCAAGGCCTACCTTCAAACTCAGTGCCCCTTTCCTTGACATCCTGGGAAAATCAAAAGAAATCAGCCAAGACCTCAGAAAAAAAATTATAGACCTCCACAAGTCTGGTTCATCCTTGGGAGCAATTTCCAAACACCTGAAGGTACCACGTTCACCTGTACAAACAATAGTACGCAAGTATAAACACCATGGGACCACGCAGCCGTCATACCGCTCAGGAAGAAGACGCGTTCTGTCTCCTAGAGATGAACGTACTTTGGTGCGAAAAGTACAAATCAATCCCAGAACAACAGCAAAGGACCTTGTGAAGATGCTGGAGGAAACAGGTACAAAAGTATCTATATCCACAGTAAAATGAGTCCTATATCGACATAACCTGAAAGGCCACTCAGCAAGGAAGAAGCCACTGCTCCAAAACCGCCATAAAAAAGCCAGACTACGGTTTGCAACTGCACATTGGGACGAAGATCGTACTTTTTGGAGAAATGTCCTCTGGTCTGATGAAACAAAAATAGAACTGTTTGGCCATAATGACCATCGTTATGTTTGGAGGAAAAAGGGGGGGCTTGCAAGCCGAAGAACACCATCCCAACCGTGAAGCACGGGGGTGGCAGCATCATGCTGTGGGGGTGCTTTGCTGCAGGAGGGACTGGTGCACTTCACAAAATAGATGGCATCATGAGGAAGGAAAATTATGTGGATATATTGAAGCAACATCTCAAGACATCAGTCAGGAAGTTAAAGCTTGGTCGCAAATGGGTCTTCCAAATGGACAATGACCCCAAGCATACTTTAAAAGTTGTGGCAAAATGGCTTAAGGACAACAAAGTCAAGGTATTGGAGTGGCCATCACAAAGCCCTGACCTCAATCCTATAGAAAATTTGTGGGCAGAACTGAAAAAGCGTGTGCAAGCAAGGAGGCCTACAAACCTGACTCAGTTACACTAGCTCTGTCAGGAGGAATGGCCCAAAATTCACCCAATTTATTGTGGGAAGCTTGTGGAAGGCTATGCGAAACGTTTGACCCAAGTTAAACAATTTAAAGGCAATGCTACCAAATAGTAATTGAGTGTATGTAAACTTCTGACCCACTGGGAATGTGATGAAAGAAATAAAATCTGAAATAAATCATTCTCTCTACTATTATTCTGACAATTCACATTCTTAAAATAAAGTGGTGATCCTAACTGACCTAAGACAGGGAATTCTTACTAGGATTAAATGTCAGGAACTGAGTTTAAATGTATTTGGCTAAGGTGTATGTAAACTTCTGACTTCAACTGTATAGCCAATCTACTGCTCCTGGAGACAGCATTCTTCTCCATGCTACAATCTACACTGAACAAAAATATAAACGCAACATGTAAAGTGTTAGTCCAATGTTTCATGAGCTGAAATAAATGATTCCAGAAATGTTCCATACGCACAAAAAGCTTATTTCGCTTAAATGTTGTACACAAATTTGTTAACGTCCCTGTTAGTGAGCATTTCTCCTTTGCCAAGATAATCCATCCATCTGACAGGTTCGGCATATCAAGAAGCTGATTAAACAGCATGATAATTACACAGGTGCACCTTGTGCTGGGGACAATAACATTTGCAGTTTTGTCACACAACACAATGCCACAGTTGTCTCAAGTGTTGAGGGAGCATGCAATTGGCATGGTTACTGCAGGAATGTCCACCAGAGCTGTTGCCAGAGAATTTAATGCTAATTTCTCTACCATAAGCCGCCTCCAACGTTGATTTAGATAATTTGGCAGTACGTCCAACCGGCGTCACAACCGTAGACCACTTGTAACCGCGCCAGCCCAGGACCTCCACATCCGGCTTCTTCACCTGCGGGATCGTCTGAGACCAGCTACCTGGACAGCTGATGAAACTGTGGGTTTGCACAACCGACAAATGTCTGCACAAACTGTCAGAAACCATCTCAGGGAAGCTCATCTGCTTCCTTGTCGTCCTCACCAGGGTCTTGACCTGATTGCAGTTCAACGTCGTAACGTGGGAAAATTGTAATATTTTTATGGCCACTGGCACGCTGGAAAAGTGTGCTCTTCACGGATGAATCCTGGTTTCAACTGTACCGGGCAGATGGCAGACATGGCGTCGTGTGGGCGAGCGGTTTGCTGATTTCAAATTGTGAACAGAGTGCCCCATGGTGGCGGTGGGGTTATGGTATGGGCAGGCATAAGCTACGGACAACGAACACAATTGCATTTTATCGATGGCAATTTGAATGCACACAGATACCATGACGAATTCCTGAGGCTCACTGTCGTGTCATTTATCAGCCGCCATCACCTCATGTTGCAAGGATCTGTACACAATTCCTGGAAGCAAAAAATTTCCCAGTTCTTCCATGGCCTGCATACTCACCAGACATGTCACCCATTGAGCATGTTTGGGATGCTCTTGATCGACATGTACGACAGCGTTTTCTAGTTCCCGCCAATATCCAGCAACTTCCCACAGCCATTGAAGAGGAGTGGGACAACATTCCACAGGCCACAATCAACAGCCTGATCAACTCTATGCCAAGGAAATGTGTTGCACTGCATGGGGCAAATGTGGTCACACCAGATACTGACTGGTTTTCTGATCCATGCCCCTACTTTTTTTTTAAGGTAACTGTGACCAACAGATGCATATCTGTATTCCCAGTCATGTGAAATCCACATTAGGGCCTAATTTATTTATTTCAATTGACTGATTTCCGTGTATGAACTGTAACTCCGTAAAATCTTTGAAATTGTTGAATGTTGCGTTAATATTTTGTTCAGTGTAAAACCAGAAATTGGGGATTGTTTGCTGTTTAAATTAAACCCCATTGAAATGCTTGAAATGCTGGGTGTTTTTCAATAAGCTAAAATGGTAGTAAAGATCCCTAAAATATATGAAAGTCCTGCAGGGCCTATTATTACTTCCACAAAGTCAATGCATGTTTATTTTCCATCCAAAGCAATATTTTCTCTCTCATTGCAAAACAAGCAAAACATAACTGAAAAAGAAGAGTGAAGAACATAGGCCTAGAGCTAGAACAAGAGAATACAAAACATGAACAATTACCATTTAGGCCCTGTTACCCTCCTCTGATGTGTGTTGCCCACAGTCACAGTGCTAGCTTTCCAGGAATCAGGAAACCTTCTCTTTCATGGAAACACTAACTAGTCCTACTTACGTCAGTCAAGAGGCCACCCCCAATTTTATAGTCATAAGCATTATTATGTACATGCCATTTTATTTTATTGAGAACATTTAAAAGAAATTATTGACCTCAAGTTTCGGGAAGAAAATCCCTGGGGGAAGAAGTCTGACAGTGGCACCACTAGAAGGAACTTACTGTAGCCTAGATGTGTCCTTGATACCGGATGCTTACCTGACACTGATACCTAGAGATATAGGCTTAGGCTACTTGCTGACCCTCAGTGTTCAGTAGGTCATACTTTACATGATGTTGCACCGGCCTGCCCTGGGCATAAGCGACATAAGTCAATCAATTAGCCCTATGGCAAAATGTTTAGAATTTCAGGGAATTAGCTGTAAAACGGAAAAAATTCTCTCCGCCCCATGGCAAATTAGTAGAATTGCATGAAATTTGTTATAAAATTGCCAAATTTCCTCTCCTTTCCATGGCAAAATGTAAAACATTTACACAAACTTGCCTTAAAACTGCAACATTTTCTCTGCACCCCATGGCAACATTTGTAGAACTGCAGGAAATTATCTCTAAAACGTTTTTCTTTACGTCGTCAAGAGGGGGGCCACTAAAATATTTTTTCCGTGAGGTGGGGCCCCCCAACAACATTTAGCTTAGGTCCCTCAAAAGGCAAGGGCCGGCCCTGATGTTGCACAAATGCCTTGTAGTAAGAGATGTGGTAAAATATATTGGCACCCTTGCACTTTACAATGAATTGCAATTGAGCAGAATGTTCCATTTTTTCTTTTCAAAACTGGTTGAAGGCTATTTTTACCCTGTATGTACCTGCAACTTACCACAGGTTAAATAAATTACACAGTAAATGAGAATCACTGCCTCCAACCAAATTAATTAGAATTTTGAATGATATAATCCATGACTTTTTATTTTCTTTGAAGTGAAAAAGTCTCAATTTCAGTAGTTTTTATTTTCTTATTTTTGGTTCTGTGCAGTTCTAACATTTTTTCTATTTCAACTTATTTTAGAAGAAAAAAGGCTGCGTTTACACAGGCAGCACAATTTGGATCTTTTGTCATTAATTAGTAGTTTTACCAATCAGATCAGGTCTGAAAAAGAGCTGATATGAAAAGATCTGATGTGATTGGTCAAAAGACCAATTACTGGAAAAATAGATCAGAATCGGGCTGCCTGTGTAAACTTGTATTTTTGACCACATCTGTACACTGAATGTCGATTACATGTAATACACTAACTTGTGTAGTTTTATGTATCTTACTATTTGAACTTTGTACTGGACCACTGACTTTGGTCTGACCCAAACTCAGTGGGTTACCTGCAAGGCTGCAGCAGACAGATATTAATGTGTTGGGTTCTGGCGTGAGTTCAACCTGACCCTAAATTTGAAACAATTCCCTCCTATGCAGTTTCCTGAACTGAGATGACACCTGTGTAAGCAGCATTAGGTAACATGACCTGTTTAATTAGGTCCTTGGTTCTGACACCCTCCACTGTAACTCACCTGAGTGGAACAACTACGTACCATAAGAAATGGCCCTCTCTTTACTGCTACATACAGGTAATTTCTTTACCATATGGTGGATGAGATATAAAAAGTAGACATATGTGTGTACAGTATTTGTTGGTCTACACATCATCAATACGTCATTACTTTTGTCTACACCCGCACAAATATGTTAGACTGCTTTAGTAACACACTGTAAGCACCTGCCATTATTATGCCCTGTTTGACCATTGCAAACATGGGGGCCAGAAAACACAGACCTGAAGTTTCAAGGTGATGGTGTGGGTGTGGACTAAATGATCAGTAGGTTATAGTGGGCTACTACCTGTCTAAAACCACCATGGTACTTTGGCCCTTTGAACTAGTAGGGTACCTGTCCACCATCAGTCGTGGTCGTGCAATGACGTCACTACGAACCCAATGAGCAGAAATAGCCTACAATATGACCTGCACGCATCTCTTCGAATAGGACAAACACAGGCTAACCTAAAACCACTGTCCAGAGATAACTTAGAAAACTTACTTGCATCGAGTCGTTGTTAGCCATCTGGTGTCTTGTGTATCACACAGGCTACCACAGTGGTGGGATGACAAAGTATTCTTCAATGAAGCTGATGAATTCTTGATTATCAAATCATTTTAGTGATCTACGATACCTTCGAATCAGTTCCTGTCCGTGTGTAGTTATTTGCAGTCATAGAGCAGGTCAAAATTGGCGAATATCCTCAGCACTTTAAAACGACAGTGAACTGTACGGAGAGTTGACGGGCGTGTGTCTCTGCCCAGGTGAGCGAGAGCATCGACAAAATAAACATTGTCGGCCTATCATTCTCTTCTTTAGTCCATGTTCCAAAAGAGCAAGAAGTTACGTATCACCGTGTCCACCTGTTTCAACTATGTTGTTGTGTAGTTTGAAGGCTGACGTTCGCTGGTTCATATGACATTCTACCCCATGTAATTGGAGAACAAGACAGCTACAGAAATAATACTAAATGGATATCGTTCAATTTCTCACTCACTCTCGAAAATCTACATTATTATTAGGCTATTATTTCCATAATTGCATTGCATCGTCAAGCCTATCATCAGTTTATGAACAAGTACCGTTATGTCTACATAACATAGCCTACCGCTTACGTAGCATACCGCTCACCTTATCCTCTCCAGTTTAAGTCCAGGCGAAATATCCATAAAACACAAATAAATACCTGACATTTTCTTACTGTGAGAAAATGTATGCTATCCTACGCCACTCCTCCCTTGCTAAGAGGTCTTTTGTGCATGCGTGGTCGTCAATCAACAGTATAAAAACTGTCTGATGCTCGTTGCTCGAGGCGGCAACTAACCAGTGAGGGTAGCACAGCGCAAGTGAGGGGTGGCGCGCGTCGTATTGGTCATGTGATCACTACAATTGTGATCACTACAATTGCAATAAACAATTTCGCGCCTTTTTTTAAAGGAATTTCATAGAGCGAGCCCTCCTTCACAACTTGGCAACCCTAAAAACTACCTATTGGTGATATCGCCTTATTCATATGGGCCGAGTCTGCCTACCTACCTACCCTACCACTGTTAATTTGTTGTAGTGGAACTAAATGGATTGAGAGAGACTTAATGGCATGTTAACCATAATGGGATAATAAATTGATGGTTACACTTGAAGCCACATGCTTAATTCACATAATATTGTACAGGGTAGGCTTAGGCTAAGCAACTCTTTGTCCAACTCTGGCTATCACTGAATGAGACTAGCGATGCCTAGTGGTTAGTTGGCCAAACTGTAGCTCAAACTGTACATGACATCTAGTCTCCGAAAGGTTGCAACCTGGACTCAGGGGTAGACGTAACATAGTAAACGGAAATCCGGGACTCTCAAATAGTATGATATGTTACATCATGTATTAATTTGTCGGTGTCCATCATCCATTTCGTATGATATGCTACGAATTACAAATCGTATGATATGTAACGAATTGCAATACGGACAATATGTTACTAATTTGGAATATGTATGATATGTTACAAATTCCAATTTGTTGTCGCTAACATAAGCTAGGTGGCTAACGCTAAAGTTAGCTAGGCTAGGGGTTAAGGTAGGAGTTAGGTTAAAGGGCAAAGTAGTTGCAAAGTAGTAAGTAGTTGCAAAGTTTCTAATTAGCTAAAATGCTACAGTTATCCATGATGAGATTTGAATACGCAACCATTGGATTGCTAGACATTCACATTATACGCCCACCCATCCACCCTCCTTTTATTGTTGTCTTCAGTAACCTTCGGTCTTATGTAACCATACCAAATGTAACATATCATACTAATTTAAGTGTTCCGGATTTCCGTTTACTATGTTACTTCTAGTCTATGAGGAAAGCCTGGAAACCCAGACCCTAGGAAGCCTGAACATTTGTACATTGTGGGAGGCAACCGCGTTCATATATAGCCTACTTCAGTGGAGGCAACCCCTCTGTCAAGACAAGAGGGACTACATGTCATCTGTCTGGCGGCAGGTAGCTTAGTGGTTAAGAGCGTTGTGCCAGTAACCGAAAGGTCGCTGGTTCTAATCCCCGAGCCGACTAGGTGAAACATCTGTTGATGTGCCCTTGAGCAATGCACTTAACCCTAACTGCTCTGGATAAGAGCGTCTGCTAAATGACTAAAATGTTATGCTGTCAGCATATCAATGTGTTTGTTGCCATTGCCAACCTGGTTACAAAATAGAAAGAAAAGCTAGTTGAAAGTCTTTTTATTTCAAAATTATGACTATATTAATTGACTTAACAGTGATACATGTATCAGACACAAGCCTAAAAATAATCTTAAAATAGTGAATTACAATACAGTAGGCCTATCACAGTCTACAACAACCACAACTCAATATCAACCAACTTAATAGCATCAGTTTAATAATAAGATCCTTTTAGCAAAATGTATCAAGAGTCAATGAAGGAGCTTGAAAATAATATTAGGTTTTCTAAACTCTGATTTGACCTATAATGTACTTAATGGTATGCCTCTGGTGACTATTTGAACTGTACTGTTTGATATTGGCCAGTCATAGTCTATACAGATGTAGGATCTTAATTTGAGCCAGTTTTCTACAGCAGGAAAAGAATCCTGCAGCAACGGAGACGACAATTATGTTATTTATTTTTTTGAGGGGGGATGATCTCAATCGTCATTGAAAGGTCTAAAACCAAATCGAGACTGTGTAGAAATGATAATGTATCTACATGTATAGTCTCTTCACTCTGTCCAGCTTGCTAACAGTAATTGAAACGAAAGCTAGACAAGCATTTATGGATACTGGACTATAATACATTTTAAATGCGGCCCTCCGGACCTCGGTGAAGACCGAATGCGGCCCACAGGCAAAATGAGTTTGACACACCTGGCTTAAAGGACAATGTATTACATAAATATCATTTTCACAAATGCTGCATTCAAACTGAAATGAGTTGTCATACACAGCATCACATACATTTTTACTTTTTCTAATATTATGAAGCAGAGATTAGCCTAACCTACCAGTCAAAATAGAGTTCCATAGATGTGCTTGCACAATACTAATATTTTGTATCCTACTGTACTGATAACAATGGATAAAACAGATTACATGGCTTACAGTATTTGTTTACAGTAGTCTAACTCAACCATTAGGTGGCAGTGTTCATCTACCTCTATTTACAAACGGAACTAAAAGAGGACGTACAGTACAACATCCTTTAATAATAATTAATGCAAATACAAAATTAATGGATACTACATATACCTGTATAGATGCTAAAATTAGAACAGACTTACATAAACAAAAAATATCTAATCAAGTCTAAACTAAATTATGTGCAACTGATATGAGTAATATTGCACAATTCACCATACATTTCTGATTGCACATAACAGTAGAATTATATAAAATGTATAAACATTGCTTTACATTTTACATCCCGACTGAATCCCTACCAAACCGTTGTGTAGCCTTCCTAAATATGATGTACATACGTGACATACTATAGTAGACCTGACACTAAGTAGTACAAGCAGGAATCAAAACTAGTATTTAAAACTCCAAAACAGAGACAGCTGGCATCAATTTATGTTGATGGATCAACTGTTGACATGATGGAGATAGATGAAGGATATTCATATGACAAATGTAGCCTACATGTACTCAAGCTTGAGGCTTCAGGAACCTTGTTTCCCCCTCCTTTAACCCATTATGGCATTGGTCATACACGCCACTTCTTTAGTACAATGTTAAAGTCTTTCCAACACTTCATATCCAGTTTCCCATCTCACAACATCGCCTCATCACTACCGCAAATAACTCCCTCTCCTGGGACGTATTTAATAAAGGGCAATGTATGTTGATGTAATTCTCTGAACAGTTAGTTACATTTTTGTCAGTGCTTAGTGTTGCGCTCTCTTGAATGTGCAAGTTCCCACAGTGTGGTAGGGTCGCTGTCTCAGACTTCTCAGTTTCTCTCCTATCATGACATCATTGGTAACCTCGGAAACCCATTGAATAAAGGCAGATCCGAGAAATGAGGTTATAGCTTTGGAATGCAGGGTGAGACCCCCCCACCCCCTCCCAGCTTCCACCAATCCACTCACCACCACTGTGTGAAAGGCAGAGCAGAACAAGGAAGTCCTTCTCTCACCCTCCCTTTTTTCCTGTGAGTGACAGCCCAATTATTTTATAGAGACATTGCGCTCTCCTTAAAAGGCTGTTCTCCTACAAAGGATTGCGTCAATTCAAAGCAGTCCATTTGCTCCAGGCCGTAACTAGCAGCAGTATTTTCTCCACATACAAAACATATTCTCTGAGGATTTGAAGCTGATAATTTAACACAACCAAGTCTAATCTAGTCCCATTTACCTGTAACATTTAAAATTGATCAACAAGTGCAATTTGTCATAACTATCTCTCAGAATAAGGTTCATAGTGTAGTTATTAATACAATTTTGATTTCGGTTTGAAGAAATACACAAAGGAGTTAAACTATATACATACATATATATATATATATATACATATATATATATATACATATATATATATATACATATATATATATACATATACACATATATATGTATATGTATATGTATATATATATATATATATATATATATATATATATATATATATATATATAGTATCCTATGTGTATTATTACAATATATTAGATGAAGTACCAATGGGGGATGTGCCATTCTTAATTCTCCACTGATGAAGATTAATAATATATTGCATTCTCTGAAGATTAGTTTTACAATACAGTGAATGTGGATTTCTTTGTAGATATGAGGTTATAATGTATAGCATGCTCTTTTGTGAGATTGTGTGGTTTAATCAGTGTACCTCGCTGTTATATTGGTTAATGACGTGGATTTGTAGTGTGGAGATGCAGTGCAAACTTGTGTCGTGTGTAAACAGTATACAGTGTATAGATATGACAGTGATGAGTAGTGTGTCCTCCTCCTTTCCTGGCTTTCAGTGCTGTGTCTCCAGCTCCACCACGGTCCAGTCTCCCTGGGGGGAGCTGCCCTGGCTGTCTGGGGAGTAGCTGCTGACAGAGGTGACAGTGGCAGAGGGGGGACTGAGCGGGAGCAGCAGGTTGGGCCACATGCTGCTCTCCAGGGGGCTCAGGGTGCCCCCACTCCCCACAGGCAGCAGGAGCAGAGGGGGGCAACCTCTGTCCCCGGACAGCAGCAGGGTTTGGTTGATGAGCTGCTGGACGATGTCCACCTTCTTGCTCCAGTCCAGGTCCATTGGAGGAACAGGACGCGGCCACTGCTGGCGTGACTCTGGCCAGGTCTGCTTGGATGTCCACTTCTCCTGCTCCATCCTCGTTTCCCCCTCTCTGTTCTGCTCCCTTTCCTCACCCTCATCCTCATCCTCGCTGGTTTCCATGGCCTCATAGATGGTGCAGAGCCCGGAGGACGGGGAGAGCATGACTGCAGACGGACTCCTCAACTGCTGCTGTTTCTGCTGCTGTCGGAGCTGTTGTTTGAGCTGTTGCTCCAGCTCTAGCTGCCACTGCAGCACCTGGCGGCGGTGTCTGTGCTCCTGCTGCTGCTGCTGCAGTTGGAGCTGGAGGAGCTCCCGACGCTGCCTCTCCAGCTGCATCTGCTTTACCTGCCTCAGACACTCCTCCTCCAGCCACTGCCTCTTCTGCCTCTCCTGCTCCTGCCGCTGCAACTCTCTCAGGTGCTTCTGGTGCTGCTCCAGCCTGCACAGCTGACCGTTGGCCACAGCTGCAGACTGGGGGGACCTGGAGGAGGTGTCGGTGGGTCTCCGGTTGCACTGCTGCTCCGCGAGGTAGTGGCCGTTCACTACGAGATGAGGTGGAAGCTGGATGTGGTCCTCTTCCTGTAGGCCCATGGTTGGCTCATCCTGTATCTCCTCCTTCCGTAGGACAAAGGGTGGCTCTCTATGCCTCTGTTGTGACTCTTCGGTCTCCGCTTCTTCACTCTTGAGCCCTCCTGCTAGACAGTCAAGATAACTTGGGATGTGCGTTAGAGATGCATGCACCAAAAAGGAGGGATAGGACAGCATCCAGGGCCAGCGACAGAGGATTCAAGGAGAAGTATCAAAAGGAGTGGAGGGAAGACGTAAAGCGAAATAAGAGGGAAGTGCTGAGGGATTGACATCTTTCCACAAAGGGATAAAGCAAACAAAACAACAGAAACATCTGTCTCAATCAGTTGAAAAAGGACAAATAAATAAAAATTTGACCACAGTTATCTTCTAATATTCTGTTGTATATTTGCTCATCTAAATATCAGAATAAACCAAAGTTGTTGTATCCTGTTATTTTGGGGTATACATTTGTGGTGTGGGAGGACAGATCAAATTCTTACTGATCAGACCGTCACATCGAATCTTTGTGGTCTGGCTTCAAATGTCCCCGAGGGTAAACTCGAACGGAGTAGCAGAACACGAGTACAAAGGCTTGCATGCATCCTGGACTCATCCTAAATCATCTTATTGGAACATGCAATGACTCTCATTATTAACATTACATCTGTCTGATTGGAGTACTTGCCACCATCTACGACCTAATCTAATACATATTACATAACCCATCAACTATATTGACTTTCAGTA
Organism: Coregonus lavaretus; assembly: GCF_964263955.1. Taxonomy (NCBI): domain Eukaryota; kingdom Metazoa; phylum Chordata; class Actinopteri; order Salmoniformes; family Salmonidae; genus Coregonus; species Coregonus lavaretus. The sequence continues at coordinate 20,251,229 of NC_140015.1, read as the reverse complement.
TCAGTGTCAAATGAGGTCTAGAGTTTGCTCTCAAATAATTTGGAGAAAAGGTTATGAAGATTACGTTGAGCTGAGGTTGAACTAGGATGATGTTAAATTGTGGAGCCGTTTTTCAACAGCTACTACAGTACATGTCTATACATTTAATGTGATACAATGACAATTCAGACAGTTCCTGACACGGGACAGGATATTATCGAAACAGATGTAACAGCAGTGGCCAATCACATCTTAAATGTAATCTCTTGCCCAAATTCGTCTGATAATTCTAATCTCGGAAACCCAGAATAAAATCTCACGTAATTGCATCAGAGTTTAGGTAACTCAGATCCACTTGCAACCTACTCATACCCTGAAATAAAGTGGTGCGCAACATTGTTAGTAATCATTTTGGCTCAAGTCTTTGCCCACAAGATGTCAGAACAATTATATGTATCCCTAATAAGGGATATAGATCGCATGACTAGGAGCAATTAATCTCCCCTGCCTCTAGTCTGGCATTTAACCACCATTAATACAAATGTGAATTGACACATCTGATAATGTCCCAGGGAAATATCACCACATAATTGCTAGATTTTGATAACATGAGAATTAACATGCAAGACCTGACAAAAAAAGGGACACAAGGGATTAACCATTTTCCTTAAGAACCAAATCATAAACTACTCTGAAAACTTGTATCGACCAACCATATAGCTTCTTCATATGTTTAGGGTCACCACATACGCCGGACTGTTTTGAAAGTATTCTATCCCACCATTTTTTAGAAAGACCATAATGGTGCAGAAGGTAGGAGAGGAGGAATAAGGGATGCTGTGATTTCTGTACCAACAAACACAGGGATCCAAGGGTTTTCCTTGTCAAGGTTGAGCAGGAGCAGGCAGGACAGGGATTCAGAGATCGCTCATCCGCTTCAGCTTCTTCTTAGGATGCATTTAGGTAGGTGGGTGTGGGGTTATGCCAGTAGGTTTGTGTGAGTGTGTTGGGTGGGTGTGAGTGGAGCATTCGGGAAGATACAGGCAGGTTGGAGCAGGCTTCACATCGCAGAGGAAGAGGAGCGGTGGGTGTAAAAGCTTCAGGACATACAGTACAGGGACCCATGAGCAGGAGTCTTCCCTGGTGTCTGTTTGCGGAGTACCACCTACCAAGAATGTTTACAAATGTGGTGTTGGTCTGTGTTGAATCCATGGCAGTCAGAGAGAAACATATACATGCTGGAAAACAGGGTATGGGACACCAGGTGGATTGCCTCCTAACCAAAATTCCATTGCGCATCAACACCATTCCACAGATAAAACGTAACTTCCTGATGGGAAGTTATTACCATGGTGGGGACAGTGATATCATAGGAATGTCATTTAAATACATAAAACTGACCTAGACAACAATTGAGACATGCTACACTAATGGGAAATAACAAGAAACAGGAACAATGTGCCTTGCAATGGTGTTTAATGGAATTTTGAAAAACCTACTTAGTGTGAACCATTCATTTATGAACATCCCTAGTGTATAATGGTTTAATCAGATACAATTTAAATGTTAGTACATGCAAGTTGAAATTTCCAATACCACTAAAAGCGTTTCAGTGAGAATATCGTTTTCAGTGAGCATCATTCTAAATGCAGAGGAATGCAGAGTTTTTTCCACAAATAGTTGTTAGTTGGTTCTGAAGCACAAATGATCAACTAAGTGAGGCATGAAGCATGACCACTTAAAACCAGATGCCTCAAAACACACTGTACATGACAACGTTACTTGCCATGATAATCTATGCAGGGAGAGGCAAACTTCCTGTAGCGTAAATTAAAACTAGACAAACTTCAATCTAACACTCCCATACCGACCTCAACAAAACTGTAAGGGGAGGAAAGCCATGTTAAATATCTAGCCTTTATTCGATACTAAAATGGTAAAGTCTTGAAAAAGGAAGACAAACTTTTAAAAAAGAGAGAGTAGGACTATCTCTATGGTGCAGGACAAACTGGAGTGTGTGTACATAGGGTAGGGAGGACTGGGTTCCAACAAAAAACAAACAAAACAAGTACAAAAAAAATAATTGACATTTGTTTGGTAAAAACAGTAGGATAAATACACATGTAGGTAGAGTCCATTCTCGTTTTGTCTCCTTTTCTATTAAGAGCTTTGTCACAACGGACCAGTCAGTCAATGCCCCCTCAGGGGTTATGGAGTATGCAGTGTTACTTAAAAAGAACATTCTAATAGAAAATGGTAGCTAGTAGCTATTGTACATAAAGGAGTGCCATACATTCATAACCATAATAGTAGTATGAAAGAGGGAGGCTTCACTGATCTACAGTCTTTTTCGTTCCCCTTGCTTTTCTTTTCTCCTACCATCATTTGCTTGTTGTTCTAAACCATCTAACCCAACTGGAGAGAAAAACTAACAACAACAAGTAAGGGGGAGGGGTGCGAGGGAGAAGGTGCATTCCAGGGGGAGGGACTTATACGTTACCTGCCAGAAAGTTATCAGTCTTATCGCATATGGCAGAGTAGTAGGGTGGCTGGCCCTCGCTGGCCTCCCCGGCATGCTGGGGCCCCAGGCGGAGGGCGTCCTCCAGGGTGTTGGACTCCTCCAGGTCGTCAGCCTCCATCTTCCCCTCCAGCATGTAGTGGTGCTGGTCCCCAGGCTGGCCCAGGGGCAGCAGGTCTACGGGGCCTCCCAGCAGGTCCTCTGACTGGGCGGCCGCTGCTGGCAGGGTCAGCTCCTTGATGAGGGAGGGATCTTTGGCCTCCTCGGGTAGCTGGTCCTCGTTCTCCAGGGAAAAGATGCCTGGACTCTTGCCGCAGCTCTCGGCCGTGGAGTGGGCATTGGAGTTGGACATGGTACAGTCGAAGCCGTAAGACGCCACCGAGTTGGCAGACTGGGGCGTGCCGCCACCCCCGTCCTCCTCTCCTTCTCCGGCCGGCGCCTCCACCACCTCTTCGTCCTCTTCCAGGGCAGGCAGGATACGGGAGGGCGGTGGGCTGTCGAACTCAGTGCTGTCATCCATGGCGATGGGGACATCTGGGTCGTTGATCTGCATCTCACCCTCCATGTCGCTGGCCTCGTCTACCGAGGTGGAGGGGGAGGAGGGGGCAGAGGCGGGGGCAGTAGGAGGGCCTGCTCCCAGGACCTCATCAGCAGGGAGAGTCTCAGCCTCCTCCTCCTCGTCACCTCGCTCCAGATGGATGCCCAAGTCCTGCTCCAGGTCGGGCTGCACATTGGAGGGCACGGGGGTCTGCTGCTTGTCAGAGCGTGACTCCACCCCGGAGCTGCTGTCGTAGTCGCGGAGCTCCTCGGGCGTGCTGGTTTCACTGCTGCTGTGGACGGCCAGGGCCGTGCCGCTCAGGGTGCTGGACTGAGACATGCCCACAGCAGGGGGCCCTGGGGGGGCAGAGGCCTCCACTGGGGCGGAGCTCTCCATCTCCTCAGGGGCAGACTGGGGCTCTGAGGGCTGCTCTGACTGGGGCATCAGGGAGGGGGCGCTGAGACCCAACCAGGCCTGGGCAGAGGACTGGGTGGGCGTCTCAGGGTCGGCAGCCCCGTGGTCAGACAGAGGGCTGGAGGCGGTGTGGGGGGAGGAGAGGGGGGGCTGGGCCCAGGGGTCAGTGAAGGGGTTGGTCTGACCCCAGGCTGAGGAAGGTGGGATGGGCGAGCGGTTGAGGTTATCCAAGCGGTCCTCCTCTGTGTAGTCGTCCTCGTCTGCGTTCCCACAGCTCTCCAGGCCACTCTCCGTCACCCCTTCGCTGGGCATCTCCACATCTTCATCATCCTCCTCATCCTCCTGCTGACGCACCTTCCGGTGGTCCTTTGCCCGCTCTGAGCTCACGTCCATATCATCAACATCAACTCGCTCCTCATCATCATCGTTGGCCAGGGTCTCCACGTTGGGGGAGCCCATAAAGGCCCCTTCTCCCTCGGAGCCCTTGAGGCTGGAGTCTACCAGGGCGTCGGAGCTCTCGGTTCCCTCCAGCAGGGCCGTGTGCTGGGTGTTGCTCATCTCTGACGACCCCTGCAGGCGGCTGCTCACATCCTCAGAGTACATCCCTGACAAGAGGTCTTCCCCATGCCAACCGGTGGCACCACCGAAGCCTGCAGGCTTGGCCTCCTCTGAGGGCTGAGAGCTACTCATGTCAAACAGTGACGTCGGCTTGCACATCTTCCTATCCTCCTCATCTTCCTCCTCCTCATCTTCCTCCTCCTCATCCTCATCTTCGTTGGCCAGGGTCTCCACGTTGGGGGAGCCCATAAAGGCCCCTTCTCCCTCGGAGCCCTTGAGGCTGGAGTCTACCAGGGCGTCGGAGCTCTCGGTTCCCTCCAGCAGGGCCGTGTGCTGGGTGTTGCTCATCTCTGACGACCCCTGCAGGCGGCTGCTCACATCCTCAGAGTCCATCCCTGACAAGAGATCTTCCCCATGCCAACCGGTGGCACCACCGAAGCCTGAAGGCTTGGCCTCCTCTGAGGGCTGAGAGCTACTCATGTCAAACAGTGATGTCGGCTTGCCCACCGTCCTCTCCTCTTCCTCCTCCTCCTCCTCATCGTCATCATCTTCGTTGATCTCCTCATCCGCCTTCTCCACTGCCTCCTCCTGGTCCTGAGAGGGAGAGACCCGGAACACTGAGGTGAAGTCATCCATGGGCTGAGACATCATGCTGAATGCAGGAGGTGCTGTAGAGGAGGGAATGAGGAGGTCCTCCTGCTGCTCATCTGGCTGGAACCTCACCTCCTCCTGGACCGGGCTCTGTGGAGTTATGGCAGACTGGTTCTGAGCCCAGGGGTCTGTCTGGAATTTCACCTCCTCCTGGACCGGGCTCTGTGGAGCCATGGCAGACTGGTTCTGGGCACAGGGGTCTGTCTGGAATCTCACTTCCTCCTGGACTGGGCTCTGTGGAGCCATGGCAGACTGGTTCTGGGCACAGGGGTCTGGCTGGAATCTCACTTCCTCCTGGACTGGGCTCTGAGGAGCCATGGCAGACTGGTTCTGGGCCCAGGGGTCTGGCTGGAAGCTCACCTCCTCCTGGATTGGGCTCTGTGGCACCATGGAAGACTGGCTCTGGGACCAGGGTTCTGGCTGGACGTGCATGTCCAGCAGAGCAGAGGCATTCTGGGGCTCCCTGACTGGGGACATGGGCTCGGTGGGGGAGCATGGAGGGGACATTACTGTGGTGCCCAGAGGAGACACTGTGTCTGCTGGCTCTTCCAGGTGGACCAGGTCCAGCTGAGCTGACAGCTGAGGGATAAAGGCCTCTGGGGCTTCCTCTGGCTGGCTGGCCTGAGGGGGCACAGTCTCCTTCTCCTCTGGGGCTTCCTCTGGCTGGCTGGCCTGAGGGGGCACAGTCTCCTTCTCCTCTGGGGCTTCCTCTGGCTGGCTGGCCTGAGGGGGCACAGTCTCCTTCTCCTCTGGGGCTTCCTCTGGCTGGCTGGCCTGAGGGGGCACAGTCTCCTTCTCCTCTGGGGCTTCCTCTGGCTGGCTGGCCTGAGGGGGCACAGTCTCCTTCTCCTCTGGGACTGCAGCCACCACTGCTTCTTCCGATGTTGCCATGGAAACCACAGCAGCCGAGGCAGCTGCAGCTATGGCGACAGCCACAGCGGCGTCCTGCGTCTCACCTGCGGGCTCTGCCGCCGTTGTGGGCTTGGGGCCACGCTTCACTGCCATGGGGGTGTTGCTGCCCACAGTCTTCTTAGGGGTGGAAGCCTTCCCTGCTGGCTTGGTGCCAGGGGTCTTGGGACCAGCACTGACATCCTTTGAAGGCGTGGGCTTGCTTGGTGTCTTCTTGGTGTCTGCGGCCTTGCTGCTGGCAGCCGGCTTCTTGGGGGTGGAGTCTGGCTTGGATGTGGAGGCTGATTTGGGAGTCTCAGGTTTGGTGGTCTTGGCTGGTGAGGCGCGAGTGAGAGGAGCTGCTGCAGGCTTCTTGGTGGCTGCAGCAGCTGATTTGGTAACATCTAGAGGAAGAACATAACACAATCAGCTGATTTGGTAACATCTAGAGGAAGAGCATAACACAATCAGCTGATTTGGTAACATCTAGAGGAAGAGCATAACACAAGCAGCTGATTGTGAAGATGAAAAGGACAAGCGTTGGACAGAACATGTATTATGATGAACAAATTATCTAATATTTAATAATGGTGAAGAATGTGTAATGCTAGTAATAAAACGTTGCTGTTAAAAATTACTAATTAGAACTTCAACTGATGTCCCCCTCGTACCTTTCTTGATGGGAGTTGTGGTTTTTGAGGGCTGTGATGTTGGGGTCCGTCCAGCAGTGGGTGTTGTAGAGCCGGCTTTGGCAGAGGCTGGTCTGGGGGTGGTGGAGGTGGTTTTAGCCGTGGTGGCGCCAGGCTTGGCTGTGGATGTGGAGCTCTTGGCTGTGCTGGCTGTGGCTGGCCTGGCTGCAGCAGAGGCAGGGCGAGATCCTGGAGCACCAGTGGCAGGCCTGAGGGAGAACAGGAGACGGGTGGGGTCAGAATCACTGAGCACGGCTTTCAAACCAGGGGGGACATTAGTTTTGTGGTCATCTACCAGACACCGTGGAGCAGTATTTTCTGGAGGTGATAAAATATCGAAATGGAGACGTGACTGCTAGTGCTAAATATATCAATACAAATAAAGTGACAAACTAACACCAATGTTTAAACAGACTCTTTTGCATCTTCAAGAGAACGCCATATCCCTCGAGTTCCACATGCTGGTAAACCCTGGGCCATAAATTCACAGAGCGGTTGTGACAGGGAGCAAGAGGCCCTGTCGACTGTGTTCACAAGTCATTCTGTTAGTCACTTCTACAGCCCTGCCAGACACTAGAGAGAGGTCATAAACCAAGTGATGATGGAGAGAACACAACAAGAACATGAGAGGAAGAAGAGGGAGAGGAGTCAACTTCCATTCACTCCTCATCTCTTCAGTGCCTGACAGGGCACTAATACAGCAACCCCCACATCATCACAACACCCTGAGGCATCTGAAGCAGTGCAGTCTGGGAGATGAGTCACACCACACATATATAATGGAGCCCACCCCCATCTCCATCCTCCTCCGTGCTACATCCAGGCCCACCTCTCCTGACATAAGGGTAATGTGCACACTGCCTGGCAGCCCACTTGGACAAGTAGCTTCCACGTCAGGCCAGTGCAAAGTAACCGACATCCAGTGACACAGTCGTGAGATCTCCTTAGCCTACGCTGCACTGCACCACCGCCTCTAAATAAAGAACAGAGTTAGCATCAGCGGCGGGGAGAGGGAAAATCGCTGGGGTCATGTTCATCTTTAATTCAGACAGAGTACAGAAATAACTTATTCAAATCCCTGTTGGAACTATGGATGGAGTTAAAAGCATATTCATTGTACAAGTGCAAACGCTGCCAGTTTCTACCCTGCAAGGAAGTCCAGAGTGCCATGCACACCCTGCCAAGTGCAGGCCTAATGGAAAAAACACACTGCCTGTCTGGTAACATCTAGCCTAAACATAATGCCCACTGGACACTAGCAATGGATTACAACTTGAGGAGACCGTGCAGTAACATTGAGAATGTCCAAAATTGACTGTCAGAATGTGACCGCACAGCTTCCTTCCTTGTACAGTATGAGTTGTCATAGGTAGAGAGTTGTGAGGAGGGAGGGAAACAGCTGATGATCCTGTTGTACCAAAACAAAGACAGCCTGTTATTACTGTAATGATAAGAGTGATTACAAGCTCTTGGCAGACAAGTGCATGTTAATGATATTGTTTGGTGTGGTGACGTCTAGACTAGAATAAGGCTCCTTATAAAGCATTAACAGCCTAGGTCATGGTACAAAAGGCCATTGTTTCCATCCTTAGTTAGATCACAAAAACTGGACATTTTCTCTATTAGTATGCGTGATATAACCTAGTCCAGAAGAATAGCTTTTTAATTATCTGAACCCTCAACTGATTAACTACGAGCTAGCAGAATGTGACATTCACTGTGGTTTCCTCCGGTACCAATCCGACAGGTCTAGACGTAAATGAGGACATACTAAAAATAAAAGTAAAGATAATAAGTAAGATTTGTAAAAGCGTGTGCTGACAGAAAAAATTGAATTAAAGATTAGATTACAGGACGAAGTGAATAGAGGGTAGAGCGCAGCTGGGAGAGAGAATGCAGGAGAGATTATGACAGAATATTTATCTTAATCTGTGTGATGAAAGGAATATGGCTAATCCAAAATGACAAGATGACTCAATTTAGGTAGGGAAGCAAGAGAGATTAGAAGGCCATCGTCAAAGGCAGTAGGAGAGAGGGAGTGAGAGAGAAAGGAAAATCGCTGAAGTGCTCATCCGATTACACACCATTAACCTTATATCACATTTACATTTTAGTCATTTAGCAGACGCTCTTATCCAGAGCGACTTACAGTTAGTGAATGCATATATTTTCATATTTTCATACTGGCCCCCCGTGGGAAACGAACCCACAACCCTGGCGTTGCAAGCGCCATGCTCTACCAACTTATATCAAATGTCGCTTCTCAAAGAGGTCCTCTCACTGTTGTAGGAGCCAGTGTGGCCGCTATAGAATAATGGGGCATGGTCGAACAATTTAAAAAAGGCAGGAAGTGTTACAAAATTAATACATGCTTCTCGGCAGGTAGGCACAATGAAAATACTCCATTGAGGCATTACAGTGCAATGATGCTTGAATTGTTTTAAGCTTTTTTAAATTCTCTAATTAAGATCACGGTCACCCAAATGACTGAGGTAGTGTTGATAATTTTAGACTCTTAATCAGAGCTCAATTGCTTGCACTTGCCCACAATGAAGGAAAAATGCTGTGCACTGTTTTTCTCAAATTTGCTGAAGGCCTTGCCATTAGGAGAATCATCACAAATTGGGGTTAAAGCAAATGTAGAGTAAAAGCCTAGAAATGCACTGAAGCTTAAAAACGAGCGCAGTGACACTTAAAGTTCACCAAAGTCGCCCGAGGTAAAAAAAAAAAAAAACATGTTAGTTTCATTACGCATTCTGGAACGATGTGGAACTTTGTAGTGATCAACATAAAAATCAGGTCGCCTGGTGTGCCTTCCTGTGGCAAATCAAAGTGGGGCTACGATTAAGTCAATGAGATGCGTAAGCAAGGCTAGCGCCTCCCCTGCAGCAGAGCCAGCTAACAGCAAAGAGACAGCTACCATGGCCATGGACCTCCTCCCAGGGAGACAACTGGCACATTAGAGATAGTTTTAATTCAGCAGAAAGGCTGGGAGGGACTCTTCACCCTGGTTAAAGGAGGGGATTCTACCTCCAGGACATCCACACAGGGCTGCAGATATGGGAACACCACAGGAATCTCACTCCAACCCAGGAACAAAAAGGTATCAGTCCTTGACATTTCCAAGAGAAATTCACCAGGTAGTTAGTTGCCTTGGAGCTAGGGAGATCCTTATACTGCCGCATCAGCACTCAAGGGCTTTGAGCAAAAGGATAGACATTACACAGGGTGCCGCCTTAACCTGATAAACCAGCTATAGCTGGCTTCTTGGTTGTTTCTGCTTGAGGAAAATAACGTTTAAAAATAAATAACAAGATATCAAAAGGCCAGTCAACCAACTGAGGTGTCGAGTAACAGTAAAATGGTTTCCATCCCCTAGCAGTAAAGGGACAAAGAGGAAACCAGTGAGAGAATAAAGAGCAGGTAGAGCCTGGTGGGTGGGTGACGATGCACATCCCTGTAGAACAGAATAGGGCTGTATGAGTGTGGTGAGGAAGAGGCCTATAAAACCACTGCTTTCCCAGAGAGCCCTCTGCAACATCCATCACACTTCTAGAGCATGAGCTCACACACACACACACACACCCCGTTGCCACCAGATCCTTTAAGTGATTAGGTCTGTGGTTGCACCTCCCATAAAACCATGGCTATGGGAGACTGCGTCACAGAGTTGTCTGCTTAGCCTGCCTGTCATACCCACAGCCCAGCAGGGGAGGAGATTTACAGCATGCACAACTGGGCTGCTTCATATTGTACATGACTGGCAAAGCTAGCTATATCACACTGTACACGACTGGCACAGCTATATCACACTGTACACGACTGGCACAGCTATATCACACTGTACACGACTGGCACAGCTATATCACACTGTACACGACTGGCACAGCTATATCACACTGTACACGACTGGCACAGCTATATCACACTGTACACGACTGGCAGCCTACTGCTCTATTATTGGACAGTGCAGCATGACTAGGACTGGGGAGGAGAGAGACCCACCACCCCTGTCCTCTTCTCCTAGCCTTTCATGGCTTCCTCCAAAGTGGCGCAGTGGTCTAAGGCACTGCATCGCAGTGCTAACTGTGCCACTAGAGATCCTGGTTCGAATCCAGGCTCTGTCGCAGCCGGCCGTGACCGGGAGACTCATGGGCGGCGCACAATTGGCCCAGCTTCGTCCAGGGTAGGGGAGGGAATGGCCGGCAGGGATGTAGCTCAGTTGATAGGTTGTGGGTTCGATTCCCACGGGGGGCCAGTATAAAAAATAATATGTATTCACTAACTAAGTCGCTCTGGATAAGAGCGTCTGCTAAATGACTAAAATGTAAATGTAAATTCATAGACGACCACTGACGCTCATTCAATATAGGCCCAACACTGCACTGTTCATTAGGGCCCAGGTCCAGGGTACTGTGTAGTGTGCGTGGGGTACATCTCCCTTTTTCTATTTTAGATCCCCCACCACCTCGCTGCGTTCAGTCCCCTCTCAGTCCATATGCACTCCTAGCAGTGACAGTGCTCAACAGGACATATGCCTTATTCATCCGTGTAGCATCCACCCTCCTCAGCCCTTTATGTGGTTCACGCTACTGAAGCCATCTGCAGAAGTGAGGCCAGGACGTGGACATGTACAACATGTTCAGCTAACATACTACACCTCCTCCTCCCCCCATCCCCACAGTCATACTGGGTAAATACCACCAAATCACATTTTATTTGTCACATAGTGTACAGCAGGTATCCGTCAACAATGCGGTACATTAACCTCTATGGGACGGTTGTTGCTCAATGCGATATGTGACTAGAATGGTGTTGTAAACATCAGCCAACTTTCCAGGACATAGACATGTCTTATATGGGCAGAAAGCTTAAAATTCTTGTTAATCTAACTGCAGTGTCCAATTTACAGTAGCTATTACAGAAAAAAAAAAAAAAAACATGCTATGGTTTGAGGATAGTGCACAACAATAAAACACTTATCACGGCAACTGGTTTGGCACATTCAACTCTTAAGGTAAATAATGTACTTACATTCAGTAATCTTGCTCTGATTTGTCATCCTGAGGGTCCCAGAGATAAAATGTAGTGTCGTTTTGTTTGAAAAATCAATTTTTATATTCAAATGTAGGAACTGGGTTCTACAGTTTGACCTCTTACTCCACACCCACCCCGCCCGGCCATCTAGATGTGTGAAGGTTAGTGTCTTTTCTGTAGGGAAGCTAATTATACATCATTTATGACATTCCTGGGGGTGTGCAAACTTAAATGTTGTATTACCATAGCATTTTTGTATGTTCTCTATAGTTATGTACTTGAAAACCAATTCGGCACATTTGGGAAAACTCCTGGCAGACTTGATACAAAATATTGTGTAGCGATGTAATTCTTCAATGGATCAGTCTGAAACTTTGCACACACACTGCTGCCATCTGGTGGACAACATTACATTTAATCTAGAATCCTACATCACTGTCTGGCCTTTCTCTTGCATTTCAAAGACGATGCAACAAGACGATGCATTTTTTTTGTTTGTATTATCTTTTACCAGATCTAATGGTTATATTCTCCTACATTAATTTCACATTTCCACAAACTTCAAAGAGTTTCCTTTGAAATTATATCAAGAATATGCATATCCTTGCTTCAGGTCCTGAGCTACAGGCAGTTAGTTTTGGGTATGACATTTTAGGCGAAAATTGGGAAAAAGGGTCCGATCCTTGAGGTTTTAATCAATATCAACAAAAGAGTCAAGTCAAAAATAGAAGTAATAAATAATACCAGAAACATTGAGGAAATAAATAAAAAAGAACACTAAAATAAGACTGGTGAAGTTGGCTAGGAGCCAGCAACAGGGCAACTATCGTCATCGCCATTTTGTTGTTCTGACTACATGCACACATACAGCATGCTGATTAACATATACAGCCTCCCAGCAATACAGGCCTGCACAGCATATACACAACACAACACTAGCAAATGCATGCAAGAACACCCATAACCAATGATCAATGATATGCGCTGCATGATATCATCTCAACTATGACTCAAAAGCCGACAAACTGACACACACATACCTTCCCCCACAACACACACTGTGTCCAACACCACATAATGACTTCTTTCTCAGCATACACTAAATCAGATGCAAAGGTTTCCTGTCACAAGCTGTATAGCTAACGTCATACAGGCAATCAGTATCAAACAGCGGGCAGGCACACAGCGAGTACAAACACAGCCCTACATGCACAACAGTGTTAGCTTGGGCAAATGTGTGCACACCTCATCACACAGCCGAACTGGTACTGCAAAAACAATGTCACACTCACATCACGGCCAAATAGCGTTCACACATCTACTACACCCACCAACCAACCAGGATGTAGTGGCCGGTATTAAATGGAGTGCTTTTGTAAAGGGAGTGGAGGAATAGAGAAATCATGGGCTGCTCCAGACTATTCATTTCACACACTGAAACTAAAATCCATATTTTCAGCTGCCACCGACTGAAAGTCTGAGATTGAATTTCAGAATAAATCTGAGATGTGTCACCAGCAGAGTGGATCTAGTGTTTGGATGGGGTCAGAGCAGTGACACCAAAATAGAAGAAAAAAAATAAAAAAAAAAATAAAACATTTCGGACTTGCTAAATGTCAATGGAAACAAAACAAAATAGCCATGACGCGTAGGGCTGGTATAATTATTGTATAATTGTGTAACCGACAATTATGAGCAATATCCGGGAACAAAAAATATATAATAATCGTCTTAATACCTTCCTTTTAGGTGAAAGGAGATTCAACTTTATATTCCAAGTATACACGGAGTGTACAAAACATCAGGAACACCTTCCTAATATTGAGTTGCACCCCCTTTTGCCCTCAGAACAATTCGTCGGGGCATGGACTACAAGGTGTCGAAAGCATTCCACAGGGATGCTGGCCTAGGTTGATTCCAATGCTTCCCATAGTCTTGCCCACTCACCCTCTGAATGGCACACATACACAATCCATGTCTCAACCATCTCAAAATCCTTCTTTAACCTGTCTCCTCTCCTTCATCTACACTGATTGAAGTGGATGTATCAGGTGATATCATGGGATCATAGCTTTCACCTGGACAGGTGTTCCTAATGTTTTGTACACTAGTTTACCCAATAGCAGTTTTTAATTTTTACGTGAATTGGGTAAAGTTGGTAGCTTAATCATGTTACGAGCAAAACAGCTCAGTTGGAGAGAAACTTCATTTCCAAAAGTTCCAAGCGGTCAAAACCAGAGCGATATATTTATAGTTGGGCCAACTTTTAGAATGTTAAAGCCTTTGAGCATTCCATTTATCCATTCATGACGAAAATTTGGAATCTTGTACATGGCATTGTTTAAAATTCAGAAAGTTCAGTGAACTGCTATTGGTCAATATTGCCCATGGGGAGCTATTATGGCTGCCATGGAATGCAGTGTCATGTAAATGCATCATAAAATGCATAAACTTCAATGTCCAAACTCTCCAAATATATGGCTCTTGTCAAAGAGATGGGAGTGTCACCAAAGCTTTGTTGTATTCATTACGCATCTCGTAGGATATTTTCAAAGATGCATTACAAGCTCAAAACATTTGTTTTATAAAAATCACAATTATGATAACAGTAGCCATTTGCATGACAATTAGCCTACTGATTATTCCATAATCATCACAGCCATAATGATATGATTCAGTCAAATTAGATTTAGGCCATTTGTAGCTGTAGGATCGTAAAACAACTATATTTGCTTTCCCATCTTTTCGGTCTGATAACAAAACATCTCCTGAGAGTGAAGTTGAATAAATGGTGTTGTGTGTGTGAGTCAGTGGTCTCAGTGACCAGGGTAGACAGGCTAGGTCTGATATGCCAGAACGTATCCACTCTGCACTCAGACACTCATCTGATACAGGCATGCATTAAAGAGGGTGCATAAATCTAATTAAAGCTGAAATGTATGGCCCTGTCACAGTCTATTACACCCCCCCACGCAGGCTGACTGGCTGGGTACACAACGCTCTCTGCGCCCATCAGCCTCCACGGTATCTCCCTTAGCCATATGTTGCACAATGCAAAATGAACTGTTTTGTTCTGTAATGCATGGAATAAAGTTCTCACTTACCTCATAGTTTAACTTTACCACAGATCGTCGCACTCACAAAAAAATGCTAAAATCGCTATCTGTTGACTAGTATGTACTCGCTAGATCCTGTTAAGATTGTTGGAGGGGGAGCTATGTAAGTAAGGAACTATGAAAGTAAGAAAGAGACCACAGTTCCCTTGGTACACAAAGGGGAAAGAGGTTGGGCGGGGGGAGTGAGGGCCTATTCAAAGGACAGCCAAACACCTTAGGACATCCCTGATCATCCTCCACTCTTCACAGACAAAGGGCTCGTTGAGCCACCTCGCAGCAGCCCGTGACTCTCTGGAGTTCCACCCTGGGGTCACACAGCGTGACTCAGGTACTGTCTGTGCGTAATCGGACCTGATTGTACGCACTGCCAAACAGAGGTCCAAAACAGCCTAGTCTGTCTCCTAGAGTTGGTTGTTATTTATTCTGAGGGGTGCAGAGTAATCTCTGGATGCGATTTGCAAACCCAAAACAGCGCTGCAAGGCCTGGCTCAGAGTGACTGCTGGCCTACTTCTGAGGACTTCTTAAAGTCCCTCTCTGTGTAGGGACATTGTGCCCGTTTCTCCAGAGTGTTTTAACCAGTCCCTTTCAGCCTGTAACATTCCCCAAATGAAGCAACTGGCTTCTCAGTCTCAACTGGAGCGTTACGCTGAATTTATTGAACAATTAATTACTGCTGTTGTAGTTGCACCTGTACTGCGTAGTGAATTGAAATCGGCATCAAACAAAAGGCTGCCCAGCTAGGTACAGACAGACAATCAGCTTTTGCCTGGAGGATGTCTGAAGTGAGGACCAATTATGTACCACTGCCTACTATGTTATCCACACACTCCCACAGCCTCTCCCCAGGGGAGGGGCTCCGAGCTCTACACCAATGGTTGGCCTACCTGGTTGTCTTGGAAACAGGAGGCCTATCAGGCTTGGGAGCGGCGGCAGTGCTGGGCTTGGTGGTATCTGCAGAGACAGGCCGGGGAGCTGGGGAGATGAGATATGGGAAGGTGAAGGAGAGAGAAGGACAAAGAGCCAGATATACGACATGGGTGAGATCATTTCATTTCAAAGACGCAGCCAATGATTTATATCATAACATTTATTTCCTGAGGAACCAGGCCAATGGATTTCTATATTTGTTGCAGTCATTCCAGCGTGTCATACATCTTGAACTGAATCCATCTGGAGGGGCTGTATGCCAACCGTCACAATACAAAACAGTACAATGTCATACTTTGCCTCAGGGAAAATTTACATTTGCTGTGTACAGAAGACAATTTGCAACCGATGACAAATGCAAGGCTTCATGTAACTTTCAGTGACTCAAAACTACTGGTCCTAAATGTTAGCCTACCTGTGGGCTTCTTAGCAGCGGTGGTGGTGGTTTTGACACCATTAGTTGGCGCCGCAGGTGTCTTCTTTGCTGCTGTTCCTGTGGTGGCCTTCACCCCGTTGGTGGCAGCGGGAGCCGAGGTGGGGCGGGTGGTGCCCGCAGGCTTCTTCTCACCCACTTTGGTGGTGGTCTTAGTGGTGGGGGCGCCAGCTGTGCCTACGGGCCTCTTGGGCGTGGTCTTCTCTGGGGCCCCAGTGGTGGTCTTCTTGGCTACTCCGTTGGCATGGGGCTTGGAAACCCCATTGGTCAGGCGGCTCTGGGCGGTGTTGGGTCGAGACCCTGGTCCTGTCGTGGTCTTAATTGTGGCGGTGGTCCCAGGCTTCGTCTTAGCAGCAGGGGCCTTGGTCTTGGCTTTGGAGTCTGCTGCAGACTTGCTGTTCCCCGTCTTGGTGGGGGCCTCCTGGACTGGCTCTGGATGAGGCTCGCCCTGCCCCATCTCTCCCTGCTGGCCAACTCCCTCCATCTGAGGTGCTGGCACCGCCTGGTTAGGCTCCTCCCCCATCACAACGGGCTCGTTTACCGGATCAGCTTCCAGTGCTTCCATTGGCTCCATCGCTGCCGTGGCAACCCCATCTGGTTTCATCTCCCCTCAGTCCTGGCTGTCCGTCTCTGCAGAGGAGGGCTGGAGAGCTTGAGACTGAAGATGGTGACTGCACTCAGGCGATGGTGGAGTCTGATCTGGCAAAGAGAAGAGGAGAGTATCGTCAGGCTGTGACAAGACTGGACATGAATGACACAGCCTTCATATCAGCAGACAGGGCACAGAGGGATCAGATGAAGACTTCCCTACAGACACAGATATACAGACAAACGCTACATACTGTGTATGCAGAAATATTGTTTTGAAAGTATAGCAAATGTGTTTAAGGTCAATGATCCTAACAGATTAGGAGCAGACAGAACAGAATGTGCCCTTCTGCAGAGAGCTTCATTGCTTAACAACCCTGGAGGGGACTCGCACACGATACGTGACACAATATATTATTGGGGAAGCAAACATCAAAAACGATGTAGACACATTCTAATCTAAGTACAAACTCGAGGCAAACAGAGAGAGCTAGCAAATCATAAAATTTAAAAAAAAACATTAACAAGCCAGAGAACACACTTGAGTGCTTTATATGCTAGGTCTACATACAGAAGAGGCATTAGACTCACTAGTGTGGAAGACGAGCCTTCCTTCAACTGAACTCTCAAGCGAGTGGAATCGCAAAAATCCCTTACTCATAACAAACCGAGTCAAAACGCGCTCTCTACAACATGCTCTAGTTCATCAGACAAGACAGCAAAGCTATGTAACCACACACCACTCAGATGTGGTGAACCAAACCTCCACTTACGATGGAGATGTAAAGGTCACGCTGAGGGGAAAAGACATGCATGTCAACAATGCCATAAGCACTGACTAGTAGGCAGTCACGCTGGAGACGTACCATAAACACAGATGCTTTGCTGTCAGGGAGGGTGGAGAGGTAAGGCCTGCAGTGTGGAGCAGAGGCCTAATAACAGTGAAACATAGAGAGTCCTAGTTGTCCGACAGGACAGGAGACTTGGCTCCATGGTGAAGTAACACTGAGGCCAGCTCAGAGGTAGAGGAAGTGGCTTGGCTTGAGGAGCATGGGAACCGGAGTGGGGATACAGTCTGCAAAGCTTGGAACGACAGTACGCTGCTCGGACTCCAGAAGGCCTCTCCACTTCCGCTCAGCCCCTCCCTCTCCCACATGCTGCTTCTCCCCTTCTTTATAGAGGAGAGAGTCAGTCTTTATGCGGTCAGCTTCCTGGAACCACTCCCCACACAGACCCCCTTTCTCTCTGCGCTCATCCCTTACTCATCCTCTAAAACTAAATACGTTACTGTGCCTTCCTTCATTCCCCTGCCAAACCTCCCATTTTCTCCAAGCCTTTTCCTCAACTTCCCCCACCCTCGCACTCTCCTTCTCCCCCTCTGTTCTCTGTTTGCGTTCGCACAGATGGCCTGAGCAGCTGAGCAAGGCCAGAGGGGAAGAGAGAGAAGGAGAAAGAGAGCGGGAAAAGCCCTGGGGAGATAATCCATACCGCAAGCAGCACACACAAACACACACTGTGACAGACCTCCTCAGACAACATAGTGGCAGTGAGGGGGAGGAGAGCCCTGCCACAGCGCACAGGGCAATCAGCTTAATTAAGTGACACACCAGTCACATTTGGAATGAGGTGGATGTGTGTGTGTGTTGGAGGCAAGTGAAAGCAACAGCAACCGTGTTTCACACATTTATATTTCAAGCTCAGTCCAACAGAGGCGCTCTGTTCAAGAATACCGAGACCTCACACAAGGCTGCTCTGCCTATAACAGAGCTCTACACTAACATCAGACCCCTGCCCTGACCAACCCTTCAAAAAGAAAACCAAACACAAAATCAAACTCCAGATTGACACCAGGGACTCTGACATCGATAGCCCCGACAACTCAACTAGAAAAAGTAAAGTCCAATCGGTGCCTTCCTCCCTCTACCTCCCCTTCCTGTGTTCTGTCCTGTTCTACTCCTGCGGTTGCTGAACAGCCAGACGGTTTGACTGTGCTTTTCCCAGGCATGCTCTGCTCTGTTGTGGTGATAAATCTCCAGCCCTCAGCCAGAGGAACACTGCTCTTTTTCCTCCAGCTGGGAGATTACACTGCTCTAGTCTACGGCCCTCGCCCCGTCTACATCACCCTGTGTAGTGGGAATATACAACCACGCCCAATGATACATGTTGGCATTGGCAATATTTTGACTGACTTTGGACAACCCTGCAATGTTGTAGTTGTCTTTGGTGAAATATTTTTGGATTGTCTTTGCAGTCATATGCTTGATTAGAGACGGATGGCTTTAGGATTCCCTGTTCGTAAAACATCTCAAGCTGATTCTCCACAGATGGTAGTGTGTCAATAATACTTTGTTCATTGGAGTGGTATATCAGAAGCTGTCGGTAGCTAAACGGCTAGAACAGGGTTCTTCAATTCCGGTCCTGGAGGGCCGAAACACCTCTGTTTTTCATCCTCTCCTTCTAATCAGGGGCTAATTCAGACCTGGGACACCAGGTGAGTGCAATTAACTACCAGGTAGAAATAAAAAACAGAAGTGTTTTGGCCCTCCAGGACCGGAATTGAAGAACCCTGGGCTAGAAGATGTGAGTTATAGCCCAGATAGAAGATGACAAGGCAGTGAGTCTGTGGCCTGCCCTGGAGGGTCAACCAGCTGCATCACAACATGACCCCAAGGACACTCGCCACCTCCCAAGAGGAGAGGAACAACTTCCTGTCCATGTAGTCTGGAGGACTCTTCGTTATTTAGGGTAGCAATAAAGAGAGGAAGAGTACAGACGTATTTGTTGTTACTGTCATGTAGAGTTACAGTTTTTACTCCTTAGTTTAGGTTTAGAAAGATAAATACAGTGGGGGAAAAAAGTATTTAGTCAGCCACCAATTGTGCAAGTTCTCCCACTTAAAAAGATGAGAGAGGCCTGTAATTTTCATCATAGGTACACGTCAACTATGACAGACAAAATGAGAAAAAAAAATACAGAAAATCACATTGTAGGATTTGTAATGAATTTATTTGCAAATTATGGTGGAAAATAAGTATTTGGTCAATAACAAAAGTTTCTCAATACTTTGTTATATACCCTTTGTTGGCAATGACACAGGTCAAACGTTTTCTGTAAGTCTTCACAAGGTTTTCACACACTGTTGCTGGTATTTTGGCCCATTCCTCCATGCAGATCTCCTCTAGAGCAGTGATGTTTTGGGGCTGTCGCTGGGCAACACGGACTTTCAACTCCCTCCAAAGATTTTCTATGGGGTTGAGATCTGGAGACTGGCTAGGCCACTCCGGGACCTTGAAATGCTTCTTACGAAGCCACTCCTTCGTTGCCCGGGCGGTGTGTTTGGGATCATTGTCATGCTGAAAGACCCAGCCACGTTTCATCTTCAATGCCCTTGCTGATGGAAGGAGGGTTTCACTTAAAATCTCACGATACATGGCCCCATTCATTCTTTCCTTTACACGGATCAGTCGTCCTGGTCCCTTTGCAGAAAAACAGCCCCAAAGCATGATGTTTCCACCCCAATGCTTCACAGTAGGTATGGTGTTCTTTGGATGCAACTCAGCATTCTTTGTCCTCCAAACACGACGAGTTGAGTTTTTACCAAAAAGTTATATTTTGGTTTCATCTGACCATATGACATTCTCCCAATCCTCTTCTGGATCATCCAAATGCACTCTGGCAAACTTCAGACGGGCCTGGACATGTACTGGCTTAAGCAGGGGGACACGTCTGGCACTGCAGGATTTGAGTCCCTGGCGGCGTAGTGTGTTACTGATGGTAGGCTTTGTTACTTTGGTCCCAGCTCTCTGCAGGTCAACCGTGTGGTTCTGGGATTTTTGCTCACCGTTCTTGTGATCATTTTGACCCCACTGGGTGAGATCTTGCGTGGAGCCCCAGATCGAGGGAGATTATCAGTGGTCTTGTATGTCTTCCATTTCCTAATAATTGCTCCCACAGTTGATTTCTTCAAACCAAGCTGCTTAGCTTACCTATTGCAGATTCAGTCTTCCCAGCCTGGTGCAGGTCTACAATTTTGTTTCTGGTGTCCTTTGACAGCTCTTTGGTCTTGGCCATAGTGGAGTTTGGAGTGTGACTGTTTGAGGTTGTGGACAGGTGTCTTTTATACTGATAACAAGTTCAAACAGGTGCCATTAATACAGGTAACGAGTGGAGGACAGAGGAGCCTCTTAAAGAAGAAGTTACAGGTCTGTGAGAGCCAGAAATCTTGCTTGTTTGTAGGTGACCAAATACTTATTTTCCACCATAATTTGCAAATAAATTCATTACAAATCCTACAATGTGATTTTCTGGATTTTCTTTTCTCATTTTGTCTGTCATAGTTGACGTGTACCTATGATGAAAATTACAGGCCTCTCATCTTTTTAAGTGGGAGAACTTGCACAATTGGTGGCTGACTAAATACTTTTTTTCCCCCACTAAGTTCTAGCTTTTAAAATGTCCCTTGGACAGTGATGGTTTCGATATCTTCCCAAACAGCCACCCCATCTTATCAAACTGCATCCCACATAACTCATAACATTCTCTACAAGACTCACCGATGAGCAACACAGCTACAGGGAACAAAGAGAACACACACACACTGAGGTCATAAAATATTATACATACACACACCACCAAGGGCAGGGGTTCACCGTCACCTCAAGGAGAACGCAAACAATAGGATGAAGGCACACACACACACACACACACACACCTTTATCTCATTATTGTTAATCAATCATAGACAAGATGCTTAATGCACTTCAGCAGCTGACAATAGAACACCAGCTGGGCAAAGTGTGATCGTCCTCTAAGACCCATATTCAATGTAAACTAACCTGCCTCAGTGCGTCTCAGACACTGTAGACACGTATAGGCCTATACTGCAGATATCTGGCAGGCCTCCAACAGCACTGGGAGATCCCAGCCTTTCTGATTGTCTAGACAGACAAGCGTAAGAGTCCTCCTTCGATAATCAGGTCATGAGCATATTCTAACGGTAATCTTCACTTTGTCCTCCTTTTAAAAAACTGTGCATACAGTCTCAGTGTGTACGCCTATACAAGCCTTTGCATGTGTATGGTTCTCTTTTGGGGCATTTGGTCAATTTGTTTGATAAAATGATCGACAAAAACCTATTGGGGTAAATTATACATGTTCAATTCCCAATTAATGTCCCCAGCAGGAGTGGGTGAGCTAAATGCTAACTTAATGTCAGCCCTGCTGGTGGCCTGTGTGTGCATGTCTAATCAGAGCCTCCCTTTGCCAGGAACAAGAGACTGGCTACTGAAAATCACAGCGGTCAAAGGCACTTATGAATAGCTAGCAATGGCAACCGCCACTGCTTTCCTACTACACTGCTGTGTGTACATACATTATCTGTGCCTGCATGTCCCCCAGGGTCAGCTGGAAATAGCCATCAATGGGAGGATTGTAGCGGAAGGAAGCTGGGGCAAGCGAGCAGGAGATCAGTTTAGTGTGCTTTTCCTAACACTCCCGTAACCTTCCCTTAATGCCTAACGATAGAATTGATAACCCTGGCACCAGAGAGAGTATTCAAGAGTTAACGGTCGGGAGTCTGGTTTGAAGAGGCCAGTTTAACGGCCTCTGAATCTATCATCAACACACATTCATCGCCACATGCTGCAAACACTGGGATCCGGTGTCTTTCCTCCTCGGCCAGTGTTAATACGCCCTGGTGCCTGTGTTGACAGACCATCTCTCAGTTTAAATGTTGAGACTGTGTGGCGTCTTCATCTAGAAACCACTGCTCTTATTCAACACTGCTGAGGAGAGTTCCACAAGGCTTCTGTTCGAAGTGAACGTGTTAATTTCAGTTAAACGATTTGAATGAACATTCCAATATGTTACAGTGAACATTAAATGTTTGAGGCACCACACGCTGGCATAGTTCCGTGGGGGCAGAGCTAAGGAGCCCCACTCAAAAACGGAAACCCTGCAGCATCCCCAATCCGCCTGCTCAGGCTAAGCGTTCCACTATTCCTCTGAGGGAGGACAGGCATACACAACAGACATGGTGCTTTGAGGATCAGACCACAATAAACATTTTGTTGAATGATGCAGCATTGAGTCCGAAGGCAAGTCTGGGGAATTGAAAGAGACTGTACTGTAGCAGCTGAAACCAGAATGCACATGGGTGGTAGGTACTACCAGTCTTACATCTTGTTCTAAGAGAAGGTTAGACCCATGGCAACATTATTGAATTTGGGGTTGGGGCAGATGGTTCTGATACAAAAGAAGAGAAAGGAAACAGATGAGTGCTAGAGGGTGCTACGGAGAGGGCCTAAAACAGAAACTTACAGCACCGCCTCCAAAAGCAAAATGCCCCCCATTGATACGCTCTATCATGTATCATCTCTGAGGGAAACCTTGGCACTAAACCCTGAACAGCTGCTGTTCATTACTAATATCAGAATTTATTGCAAAATACAATTAATACATTGTGGAAAATAACAAATCTGCAAGTTTGATTAAATGTCATTCAGGAACTTACAATAGATTACATCCAAAAATACATGCTACCCGAGGCTTCAAGAGACGTCATGAGCATCATCATAAAAGCATTACATAACACCATACCTAAGATCATCATAGTCTCTTTCAGCAACTTCTGCACACACCAGTCTATTTCTAAACTCAATTAGCAGGACGCTTTCCCTGCATGGTACAGTCCCTCTCTCTGCTTTAATAGAAACCATTATACACTTCTGTAGCCTTCGGGCGGCTATCTAAAAAGAACCCAAGAGACTGAGGGACTGATTGTTGCTGTGCGCTGCCCAGCTAAGAAAGGGGAGCCAGGGGGGGGTACAAAAGACGCATGACACCGTCCCAGCTGAGTCAGTGTGCTGCCTTCATCACCCTGATACTAATCACTGCTCGCACATTCCCAAACAGGCCCGGCCAAAGGTCAGAAAGCCACCCCTACCCTACACACAAACAAAACTCTACAAACAAAGTTGACTCCTCTCCACGGAATTCCTTCCCTGGACACGGTGTAGGAGGGAGACGAGAAGGGATTGTGAGGCCCTTCTCGGACAGTGACGTCAGGACATGCCTGACAAATGAGGCCATGGACACATTAACTCCCCAGACAGAGCAGAAACTGTCCAAATCAGCTGCCATCTCCTGGGCTATAGCCTACAATGCACAATGGTTTCAACCTTATGATTTCCATTGACAACGCAATGGTCTTGGTAACAGACAATGGCCCAAGTAAACTCAGTTCAGGAATATGCTTCTCTTGTTTACTGGGCTGCTGCCTGTGTGAGTCGAGGCAACATCTTGTGTGACAGACACCTGGATCACAGAACCATGTGATGTGACTGACTGTAATCCTTGTGCTCTGAAGAGGTTTAGTAGGAGCCAAAAGCAGGTTTAGAGTCTGTACCGCCATGGCACGACAGGTAGAGACTTCAAGTGAGCGAAGGGTACCATCTAAAAAGACTGGCGACACCCATCTTCGTCACATGCCTTTGCTCCCGGACCCATCCTGTGAATATGCTGTTCCCAAACACACACACACTACCCCCCCTTTACCAGAGTCACCCATCTCCCAGCCTCAGGAGACTTGGCTCCCTGGGGACAGGGAGATTAACACATGACAGAGCTTGTTAACCCTGGACAAAGAGATATGCTAATCCTGTACGATCAGGCCGACTGTCCTCCAGCGCCAGCCCAGAGACAACCCACAGAGACAGAGAGAGCCCAGGACAGAGGCCCAGTGTGTCCCAGAAACCAAACAAAAAGACCTGGGTCCATCACAACAATGGAGAGACAGAGCCGACAACAAACAAGGTCCCAACAGTGCACGTCTAGCTACAGAAGACCGCTGAGAGGAACAGCGGGGTGGGTGTGATCTTGACCATGCCGATATTGATCGTGGGGGAGAAAGTGGGGATGTGGGCTACTCAGATGGGGATAGGAGTCAGTGCATTAGCGAGGGACACAGGGACATGTTCCACTGATGGAGTCCCTTGCCTGGGGGTTACCCACCAGTGAAGCTGGTGTGGAGGGACTGAAAGAGAGGGTAATTTGTAACTTGAAGAGCAGGTCCTTCTCCATAATGGGCAGTGTGCCCACTGACAGACTCCACTCAGGGGGTAAATGACATTAGGCCAGATAGGGCCAGCTGGTGGGTTGGATCGATGACACCAGATAGGACGGAGAGGAACAAGGCAGGCATCTGGACGGGACAGCAAAACATACCCTTGAGGCTCCAGCTCTCTGGCCATAAGAGGATTATGTCCTCCTGTTTGAAGCAGAGCAGACACGTTCCAGATGGAATCTGATCCCTCACAGGTTGTCCACACCACCAGGGCTAACCAGGGCTTTTCAGCAAAATAACAGCTGGGCTAACACCACATAAAACTGTACCTTGCCTTTACCCAGAAATTGACATGGTATTTGGGACTTGGTTGGGTCAAAAGGCTTCTTAAAATAGAAATAACAGGACAATAGCATTTCAAATGACATCAAAACGTCTGACAAATCCCCCCTGTCAACTGTCATAAATGTAGCCATCATTCTGTCATCAAGACCTTTAGGCATCCATGTCATCCCAGACTGGCCGGTGATATAGACAGGCTGCCACAGCACTGATATAATGCTGATTGCATCGGCCAGAACAAATGCAACCCAACAACTGACAGTAAACAGGTGGAAGCCATGGCAACCAATACTTACTGTGTACCTTGACTTCTTCCACATTTTTGTTACGTTACAGCCTAATTCTAAAATGGATTAAATTGTCCCCCCCCCCCCAAATCTACACACAATACTCCATAATGTCAAAGCAAAAACAGGTTTAGAAATTTTTGCAAATGTATTACAAATAAATACCTGAAATACCTTAGATAAGTATTCAGCACCTTTGCTATGAGACTCGAAATTGAGCTCAGGTGCATCATGTTTCCATTGATCATCCTTGAGATGTTTCTACAATTTGATTGGAGTCCACCTGTGGTCAATTCAATTGATTGGACATGATTTGGAAAGGCACACACACCTGTCTATATAAAAAGGTCCCACAGTTGACAGTGCATGTCAGAGCAAAAACCAAGCAGAGGTCGGAGGGATTGTCTGTAGAGCTCAGAGACAGGATTGTGTCGAGGCACAGAGCTGCGGAAGAGTACCAAAAAATTTCTGCAGCATTGAAGGTCCAAGAACACAGTGGCCTCCATCATTCTTAAATGGAAGAAGTTTGGAACCACCAAGACTCTTCCTAGAGATGGCCGCCCTGCCAAACTGAGCAATTGGGGGAGAAGGGCCTTGTCAGGGAGGTGACCAAGATCCCGATGGTCACTGACAGAGCTCCAGAGGTCCTCTATGGAGATGGGAGAACCTTCCAGAAGGACAACCATCTTTGCAGCACTCCACCAATCAGGCCTTTATGGTAGAGTGGCCAGACGGAAGCCACAGTAAATAGGCACATAACAGCCCGCTTGGAGTTTGCCAAATGGGCACCTAAAGGACTGACCATGAGAAACAAGATTATCTGGCCTGATGAAATGAAGATTGAACTCTTTGGCCTGAATGCCAAGCGTCACGTTTTGAGGAAACCTGACACCATCATTACGGTGAAGCATGGTGGTTGCAGCAGCATGCTGTGGGGATGTTTTTCAGCGGCAGGGACTGGGAGACTAGTCAGGATCGAGGGAAAGATGAACGGAGCAAAGCACAGAGAGATTCTTGATGAAAACCTGCTACAGAGCGCTCAGGACCTCAGGCTGGGGCAAGGGTTCACCTTCCAACAGGACAACGACCCTAAGCACACAGCCTTGAACTCGATCGAACATCTCTGGAGAGACCTGAACATAGCTGTGCAGCGACGCTCCCCATCCAACCTGAAAGAGCTTGAGAGGATCTGCAGAGAAGAATCTTGTGTGCCAATCTTGTAGCGTCATACCCAAAAAGACTTGAGGCTGTAAACGCTGCCAAAGGTGCTTCAACAAAGTACTGAGTAAAGCTTCTGAATACTTATGTAAAGTTTTTATTTTTTAATAAATTAGCAAACATTTCTAAAAACTTGTTTTTGCTTTGTCATTATGGGGTATTGTGTGTAGATTGAGGGGAGGGGGGACAATTTAATCCATTTTAGAATAAGGCTGTAACGTAACAAAATGTGGAAAAAGTCAAGGGGTCTGAAGACTTTCCGAACGCACTGTTGCAGCTACAGGAATGAAGCTCAAAGCGCAAACACTAGAAACCAGCAACCTTTTCGTTTCTGACAGTATTTAAGAACATTTCCATGTTGAGCAGACATTATGCCATTTCGCAGCCTTGCAGCGACCACAGCAATCCAGGCAAAATTCTGAAAGTGTTGAGGGGGGCATAGCAACAGGGCTCTGAACCATGTCCATTATCCAGCCTCCCACTGGAAGAATTCAGAGCCTCACAGAAAATGACTGCAGCTGCTGGCATATATACCCTCAAAACTGCGCAGCAACTGTCAGGACTGACAACTGTGATACCACTGAGGCAGCTATCTTGGCTGGACCAATGTCCGTAGCAGAATTATCAGGCATTTATCTGGAAAGTACACATTACAGTAGTGACGACCACAGCAAACAATGGTGTGGCACTGCAGAAACCACGACTACAGTCCCAAGTCTGTGGTTAAAATAATCTCACGACTGCAGGCCAGTTGTCAGCTCTGACTTTACTCATAAGCGATGGTGACAGACAGTGCCAAAGGTCATACAGTTCAGCCCACTGAGCAATAAAAGCACTACATACAGCGTCCAAGATGGCCGATTCATGGACCATCTATATCGTGGTCCTCTGTAGCTCAGCTGGTAGAGCACGGCGCTTGTAACGCCAAGGTAGTGGGTTCGATCCCCGGGACCACCCATACACAAAAATGTATGCACGCATGACTGTAAGTCGCTTTGGATAAAAGCGTCTGCTAAATGGCATATTATTTATTTATTATTATATCCGGGTTGCATCTGGTTTAATCGGCCCAACTCACATGCACACTAGCACTCAGTGCGCACAGGGAGCAACTCGAGCATTGACAACAGCATCACGTCATCCAATGATGACTAAAGTGTCTTATTAGGAATTTTCTAATCTGACTTCTATATGGGGCCGTCTATGGGAATTGTCTTTCTGGGCCGGACGTCAGTTAAACTGCAGTACCGAAGCAAGTCTATAGGTGCAGTCGAACGCGTGCTTCCAGACCAGAACCCTGGCCCTTGGTTCCGCCTGGGAGGGATCTGGTGAGTAGGGGACCAGTCCAGGGCAGGCAGAGGACACACCAATTAGAATATTCACAGTTTGGGGATGTCACTGAATCAACCTATTTAGCCCACTACGCCTGAGGCACAAATTACTGTAGGCATCTCCCCGACAGCCCACGGCATAGGTCAGAGGAAGGGCAGAGCAAAGAGCTGTCTGTCATAAAATCACAGTAGAATGATACAGCATGAATTCCGCATGGAATTGCATCTCTTCTGATCGTAGACATCTACGCCCTCCTTTGGCCCTGACTGTTTCGACAGGCTTACTAAAACATGTGCATGGCATTAATGGAGAGACTTAAATAGGTGTGACAGACAATGTAATAACCAAAATGCCTGCGGAGACACGAGTGGAGGAGGAATCAATTTTCAGCCTATTGAAAAAGTGAGGTGGGCAGGGGGAATTTGGTACCAAATGTCACAATGCTTGCACGTTGGTTGAAAGTAAAAAAAAAAGAACGCTCTTTTGCTAAAACAAGCCACTTTAACCATTTAACCAAATCTGTCATAACGTCATTAGATTCATAGACACATGATAGATACACTTTTATAAAACGTAACAAGTCAAAAGCACTTGGATAAAACAGGAACTACATTTAATTTCACGTGAATGCATTAGTCCCATGTCTGAGCATGTCTATCGCTCTGCCTCATCACTGGCTTTGTGAGTCAGCCTTTCGCTCATTAATGCACCAGAGGGTTGACTAGCATGTTGGAGCCTCTCTAAGCCAGACAAGGCAATGTCTGAAAAGTGCTCACATTAATCACCCTGGGATGCAATTTATTCCCAAGTGGCATCAATACCTCATGGCAGATCATTGTAGAATATTGACCTACTCATGCCCACTACCCCAATTGGATACCACCCTATATCGTTCATTGTCAGCCGAACATCAGGGCCAGAGGTCAGGCCTGTGGGCCATCTATAATGATTAGTTGTATATGGTAACTGCAGGTTGAGGGTTCTGGAGACTAACATTTCCCACCATTGTTCTTTTGGAGAGAGGAGTGTGGTCTGGTTGCATAATATTAATACAAGCAAAAAATAGCTCCAAGTTCATGGTCTGAAGCCACAATGTTAGCCTACATGATACAGTTTGAACAAACTGTGTTTTATTGCATTGAGAGTACAACACTTGTCATGACTCAGGTTCTAATAATCCTAAAAATTGTGTGAGCCTTCAAAGACCTCTCAACCTAAAAAACTATAGCACTTAAGCAATCCTACAAAAGTAGCCTATGCTATATGTTCGCATACTAATGCAAAAATAGTGGGCATCAACATAATTATTAGCCTAAATTATCCAACATTTCGCCTGGGGCAGAGAACGAAGCCGTTCTCACTAGAGACCACTTGGCCGCACAGAACAATAGGCGTCAGCAATGGAGGATGAAGAGCCTGAGAGAAGAAAAGTTTATATAATTTAGTGAATACGTCGAATTGATTTAGAAAAAGCAAATAATCCAAATGATTACACACTGATCCCTTCACAAAAGGAAGGCTGTTATTTTAGCCAGTTCATTCGTCGGTTAGCTAAATAGCTGGTGATCAATTTCAGCCACCACACAGGGCTGCCACCGCCCCATCACCCCCTCCCCTCCATTGCAATCGAATTCAGAATCTAGCCATCCTCTTTATGGCTGAGCGGCGTGAGCAACTCACTGGCAGAAGGAAAATCCAGAAACTCTAGTCAAGGAAAGAAAAGCAAAGATACTGCAATTGCTACATCGTAAAAAAATAAATAAAAATACTTAGCTAGATAACCATTAAGCAACGATTCCCTTGCTCCTATTCTCGCTTTTGTGCGGCGCAACATACTCGCGTGGATCGTTCACTTAGCAAGTAGCCTATTTAGTTAGTAACAATTTAAACAAAGCGTATTTGTATGGCGCCGTTTCCAATGCAGGTTGACGTTTATTGTCATGAATCTTGCCCTGGAGGCATAACTGAGCGGTTTTCCGCTAGATGAGCCAGCTGCAAAGTCAAAATTGGCTATATTTTAAACATTCACAAAAACTTTATTTTTGGTCTTAATTGAAAGGTTGGGCATTAGGGTTAGTAGTGTGGTTAAGGGTAGGTGTAAAATCAGATTTTATGACTGGTTGTGCCAGCTAGTGACCACTCTGCAGACCTGCCTCAAGGACTAGATTAATGACGAAAAACGCTAACCTGCGTTTCCAATATGAATTCATGAATTACACTTACAATGTCGACAAAGACATTCACCCACTATCTATGATTATTCACCCATTCTACCCAGACCAACTACCAAACTCTAAATATAAAACGAAAAGCATTTGTTAAAGCATCACATCGTAACTTAAAATCACAGAAAATATAAAATGCAAGCTTCAAATTAGTTATACAGCTAGCTAGCATGCTAACTCTCAACTAGTCTCTAGACTTACCAATGCAGTGTAGCTAGCTAGCTATAGCTTGATCTCCAGCTACGCCCAGTGTTTGACAATATCCTACGACTCCTTTCAGAATCCTCGAATAGAAAGTGTAACAAATTGGAAAATGAAACCGAACAAGATGAGAAAGAGGCCAAATTACCAAGAAACGTCTATGTCGACCGACGTTTTCAGAAGTGATGCACGTCCCTGCCAAAGAAAGGAAAAACGATTTGCAGTCCACGCACTACTGGCCGGGACGGATGGACAGGCGGAGAGGGTTTTACCACGGCATAGCGCGCAGGGGTGAAATTGAAAGGGATGAATAGCCAAGTAACTCGACTTTCTCCAGCTCACGACCAATCACTACGCCGGCTTGGATTTATTCAAATGAGGAATGATGTCATCTCTCAAGTCACCCTACTTTCTTTCTCCCCATCCTTCCCAAGTTGCACCGGTTGTCTCCCCCTTCTCTATCCCTCCACCAGTTTTCCCGCGCCCACACCCCCCCTCAATGCCCGACTCAACACTCATCCTGCACACACCTCCCGCCGTTTCTTTCAACCGTGCATTCTCTCCACACAATGGTGGCATGTTAGTGTTCTCCAGGACCACTGGATGCTGAGATTTCAGCCACGAAGTGTACCACAGCAAGTCTGTCATATTTTGATTTTCTTTAGGTCTACTGCCATTTTAGTTACTACCATATTATTCTAATATGGTGATGAAACAAACATCTTTATTGGTTATACAAGAACTAAAAATGGCCTGCTGCACATACATAATGCATATTGATTGACACATTGTAGCAACAGTGGTAAGGTTAAATAATCAGGTAATATTGTCATCATATCCCTAAACACTATCTTCCAGAAATATTAATAACACTAGGTTTATTGCAGTGGCACATTCTTTATTGTAAGGACAAGATATCTAATCTGTTGCAGACAAGCGCCAACACAGACTAGACCAAACATGTTTGACCTGTCAAAGAGGAGGCTGCCAGGAGAATCACCAGTGCATAAAGATACACAATTTTATGTCAGATTGTGACAGTCAGAGACATTGCGGAATCGAAGGAGACAGAAACAAGATGAAGAGGGAATAGAAACAGAGGAAGGCTGAAGGAGCTGCCGCTGTCTGTACAGTGTTTCTCCCCCAGACACAATTGTTGTCTCCCTCTACTGATTGTGGGCGTTTTTTCATAGGCTTTGTCTGTGTGTGCTGCTCCTGTCTTCACACCAGACTTCTGAGACAGTCTCGGTGGGCATGCTGCCTATCCGTCTGCACTGTTGCTGTTCAGCTCTCCCAGTGGCAGCCAGAGCTGTCTACATGAGCCAGGCTTTTGTGCCGGGGTCTGCACTGGCTAGGGAGCATTGTGCTTCACATTGTGTCCCCTTCAGCTCTAGCCCTGTGGAATTCATCATAACACACACACACATTTCATTTCCCCAGGATGTTTACCTCGGTGAACAGTTGCTCAATGGTGCGCTGACCTGTGTGGTTGTGTTATGGTTACACTGTCACTAGGCAATGTAAAGTAGCCTGGTGCTGCTATGCCTTTGTTGATATGCTGAGATTGATATCGCTTGTTTTGTATTCTATCATGTAATAACCCCAACTCCCTACAGCTCTTCTCGCACTTCTCTCTCTCTCTCTCTCTCAAAATGATCAGTGAAGGTACATGCTCTGGCCCACACAATTAGTTACACAGGCTTCACTAACATGACTCTCATATATAACCCTGCTGTCAAACAGACCAAAGCAGACTGTAGAAATGTAGTGAAGGTAATGTATTGTGGGGGAAGCAGTGAAGTAGGAACATAGCAAAAACACTAAACAGAGGTAGCCCACACACACAAGAACTACCACACACAGTAAAGAGAGGGAGAGGTGCTGGGGGTGCTATACTAGTGTCGGCCTGCCAGTGATGGACGTATTGGCTTGGTGAAACAGGCACAACAAAGAGAGGAAGTTTTTTTCCACACAGGCTGTGGTGTGCTGCAGTGGAGACAGGAAGGGGCAGGGCAGTGTACTCGCCACCCAGTTCCCCTGTTATTTATCTCATTGTTGTTTTCCCCTGGCCAGCAGCCCAGCTGGGGCAACGCAGCACAAAAGGACTGGCGCACACTCAGTCAAGCAAAGCCAAGCCTCTGGATGTTGTTGTGTTAACTTTGACAAGGAATACACACAAACATACTAACACTTGCGCGCAGACACACAGAGTGACACACATACAAGCTTGAGTGCTGTAACACAGGCTGTTCTCATATCAGTCAAATCACACAAAGGAGGAAGCAGGTATTGTGCAAAAACAAAAAACTAAAGATGGAGACGCACCCATCTTATCAGACATACTCAATATCCTCAAAGGAGATTCACAGACATGTGTTTCTGGTCAAGAAATGGATTTCGAATACCTAGGATGTAAACATTACAACACGGCACACTGTCCATGGTAGCCTGATCTTCATTACATGCCTCTGAATACTATGTTCACAAGTTAGCATACGCCAGCAGTGCACCGGCTTCTGTTGTGTGAGCATGGGCTCCCAGGAGAACAGAATGTGCCAACACAGCATGTCATTGACACGCTGCATACTAACACACTTGAAGAACACATGTAACACACACATACAACTGGCTATACAGTGAGGGAAAAAAGTATTTGATCCCCTGCTGATTTTGTACGTTTGCCCACTGACAAAGAAATGATCAGTCTATAATTTTAATGGTAGGTTTATTTGAACAGTGAGAGACAGAATAACAACAAAAAAATCCAGAAAAATGCATGTCACAAATGTTATAAATTGATTTGCATTTTAATGAGGGAAATAAGTATTTTACCCCCTCTCAATCAGAAAGATTTCTGGCTCCCAGGTGTCTTTTATACAGGTAACGAGCTGAGATTAGGAGCACACTCTTAAAGGGAGTGCTCCTAATCTCAGTTTGTTACCTGTATAAAAGACACCTGTCCACAGAAGCAATCAATCAATCAGATTCCAAACTCTCCACCATGGCCAAGACCAAAGAGCTCTCCAAGGATGTCAGGGACAAGATTGTAGACCTACACAAGGCTGGAATGGGCTACAAGACCATCTCCAAGCAGCTTGGTGAGAAGGTGACAACAGTTGGTGCGATTATTCACAAATGGAAGAAACACAAAAGAACTGTCAATCTCCCTCGGCCTGGGGTTCCATGCAAGATCTCACCTCGTGGAGTTGCAATGATCATGAGAACGGTGAGGAATCAGCCTAGAACTACACGGGAGGATCTTGTCAATGATCTCAAGGCAGCTGGGACCATAGTCACCAAGAAAACAATTGGTAACACACTACGCCGTGAAGGACTGAAATCCTGCAGCGCCCGCAAGGTCCCCCTGCTCAAGAAAGCACATATACATGCCCGTCTGAAGTTTGCCAATGAACATCTGAATGATTCAGAGGAGAACTGGGTGAAAGTGTTGTGGTCAGATGAGACCAAAATGGAGTTCTTTGGCATCAACTCAACTCGCTGTGTTTGGAGGAGGAGGAATGCTGCCTATGACCCCAAGAACACCATCCCCACAAGGGGGGACAGAACAACTTCACCGCATCAAAGGTACAATGGACGGGCCATGTACCGTCAAATCTTGGGTGAGAACCTCCTTCCCTCAGCCAGGGCATTGAAAATGGGTCGTGGATGGGTATTCCAGCATGACAATGACCCAAAACACAGGGCCAAGGCAACAAAAGAGTGGCTCAAGAAGAAGCACATTAAGGTCCTGGAGTGGCCTAGCCAGTCTCCAGACCTTAATCCCATAGAAAATCTGTGGAGGGAGCTGAAGGTTCGAGTTGCCAAACGTCAGCCTCAAAACATTAATGACTTGGAGAAGATCTGCAAAGTGGAGTGGGACAAAATCCCTCCTGAGATGTGTGCAAACCTGGTGGCCAACTACAAGAAACGTCTGACCTCTGTGATTGCCAACAAGGGTTTTGCCACCAAGTACTAAGTCATGTTTTGCAGAGGGGTCAAATACTTATTTCCCTCATTAAAATGCAAATCAATTTATAACATCTTTGACATGCGTTTTTCTGGATTTTGTTGTTGTTATTCTGTCTCTCACTGTTCAAATAAACCTACCATTAAAATTATAGACTGATAATTTCTTTGTCAGTGGGCAAAAGTACAAAATCAGCAGGGGATCAAATACTTTTTTCCCCTCACTGTATACTTACATACTTCGACTACAGTCAATGATAACCTAATCTCATTGCGACATGCTGACTTGAACGTTTATGTTAAAACAAAATGTCATAATAGAACATTTCAGATACAGCAATCTTAATCTTACATCTGCATTATGCACACAGCCTAGTAAAATCCACACGCAGCTCATGTTATCACCTAGTTTCACTCTAAACACTAAAATAGAGGAGGCCTTGTGTCCCATGTGGCTAGCTTTAGAGGACTTTCTGTTTAATTGGTATTGTTACCCTGAAACCTGATGATGTCCAGGCAGGCTAGTTTCTGGTTGATGGGTTAGTGGGAGTGCTTCCCAGCCCTGGCTGGCTGTATCCTGCCGTTAATAATGCATGCTGCTACTAAGGTATCGAACAGGGGCCCCTCTCCTCTATACCACTCAGACTAAGCTACATTAAGAGCACTGACTGTGCAGATCTCTGCACTGATCTTGATATATTTGTGTACTTTTTCAATTATGTGCATTTATCTAAGCTCACATAGGCCATGTTATCTCCTTTCACTTATATTTTGTTTTGAGATGTGCATGTGTACTGGCATGTGGTACATTTTGGCCCTTTAAAACAAGCTACTCTAAACTATTTCCCTCTCTCATCCCCTTCGTTTCTGTTTCCTCTTCTTTCTTTATGGCCTCTTAGATATTGATTTCCTTTGACTGGCTGGCTGGTAGAGGTTGTGTAATCAGACAAGAGGCACCTGTCTCCCTCTAGTGATGCTATCATACCACCACAGTCACAGGGGCACTGTACTGGGCAGGCCCTGGCATGAGGATGAGAACCAATGATGATCTGAACAAGCACAATTCACCATCAATCCATATACATAGAAAACTGTCTTAAAGCAAGTTTGTCACATTACCCTTTAAAAGTTCATAACAGGTCGACCACTCAACCGATATAATTGACAAAAGGAAATGGTTGTTCTGCCTCAGTGACTATGAAGAGGACTAAATGTAAATGTCCTTGACACGAGAGAGCAGAAAAGCTACATGTAATAACATGGACCACATCAACAGAAAATAGGACTCTGCTTGGTAGAAATAAACAGTACGATTTTCAATAGTTTTAATTGGAGGAGGTTTACTGGCATTCGATAGAGAGGTGGCACAGAAATGCAATGTACTGAACAAAAAGTGCATGAGACGAAAACAGCTTTAAAAAAAGTAAACAAATCTGTACAAGTGAGATGCTCATCCAAAATTATTAGTGTCAGTCTAACCAACCACAACATTTTGAAAAAAAGAGGAAAACAATTAAATACATCAGAAATTATCACATTAGCAGAGTATAAAACACATGTAGTTAAGAAATACAGTACTACTACAGCCCTTACAAGTATTCTGCTGCTCCACTGTGCTGTATGCCATGAGACGTTTAGCACCGCTTCAAGCTCTGTCATCACGACTCATCGTATATGGGTCCCTGATAACAATCTCAAGCAACATAAATGTACTAAGTAAAAACATTCAAATAATTGAAAAATGTACATATTTTCTGGTCGTCAACACATACAAAGATTATTTATTCAAGTAAACATGTCATGGAAAAACACACCTTCACCAGAAACAGTGCATTCTGGGTAGGCATCAATGATTTCTCTATTTGTCCTATCCTGACAACTCTTCCCTTCCTTTTGATCCCTTATGAATCTTGTGCAATGAGAGTCCTTTTTTCTCCTAATGAACGTCACTATGAGCTTTCATACTATGAAATTACATCATCACTTCAAAAGGTTTTTCAAACAAAACAGATAAAATATGATAATTCAGTCCCGTTCCTTCAGTGAATCATGATTTGGACCACATACTGGTTTGCAGAATTAATTTGCCCAGAAAGATAATCAATAAATGAACACTGAATTCAATATCACAATGTCAGACATATCTCATAAAATAAAGACTGAACCTCCCTTACTGGCCTTGTATTTTGGTGCAACAGTCATCCAACAAAATAATTCATAAGGGTGGTTTTAAAACAACATTGTTAAAAAAGGCTTTTCCTCAACAATATGGAGTCTGTACAGTGCACTATAAAACCCACTATGGCTCTGTCTCGCAGTGCATTGGTGTACAGGCCAGGGTCACTTGGCTCTTTACACCAAAGGCTTCATACGTATTGATGACTAACTATGGTTGCAGGTCCTTGAACATGTAGTCATCCCATCCAGAGGAGGAGAAGGGAACAAAGGACCAAAGAGGAAAATAGGGAGTAGCCTTCAGTACATAATGGTGTGCATGTTTCAGCCTGTCTGTTAGTGTGTATCTGTCATAAACTTGAGTCAGAGGACAATCATAACGTTCAGGGCCCCCAGGCACAGTAAAGCACAATTAAACCATTGCCTTCCCTCAGTCATAGGGTCATGCAGACCCAATTCAACAAAGGCTTATCGACAATTTAAATCAAAACAATTGCACCATAAATAAACAAAAAAACCTATTTAGTAAGACATATTCAGATATACGTTGTGCAAAATCAGTTTCCTCTCTGAAACGACAGCTAGCTATATTGCTGTATTACAGTCATGAATTAGTTAGCAGAATGTGCTAGCCATACGAATGTAACTTGTTAGCTATAAAAACCCAATGAACTGGCATTTTAAATATTAATGTGCGATCTACAGCAGTTAGTAACATGTAGGTTGTACTGTACCAGTCTATGTGAGTTTAAATGCACTGGCGCGCCACATCCTACAGAGGACAGTGTAGTCCAAGGTCAGATCACCCGGAAGATATCCTCCCACTGGTGGATCTGAAATATAGAGACAAATTACCAATCTATATCAATGGAATGGAGATGACTTCAAAGACAAAAACATCAAACCCTGAATGACACACACACGAACATACTCACGCTCTCCCCTTTTCTCTCCTCCTCATCAGTCACAGCAGCAGCAGAATGAACAGGAGGATGCCTCTGGGCCACGGAACTTTCCAGAGCAAGGTGTATCAGTACACTCTGCTATGAATGCATGCAGGTCTGTGATGTGCATCGGCTCCTGGGTTTGGGCCTGTAGAGAGACAAACAGAGTGCTTCGATGAAACTACTGTAAAGAATCTTCTTCCATCCTACTTTCTGTACATTGCACCATTTTCTCCATATGGCACTTGTCAACACTCCATCTTTTATTTCAATGTCCCTAAAATCATGTCTCCTGCATTTCTCCATTCACTCATTCCACCCGCCATCACTCATCCTCTCCTTCTATCACCCCCCTCATCCTTTATCCCTCCCGCTCCCCTCCCATCCACAGTACCATGATGGCATCGTAGGCTCCGGTGATGAGGGCGATGAAGAGGGAGAGCACCATGTAGATGAAGAGGGAGATGAAGGTGTAGAGGTAGACCTGGCTGAACACCCACACCAGCGTGCTGCTCTTCTGCATCTCAGCAAACGTCACAAACATATCGTCCCCGTTGATCAGAGAAAACAGGCACTCTGACACCATGGACAGAGAGCGGAACTGCAGGGACAGAGAGGAGGATGAATTGGTATATTAGAACACGTTTATTTGTGATATATTTGTATTATTCATTAACAATACACAAATATATATGTGTGTATGTCCTGTCCATGACCAAATACCTTGGTATGGTAGGGCCCCAGCACGATCCAGCCACAGAAGCAGTAACCCAGGTATATGGCAGCTACACAGAGGCAGAAGCGGATTACATTAGGGAAGGCAGCCCGCAGTGTCACAATCAGGATCTGAGAGTGAGGGAGTGAGAAAACGTAAGACTAATTTACACATGGAAAAAGAAAAAGAGGTGGGAAGTGATGCAAAACCTCCTCAGAAAGCCATTCAGCTTAAATGTCAATGTGTGCATTTTTGTGTGACTGAATATGCGTGTCACTCACGTTGTACTTCTGGAAGAAACTGAGGTAGCGGAGGACTCCCACCCACACCAGCAGAGTGGAGGTACCGAGCAGAATCCCACACACATCATACAACGACATGTTCTGAAGGACAGAGTCAAAGTAATTATTTGTATTAATAATTACATTATTTGCTCTGTCTAACGCTAAGGGTGGGGGGGACTGGCGCAGGCCTGGAAAGATATAAAACTAAAATAAATGCATTGTTCTGTATTACCTTGGACTCTATGCCAATCTTGATGAAGCTGCCAGTGATGGTGAGCAGGTCACTGATGATGAGCAGGATGAACCAGCCGTTAATGAACTCCATCCTGTCTGCCCAGCACACACTGTGATTCAGCCTGTGTCTGAAAAACTGGACATACTCCTGTCAGACAAACACAAAGAGACAGATCAGACAAATGAACATAATAAACCAGCGGTTCCCAAACTAGGGGTCGCCTGATATGAAAATGGGGTCTCTGGAGAATTTCCAAAATCCTGGTTAAAAAATGTTCTCTTTATTTGTACTATTTTATACATTGTAGAATAATAGTGAAGACATCAAAACTATGAAATAACACATATGGAATCATGTAGTAACCAAATAAGTGTTAACCAAATCAAAATATATTTTAGATTTGGCATTCTCAACCAGCTTCATGAGGTAGTCACCTGGAATGCATTTCAATTAACAGATGTGCCTTGTTAAAAGTTAATTTGTGGAATTTATTTCCTTCTTAATGCGTTTGAGCCAATCAGTTGTGTTGTGACAACATTTACATTTACGTCATTTAGCAGACGCTCTTATCCAGAGCGACTTACAAATTGGTGCATTCACCTTATAGCCAGTGGGATAACCACTTTACAATGTATTTTTTATTTATTTTTTACAATCTTTGTTTTTTTTTTTTTTTTTTGGGGGGGGGGGGGGGGTAAGGGGGGGTAGAAGGATTACTTTATCCTATCCCAGGTATTCCTTAAAGAGGTGGGGTTTCAAATGTCTCCGGAAGGTGGTGAGTGACTCCGCTGTCCTGGCGTCGTGAGGGAGCTTGTTCCACCATTGGGGTGCCAAAGCAAGGGGGGGGGGGTACAGAAGATAGCCCTATTTGGTAAAAGACCAAGTCCATATTATGGCAAGAACAGCAAAGAGAAATGACAGTCCATCATTACTTTAAGAAATGAAGGTCAGTCAATACGGAAAATTCCAAGAACTTTGAATGTTTCTTCAAGTGCAGTCGCAAAAACCATCAAGCGCAATGATGAAACTAGCTCTCATGAGGACCGCCACAGGAAAGGAAGACCCAGAGTTACCTCTGCTGCAGAGGGTAAGTTCATTAGAGTTAACTGCACCTCAGATTGCAGCCCAAATAAACGCTTCACAGAGTTCAAGTAACAGACACATCTCAACATCAACTGTTCAGAGGAGACTGTGTGAATCAGGCCTTCATGGTCGAATTGCTGCAAAGAAACCACTACTAAAGGACACCAATAAAAAAAAGAGACTTGCTTGGGCCAAGAAACACAAGCAATGGACATTAGACCGGTGGAAATCTGTCCTCAAATTTGAGATTTTTGGTTCCAACCGCTGTGTCTTTGTGAGACGCAGAGTAGGTGAACGTATGATTTCCGCATGTGTAGTTCCAACCGTGAAGCATGGAGGAGGAGGTTTGATGGTGCTTCGCTGGTGACACTGTCTGTGATTGAATTCTAAATCAAGGCACACTTAACCAGCATGGCTACCACAGCATTCTGCAGCGATACGCCATCCCATCTGGTTTGCGCTTAGTGGGACTATCATTTGTTTTTTCAACAGGACAATGACCCAAAACACACCACCAGGCTGTATAAGGGCTATTTTACCATGAAGGAGAGTGATGTAGTGCTGCATCAGATGACCTGGCCTCCACAATCACCCGACCTCAACCCAATTGAGATGGTTTGGGATGAGTTGTACCGCAGAGTGAAGGAAAAGCAGACAACAAGTGCTCAGCATGTGGGAACTCCTACAAGACTGTTGGAAAAGCATTCCAGGTGAAGCTGGTTGAGAGAATGCCAAGAGTGTACAAAGCTGTCATCAAGGCAAAGGGTGGCTACTTTGTTTAACACTTTTTTGGTTACTACATGATTCCATATGTGTTATTTCATTGTTTTGATATCTTCACTATTATTCTACAATGTAGAATAATAGTAAAAATAAAGAGAAACCCTTGAATGAGTAGGTGTGGCCAAACTTTTGACTGGTTCGGTATATATTACCGTCTTTGTCTCTCAAAATCATTGTAATGTGGTTAACATTAAAAATCTAAATGAAAATTATTCAAATCTAAAAGTTTAAATTCGACCAGAGAACGCCCTTAGGTCGTGGGAAAAGGCTGCACTTGACCGTTGCACTGGAATCATTCCCACGGTGAATGGCTAAGCCCGCTATGCTATGAAACAACACACTATTGCAGAGACTGATATTACCGGCCGCAATTGATGAGGTGAAAACAAAATGTGGGGCGACAGAGGCACAGAAACACACATCAATACCGTTGTCAGATAACACTGTGAAACTAAGAATTGATGTTATAGCTAGCAGTCAAGAGTAAACTGACTGAATGACTCAATCTCCACCTTATGTGTGCTGGCTATACTGACGAAAAAGAGATTGCATGGGATCGAATGGTGGGCTTTTGCACAGATGGGGCTCCATCTATGGCAGGACAGTGGGCAGGCCTCTGCACTTTAGTTATGAATGGGTCTCCCTCTGCCATATGGATGCATTGTATGATACACCCACTGAGCTATAATGGATACACCAAGAGCAACTGGCGGCAAAAGAGCTGAGCGCAGAACTTGGATATATGCAGCAGGTAACTTCGATTGTAAACTATATCGCGCACGCCCGTTCGCAAACCTGTGGAGATATGGGATCAGAGCATGACAATGTTCTATTTCCTACACCAAGGCTTGGTGGTTATCGAGGGGGAGTGTTGTAAAAAAATATGTAATTGAGAAAGGAACTGTTGTCATTTGCAATGGATGTAAAAAACAGACTTTGTTGAATTTGTGTAATGAATAGAAAATGTGTCTCCTTGCCTATGTAACATACATATTTGGGAAACTGAACAATCTGGACGCAAGCATGCAGGGGAAATACCCCCCAAAAAATCTACAGATGAGTGACCGAATCAGCTAAATCCGTTTGACTGTGATCCTGGCTCAGTTGACATGCCGGTAAGTGAAATCAAACAGCTGATCGAGCGGTCATGTGATCGAATGCTGCAGACAACGAATACACGGGTCGCTATGGATGAGTTTTGGGTCCTGACTCAAAGGGACTCATGGTACGCTGATTCAGTGCTCTCGTCTACATTAAAAACAAATATCGATCCAGGTTGGATGTAACAGGAGAGATAAGGTGTGCACTGTCGACCACGCCCCCTGACTTTGAGAATGTCGACTCAACATGCATCAAGCACACCCATCTCATTAGTGGTGGTAAGATAAGAGAAAATATGTCAGGATGCTGAGAAGTATTTCTGTCTGTAATAAAGCCCTTTTGTGGGGGAAATACTCATTCCGACTGGCTGGGCCTGGCTCCCCAGAGGGTGTGCCTGGCTCCCAAGTGGGTGGGCCTATGAATGAATGAATTTATTTCAATTGACTGATTTCCTTCTATGAACTATAACTCAGTAAAATCTTTGAAATTGTTGCGTTTATATTTTTGTTCAGTATAATTACAATGTAACAACATTTTTGCCTTTTGGGGCTCAGCCTTGGTCTTACATGTTGTAGGATGACGCCTCTGACGATGGAGCGACCACACAGCAGCAGGGACAGCAGACACACTATGGCCACCAGCACGTCAAAAGCCTCCCGTGCATAGTTCTCCGCTATGGGAGGAAGAAGAGAGGAGGGGTGTTTGAATGAATTAAGTCAGGGAGTGAAGGGAAGGAAGAGGAAAACGGCTAGTAAGGAACAGCAGGAAAGAAGTGAATCAATCTCAAGCTTTACCTCCCAATCAAAACGTCAGTACCCCCCCATCCCTCCTTCTCTCACCATGTCCCCACACGTTGGGGTCTTTGCACTTCTTGATGGAAGCATGGTTGAGCAGACTGATCTTCACTCTGCCGCTGTGAGCCTTGTTATCCAGGACAACCTGACAGCAGCCACAATACACACACTGTAAACGTAGCTACAACACAAATCCTGGCTTTATAACAGCTGTCTAAAGATACAGTGGACTGTATGGGGCTGCAGTGCTTCCCCTAGGATTTTTTTCAGCAGCGGTGGGAAAGTTGGGCGAGGGGGTGTGGCGTTCTAGTGGGCATGGCCAATGGCGCGGTTTTATTGGCCCTCTTGGCCGCTGAGACAATTTTGCTGTTTTAAAGCTAATTTCCTGCAATTCTACACATTTTGTCATGGCTTATGCCGTGTTCTTATGCTATCTGAGTGACACAAAAATTATAACAAAATAAATGGGGGCCACATGCCATGACTTTTATTTTGGTGTTTGTTAGTTCTCAAAGATGATCTTATTTTAAAATATATTGCGCCATTATATATTTTCTACATACAGTGGGGAGAACAAGTATTTGATACACTGCCGATTTTGCAGGTTTTCCTACTTACAAAGCATGTAGAGGTCTGTAATTTTTGATCATAGGTACACTTCAACTGTGAGAGACTGAATCTAAAACAAAAATCCAGAAAATCACATTGTATGATTTTTAAGTAATTCATTTGCATTTTATTGCATGACATAAGTATTTGATCACCTACCAACCAGTAAGAACTCCGGCTCTCACAGACCTGTTAGTTTTTCTTTAAGAAGCCCTCCTGTTCTCCACTCATTACCTGTATTAACTGCACCTGTTTGAACTCGTTACCTGTATAAAAGACACCTGTCCACACACTCAATCAAACAGACTCCAACCTCTCCACAATGGCCAAGACCAGAGAGCTGTGTAAGGACATCAGGAATAAAATTGTAGACCTGCACAAGGCTGGGATGGGCTACA
The DNA here is from genome assembly GCF_964263955.1 of Coregonus lavaretus. Taxonomy (NCBI): domain Eukaryota; kingdom Metazoa; phylum Chordata; class Actinopteri; order Salmoniformes; family Salmonidae; genus Coregonus; species Coregonus lavaretus. Next base: position 20,208,138 of record NC_140015.1, on the reverse strand, counting down.
GGACAATAGGCAAGCAGCTTGGTGAGAAGGCAACAACTGTTGGCGCAATTATTAGAAAATGGAAGAAGTTCAAGATGACGGTCAATCACCCTCGGTCTGGGGCTCCATGCAAGATCTCACCTCGTGGGTCATCAATGATCATGAGGAAGGTGAGGGATCAGCCCAGAACTACACGGCAGGACCTGGTCAATGACCTGAAGAGAGCTGGGACCACAGTCTCAAAGAAAACCATTAGTAACACACTACGCCGCCATGGATTAAAATCCTGCAGCGCACGCAAGGTCCCCCTGCTCAAGCCAGCGCATGTCCAGGCCCGTCTGAAGTTTGCCAATGACCATCTGGATGATCCAGAGGAGGAATGGGAGAAGGTCATGTGGTCTGATGAGACAAAAATAGAGCTTTTTGGTCTAAACTCCACTTGCCGTGTTTGGAGGAAGAAGAAGGATGAGTACAACCCCAAGAACACCATCCCAACCGTGAAACATGGAGGTGGAAACATCATTCTTTGGGGATGCTTTTCTGCAAAGGGGACGGGACGACTGCACCGTATTGAGGGGAGGATGGATGGGGCCATGTATCGCGAGATCTTGGCCAACAACCTCCTTCCCTCAGTAAGAGCATTGAAGATGGGTCGTGGCTGGGTCTTCCAGCATGACAACGACCCGAAACACACAGGCAGGGCAACTAAGGAGTGGCTCCGTAAGAAGCATCTCAAGGTCCTGGAGTGGCCTAGCCAGTCTCCAGACCTGAACCCAATAGAAAATCTTTGGAGGGAGCTGAAAGTCCGTATTGCCCAGCGACAGCCCCGAAACCTGAAGGATCTGGAGAAGGTCTGTATGGAGGAGTGGGCCAAAATCCCTGCTGCAGTGTGTGCAAACCTGGTCAAGACCTGCAAACAAAGGTTTCTGTACCAAATATTAAGTTCTGCTTTTCTGATGTATCAAATACTTATGTCATGCAATAAAATGCAAATTAATTACTTAAATCATACAAATGTGATTTTCTGGATTCCGTCTCTCACAGTTGAAGTGTACCTATGATAAAAATTATAGACCTCTACATGCTTTGTAAGTAGGAAAACCTGCAAAATCGGCAGTGTATCAAATACTCGTTCTCCCCACTGTATGTTATATCTGTATTTAGTCGCTTAAGTTTACACTGAAAACGTTTTACTATCCCACATTTTTGTATTTAATTTGTTGTTTTTATCATTTAATCTTTTTTGCAGTGGCAACCACGATTTAAATGCATATTGGGGAAAGACTGGGCTGTTCAGGGGAAATTGATAGGTCATCTCACCATGATAGCAAAGGTGTAGCAGTCTGGGATTTCATTGTTGATGATGGTCTGGATGTTTATGGCCTTCAGCTGGAACTGAATGGTCACATTGATCAGCCTGGAGACCAAGAAGAAGAAGAGAGACAAGATCCAGTAAGAGGAATGTATGCATGTAATCTCAATAGAGAAGTGATGTTACCTAGTAATGTTCTATCTATGTTGATATGCAATGCTGAAATGACTCGTGACATTAGCATAAGAAAGGACTGACAAAATTACAAAAATGGGATTCAAAACCCCATGAGGAATTGCATGCAATAATAAAAGGGGGAGAGGGAGCGAGGGAGACCATTGTGTGGGTGTCTCACTTGTGAAACTGGAGAGTGAAGTTCTTGTAGTCACTGTAATCAGGAGGAGAAGGAGGGTTTGGTAGTGGGTCAACACCAACGCAATCTGAAAAGGACAGAAGGATGGAGTAAGAGGAAGTTGAGAGAGAGGAACAAAAACCCAGACGATTTTCATTTCCAGAACCATATACACTGAGTAAACCAAACATTAGGAACACCTTCCTAATATCGAGTTGCACCCCCCGCCCAACATTTCACAGATGTTGGAATCTGTCTCTTGAGTCTTCAAACTCAGGTCTTCTTAATGTTTTGTATACTCAGTGTACATTTGACACTTGCAAGTATTCCGTTATTCACTTTTTTCCAAAGCCAATGGAAAATATAGACTTTCACAATTTCAACATTTTGAAAAACAAGGTTACTTTAACTACTTCTGTTAAGTTGCCAACCTTGACACTTCTGATAACATTTCAAACAATGGTCCGTTGCCAAAGCACATAAAACTGTGTGCTAATGAACTATCTTTGTGAAATCAGCAGGTGAATTGAACAGAAGACTTCCATCTGGCCAGCTCTCCAACTATTATTTTGCTGATGGTAGTGGAAATAGCACTTATATGGTTAGTGCTTTTTATGGACAGGATCTATTCTCAGCACTGAAAGTAGGGCACGGTTAGAGGGCAACTCTTGACATATGTGGAGCTTTGACTCACTAACAGTCACTTCCTTACGGGCCAAAGAGAACTGGCAGTGGATAAAAAAAACCAAGACTGACAGATTTTGATGTGAAATACATGAAGGGGGAATTTGATAGACAACTTAATAAACAGAAGGAGAAAAAAAGGAGAATGCGGCCAGGGTACCGGTGATAACTTGGGGGTCGATGTCAAAGGTGTCTTTGATGGGGTCGATGATGCCCCTCTTGTAGTACCGCTGGCATAGAGAGAGGGCGCTCCCATTCACACCCTCACCCCACACATATGCATACCGCCCCACTGATGTCTGTGGTAGAGCCAGGTACTGAGGAAAATAAAATAGAAAGGGTGATGAATGTAATAGGTAACATACAGTTATACTAATAGCAAGACATAATATAGACAGACAATGAAGACAAAATATAATTTAAAAACAACAATAACATAAGGCATTACAGAGAGCAAAATGAGAGGGTTGAGAAGTCACTCATCTGCCTGTCTCTGTTTAGAGTTGCGTACTGAGATACTAGTACCTGATCTATAGCATAATAAATATGGCTATAGAGTTCACTCTGTGTGTGGATTGCCATTGAAGAGCCATCCCGGTAGTCTTTAAGGAAAAGGTGTTTGAAGGATGCTGTGTTCTCTTCCTTGAATGTCACCACCATCTGGTTACTCAAGCCAAACAGGACTAACTAGAGAAGGGAGTGACAGGGGATTAAAGGTTAAAACAATCATCAAAATCAACTGAGAAGCCCCATCATGAATACCAACTCTTCAGTTCAGTAAAGGCCCACCTGTACAGTGACGATGAGGATCTTGAGCAGCTGCAGGACCAGTTTAAAGGGCTTGCGGCCCTTGGCGTGGTACTTGTCACAGGGGCTCATGAAGAAGTACTTGAGCTTCCTCCGCAGTGCCTCCTCCTCCTGCTGTTGCCGGAGCTCTGAGCCTACCAGACCGGTGAGCCGGGGGTTCCCGCCACTGAGGTCATGGGAGCTGTAGCTGCTCACAGGTGAGAACAGCTCATCCTTCTCTGAGAGAGAATTAATGACAGACATGGGTTCCTACATACAACATAGAGAAGGTATATCTAAAAAGTGATGTGGTATTATATTTTTACTAGAACTATATAATTCAAGCATGCATTGGATCAGTAGGTATGATATAGCCCATTCAATAGAAAAGTATTCAGACCCCTTGACTAGTTCCACATTGTTACGTTACAGCCTTATTCTAAAATGGATTAAATTGTTTTTTTCCCCCTCAATCTACATAAAATAACCCATTATGACAAAGCAAAATCAGGTTTTTAGAAATGTTTGCAAATGTATTAAAAATAAACAACTGAAATATTACATTTACATAAGTATTCAGACCCTTTACTCAGTACTTTGTTGAAGCACCTTTGGCAGTGATTACAGCCTCGAGTATTCTTTGGTATGACGCTACAAGCGTGGCACACCTGTATTTGGGGAGTTTCTCCCATTCTTCTCTGCAGATCCTCTCAAGTGCTGTCAGGTTGGATGGGGAGCGTCGCTGCACAGCTATTTTCAGGTCTCTCCAGAGATGTTCGATCGGGTTCAAGTCCGGGCTCTGGCTGGGCCACTCAAGGACATTCAGAGACTTGTTCCGAAGCCACTCCTGCGATGACTTGGCTGTGTGCTTAGGGTCGTTGTCTTGTTGGAAGGTGAACCTTGGCCCCAGTCTGAGGTCCTGAGCGCTCTGGAGCAGGTTTTCATCAAAGATCTCTCTGTACTTTGCTCTGTTCATTTTTCCCTCGATCCTGACTAGTCTCCCAGTCCCTGCCGCTAAAAAAATTCCCCACAGCGTGATGCTGCCACCACCATGCTTCACGGTAGGGATGGTGCCAGGTTTCCTCCAGACGTGACGGTTGGCATTCAGGCCAAAGAGTTCAATCTTGGTTTCATCAGACCAGAGAATCTTGTTTCTCATGGTCTGAGAGTCCTTTAGGTGCCTTTTGGAAAACTCCAAGCGGGCTGTCGTGCCTTTTACTGAGGAGTGGCTTCCATCTGGCTACTCTACCATAAAGGCCTAATTGGTGGAGTGCTGCAGAGATGGTTGTCCTTCTGGAAGGTTCTCCCATCTCCACAGAGGACCTCTGGAGCTCTGTCAGAGTGACCATCGGGTTCTTGGTCAACTCCCTGACCAAGGCCCTTCTACCCCGATTGCTCAGTTTGGCCGGGATGGCCAGCTTTAGGAAGAGTCTTGGTGGTTCCAAACTTCTTCGATTTAAGAATGATGGAGGCCACTGTGTTTATGGGGACCTTCAATTCTGCAGAAATGTTTTGGTACCCTTCCCCAGATCTGTGCCTCGACACAATCCTGTCTCGGAGCTCTACGGAGGATTCCTTCGACCTCATGGCTTGGTTTTTGCTCTGACATGCACTGTCAACTGTGGGACCTTAGATAGACATGTCTGTGCCTTTCCTAATCATGTCCAATCAATTGAATTTACCACAGGTGGACTCCAATCAAGTTGTAGAAACATCTCAAGGATGATCAATGGAAACAGGATACACCGGAGCTCAATTACGAGTCTCATAGCAAAGGGTCTGAATACTTATGTAAATAAGGTATTTCTGGTTTTTTTATTTTTATTGACACCTTGTAGAGTCCATGCCCCAACGAATTGAGGCTGCTCTGAGGGCAAAAGGGGGAGCAACTGAATATTAGGAAGGCGTTCCTAATGTTTTGTACACTCAGTGTATATTGCTAAGAATGAGAGAGTAGGGTGACTCTCCTAGCAGGTCTTGAACCCAGGCCTCCATTACCAATGACAAATGCCCCAACAACTGTCCCAATAATGATATATCTAGGGCATGTGCTTAATGGGCCAATATAGTTAGGCCCTTTCCAGAAAACTATTGGCCTATCTGTCGATGTCCTGACAACTGATACACAGAAATGTTGTTGCAACGTTCCCATGAAACGCGTCTAGAACATTAACTTATGTTCTGAGAACATGGCAACCAGCTTTGTGCTTCCATACAGCGCTGTTTGGTGGGACATTGATGGAATATTCTCCTAACCCTCAGAAAACTGGACACAATGTTTATGAAACGTGGTTAGAACATTAATATCTTAAATTATGGAGAACATGGCAACCAAGTTCTATTTGAGATTAAGGGGATGGTCTCTTGGAAACATTCCTTGCACATCCCAATGAAAAAGTGAGTTAATGACCTAAAGAGACTTTTAAGGGAACATTCTCTAAAGTTGTGGGAACGTTTGTTAGTTGGGCATCCAAGGCTCTGAAAGAGCCCTGAAGCTCTTTCTAAAAGGAAATAGGCCTTGCAAGGGATACAGTTTTGGAAACATATGGAACTTAACTTTCATATCAACAAATACTTTTCCATAAACAAAAAACAAACAATTAATACACCTTTATAGGGTTAGGGTTCCCACACGGACATATTTCCATGTTACAGCGCTTGTTTACGGAAGACAGAGGCGACTACCTCTGCTAATTATGTATCTGCGTCTCCCAACACCTGTGTGGGAACAAGGACGCCACAAACGTGTTGTAACTGAAAAATACTATCGGCTGCAATTGTTAAGAGTATATTTTGCATTTTTGAAATTATTTTGATGTGATATGAAAGTAGAGGGCTTAATGTTTTTGCGAATCGATTCACGTTTAGATGGATTCTTTGGCTGTTTTGGCTGCCAGAGTCAATTCGCTTCTGAAAAGAACATTTAGTATATTCTTGGGCTAGGTATGATACAGCAATGGAAGCATTATTGCCATACAATTAGCCTATTATCAACCTATTGCAATGCTGAGCACTCACAGATGACATGCAGCCTTCTCATTTAACACTATACAAGAAATACATTATCCTTATGAAAATAGTTATTGTATACACCTTTAGTTTAAGAATTAGGCTTCTGCTAGACTGATAAATTGAAATACATGACCAACCTGTACCGTCTTGGGTGCAGTTACAGTTCGATGATGCCATGGCGATGCTTTGCAGGACATTAATGAATTCATAAGCGTAAATACAATAAGAAATGATTGTTTAGGACTGTCCGAAAGCTAAACATTGAGGAAACAAATTACAAGAGAATATGGGCTTTGCCGACAATCACAAAGCCGCAGCTTCCAATGGTCACATGACAATCACCATGTGACATGTTGTCTGGAAAAGTAATTGGTCTCAAAATATCTAATTCGTGATAGCGTTTGTAAGCCCCAATTAGCACCACCCTTGCATTGATAGTAAAATGATCAAAGCTAGGCTGCGTTCAGTACATAAAAACGTAATAGAACGTTCAATTGAACGGAAACAGTGCCATACTGAACGACCAGTTGAAAAAGAGGGAGGGGTTGTGGGTTCAAAATGCATCCGCTGCCCTTTAAATATGTCACTTATTTCTTCAAGCTACACTCCGGGACACCCAACGTACGGAGCAAATGTACTTCAAACTCTGTCCAAGAACGTTTAGGGAAAACGTGTAGATAATAGCGTCTGCAAAATGACTAAAATGTAAATGTTAAGTACAAATCGTTGAACGTAGCAAGCGTTCAAACGAACGGAACACACCCCTGGATACATCGATTTTCTACACATGATCACCTGATCTTTAGAATTACTCAAGTCTTTTAATATAAATTAATTGCTAAAATGCTTACACACGGTGATAAACAGTAAAAGTATTTCAAACGTGTCTAGATAGAAACAATACAAATAAAGGTGAAGAATGAAACTACACCTACAAACCCCTAACTCAGGACATCTTTGCCAGCACAATGCTCTGGAAATGACCACTGATAACTTTCACATTTCACATATTTTGAATAATAGCTTAAAATGTCATATTTGTTTAGGGAACAAAATGACAGTCTTTAATTGCACCATGTTAAACTCAAAGTTGGAGGGTAAACCATTGCACATATTGGTGTATTATACTGCAGCCCATATCTTCAATGTGTTGGTCCTTTGTGTGATTCTGAAATGTCTTGAGATATCTAAAACAAAAGAGATGACATTCACATATGTCCTATGCAGTCTTGAGAGCTGGTTTAAGATACACTGTCAGTGAGAATGTCAGTCATTAGATAAGGGTTGACTGACTGAGGAGATTCACAAGAAACATTGACCTTTATAAATGTCATCTCATATGGACCTTTCTTGGACCAAATAAATATAATAGCTCTGAATTGGGCTTAACGAGTAATCATTAATTCATATTTAGTCTCTCATGTGGTGATATAAAGACATTCTGTTTCACTTCTCAATATACTGTATATTCACAACTCAACAACTCATATGCAGACTTAACTACAGACAGACCACTCATTCCACATCTCACATTACAGGCTTGTTCACTCAAACTGAGACCTAATAGTGATAATGATGATCATCTTCATCATTCTCTTATTCTATCATGTGTACACCTACACTCTCTCCTGTCTCCCCTATCTGCCATCCAGGGCCTTGTCTCTGGCTATCACAGCTTCGTCAAACTTGATCATGAGTGTGGTGCCCTTGTGCCAGTGGGCTGTGACCTTGGCAGGGAAGCCACTGTGTGTGAGAATGGCCTCTACGATGCCAGCGGTGAATGCAGCACAGTTTAGTGTGCTGTTCTCCTTGGGCACAGAGATGTAAGCGTTGATCAGTGGCTCCTTCTCTATGATGTAGTAGGTCTTGTCGTCATCGTTGGCCTGCTCCAGCTTGTCTGCCTCCTTACCGAACATGGCTTTCCATACTGACACCTATATGAAGCAGATTGAAAATTATAGACATGTACTTATGCATTGGCATAATGACAAGTGGTCTTACACCTTACGAGACTGTTACATATGAACTTGTTATCTACCTTGAGCCCATGCAAGCACATACCTTGACGAAGAGCAGTATGTTAAGCACCTTGGTCTCCCTCTTCCCATTCTTCTCCCTCAGCACCAGCACGTCCAGCATACTGGCGCCAACGCTCTGACCCATGTCTGCCAAGCGTTGCTGCAGCTCGGACACAGAGTACACGCGGCTCTGGCAGTACTGCACCATCTCAGAGAAGAGCAGTGCAAAGGCACTCACACTGACTTCAGTCTTGGGACGGGTTAGAGGTCGTTCCAGGATGTTTGACTTTCCTCTCGTGAACCGAGTGTCCATTTTCTGAAAGAGAGTGATCTGTAAATAGAAGTAAAATAGCCTGATGTGATAATATGCTAGCCATCTGAATTCCAAATCAACCCCTCACCACTACCCTAAGCACGTAAAGATCTGAGGATTAGCTATAGCTAGCTAACTGACCTAGAGGGCAGGATCTTCAAGCACAGTCATGTTTACCTATCAGTCTTAACAAGTTTGTATTGGATGTGTATAATTGTTTAAAAAAAATATTTAAACAAGTGCCTAGGGGGGTAGTAGTCTGGTGTGTAGTCTGGTGTGTAGTCACGTGGCTCGCGCGTCAGTCAAGTTAAGGGGTAGGGCCTATGGGGGTTCATTTGCGATTCAGGTAGCCGCGCCTCAAGAGGGCTAGCATCGGCGCATGCGCGGCTAGGAGTCAGGCAACTGTCAAACTCTTTACATACAGTACATACGCAAAGATATTAGCTAAAGATTAGGAGCTAATTGCATTGAAGAAACAACAAAGTGGCAGCTGGGGCTGCTAGCGCAGATGAAATTGGAAGATTCAGTATATTGGATGATAGCGTAACTAGCCAGCTAATGTAGCTGCAAGCTAGTGCTAATTTAGCTTGCTAAAATTGGCAAGCAAGCTAGCGAACTCACTCCACGACAGAAAGACCAAAACTCAGTCACTCACAATGTTAACAGGCTAAACATATTTCTTTAGTTCGTTAATTATTCTTATACAAGGACCTTAAACCCCTTACCTTGTTTCAATGTTTTAAACCTGCTGCTGTGCTGGTGACTTCCTGTTCTGGTCACGTGTCTTGTCCTAGTAAAGCACTGATCTATGATCAGCGGTGCATGTGCACATCTTTGTTGCTCATCTGACATATAGCCATTGCCTCAAGTGTAATCTAAATTACATGCATTGAAAAAGTTCAGAAAAATGCACGATGTCCTGAAGTCACTTGCATGGTTTAAAAAATATTCCTGTAAAAGGATGCATGCATGGAAATTTACATTACATTAACGTCATTTAGCAGACGCTCTTATCCAGAGCGACTTACATTTACATTATTCTTTTTTTTTTTTTTTTTCATACCCCATGGGAAACGAACCCACAACCCTGGCGTTGCAAACGCCATGCTCTACCAACTGAGCTACCTCCCTGCCGGCCATTCCCTCCCCTACCCTGGACGACTTGTGCGCCGCCCCATTGGTCTCCCGGTTGCGGCCGGCTACAGCAGAGCCTGGATTCGAACCAGGATCTCTAGACCACTGCGCCACTCGGGAGACAAATGTCTTTTGTGAGGTCTTGCTGTGTATTTCCAGGGCCATTCTCATGTGTCACAGACCTTTCAATGATTAAAAAGAGACTGTTACTTAAACACAACACATAATGTGATGCTGTTGTACAGTAGTTTTAAACAGACTACTGTTTAATATTGAGATATTATGAAACAACAGTCTATGCAAAGTACACGAAGAGAAGAGGAAAATAAATTGCCCACCTAAAGGTTGTAATTGTGACACTGGTGTAATGCAATAACGTAAACAATGAAACATTTAAATTCAGAAAGACCTTGAGCCATAAGGACAAACACACATGTCCAAACACACTTACCTAACAGTTGTCAATTTCCCACACCATGTTCCTCAATAAATGGCTCAAAATAATCAGCACCTTATCTGTTTGTACAGTGGTTGCATAATTCACTTGATGTGTTTGCCTTCCTATAAATGTTTCAAGGTAGCCGAGGCAATGGATAATACATGTAAGGAGCACAGGGTGTTGAAGACTCAATGATTTCCGCAATGGAACCACACTGGAAATGGTGTCTGACCCTTGTTGTGGTCGTGGTCAGTGCTCACACTGATACCAAAGGTAACTGAATCTGTTTGTGTTCAATTTTTTCCTATTTATTTAGTTTTATTCAAAGGTCGTGACCAGTCAAACTCTTTTCAAGAGAGAACAAGAAAGTCAGCAAGGAAATGCATTACAGCTACTTAGAGTAAGATATTGCAAGAAAATGCTATTTTAGGCAATATAGGGTGCAGTTATTAATACACATTACAGAACAATATGTAGTTTCTGTTTATAGAAAAGCGATGCTGAATATTATCAAATGTAAACAAGTGTGTTTTCTGATTTCAGTCACGTCCTCCCAGCATATGGATGACTTCATCAGAGTGTTGGAGCAGGTAGAAGACAGTAACCCTGGACTGGAGCCCGTAGCTGTGTTGAGAGGCCTGCGCAGGGCAGCCGGTCTCAGAGATGAGTTCATGCAGCACTTCTTGGGCACTATCTGGGAGGACAGCACCTCAGAGGCACCAGTCATGGACTCCAATCTCTCAGATTTCATTGGCAGGGCTATGCACCACAAGGTGACAGAGAGAGGTAGAGAGGAAGGGGTTGTCCTTACTGCTGATGGCACCACGGTTGCTATGAGCCCAGTCCTCCTGGGTATCGAAGCTGGGCTAGTGTCTAAGACGAGGTGTCTTGTCCGTGGCTTGTACCCCCTCACTCTGGCTAGGAACTTGGGCCTGTCCTTCCAGCGCTTCCACAGCTCTCTCCTCTCCCAACGACTGGGCCCTGATGGCTGCTGGGACGACGTGACCTCACCTCAGGTCTTTACCCTCTCCGACAAGCCCTCCCTCGCCACCGATGCCCTGGTTAACGGCGGTATGGATGGTGTGATTCTGGGGATGGAGGTCTCAACTCAGTCCCAGCGTCCTCTCAAGCTGAGCAGCCTACTGAGGAGGTACTACTGTCACCGTCTTGAGGGGGAAGGACAGGACATTGCTGCTCGTCTGATCAGTCGACTACGCAGGGAGAACTTCAGAGAACTGGCCAGGCCGCCCCTCCTGCAGAGGCAGGTGGTGAGATCCCTGGTCCTACAGAGGAGACTGATCGACCACTCTACGATGTTGGCACAGGAAAAGGAAGAGCTGACAGCTGTGGTGAGGGAAGGAATAAACGAGTTTGTCCACCGATACATGGGTAAGTAAACCCCACTGCAGAGGGAGACAGTGGAGATAGAGAGGGTTACTGTAGTTCAAGGAAAGCTAAAAAGGATAGGTCAACATTTATTGGAATAATTTTGACTTTGATCCAAGAAAGCACAAATAGTAACAATAATTGAGACATGTTTTTATTGTTGAAAAAAGGAGTGGATAAACATGTTAAAACTCAATCTCTCTCTGGATCTCCCTACCTATAGACTGTCCAGCCATTATCCCGCGATGTCAGTGGGGGGCTGCACCATACCGGGGCACTCCCACCCCCCTGTCCCTCCCCCTCTCGTTCATGTACATCCACCACACCTACCAGCCTGGCCAGCCTTGTCTCACCTTTCAGCAGTGCTCTGCAGACATGAGGTCCATGCAACGCTTTCACCAGGATGACCGGGGCTGGGACGATATTGGATACAGGTATGTGTAGTACACAGGTCTTAGGATATACAGTGCCTTCAGAAAGTATTCATACCCCGTGACTTATTCCACATTTAGTTGTGTTACAGCCTGAATTCAAAATGAATTACATTTAAAAAGGAATCTCACCCATCTACACACAATACCCCATAATGACAAAGTGATTTTTTTGTTGTTGAAACGCTTGCAAATGTATTGACAATTAAATACAAAAATATCGAATTTACATAAGTATTCGCACCCTTGAGTAAATACATGTTAGAATCACCTTTGGCAGCGATTACTGCTGTGAGTCTTTCTGGGTAAGTCTCTAAGAGTTTTGCACATCTGGATTGTACAATATTTGCACATTATTATTTTTAAAATTCTTCAAGCTCTGTTAAGTTGGTTGTTGATCATTGTTGTCTTGGTATGCAACTTCAGTGTATATTTGGCCTTGTGTATTAGGTTATTGTCTTGCTGAAAGGTGAATTTGAAACAGGTTTTCCTCTAGGATTTTGCATGTGTTTAGCTCTATTCCATTTATTTTTATGCTAAAAAACTCCCTTGCCAATGACAAACATATCCATAACATGTTGCAGCCACCGACCATGCTTGAAAATATGAAGAGTGGTACTCAGTGATGTGTTGTGTTCGATTTGCCCCAAACAAAAAGCTTTGTTTTTAGGTTTATTGCCTTATTGCAAACAGGATGCATGTTTTGGAATATTTGTATTCTGTACAGGCTTCCTTCTTTTCACTTTGTCATTTAGGTTAGTGGAGTAACTACAATGTTGTTGATCCATCCTCAGTTTACTCCTATCACAGCCATTAAACTCTGTAACTGTTTTAAAATCACCATTGGCCTCATGGGGAAATCCCTGAGTGGTTTCCTTCCTCTCCGGCAACTGAGTTAGGAAGGACACCTGTATCTTTGTAGTGACTGGGTGTATTGACACACCATCCAAAGTGTAATTAATAACTTCACCATGCTCAAAGGGATATTCAATGTCTGCTTTTTTGTTTTGATTTATCCATCTACCAATAGGTGCCCTTCTTTGCGAGGCATTGGAAAACCTCTCTGGTCTTTGTGGTTGAATCTGTTTTTGAAATTCACTGCTCGACTGAGGGACCTTATACAGTAGATAATTGTATGTGTGGGCCGGGGTACAGAGATGAGGTAGTCATTAAAAAATCATGTTAAACACTATTATTGCACACAGAGTGAGTCCATGCAACTTAATATGTGACTTGGTAAGCACATTTTTACTCCTGAATTTATTTAGGCTTGCCATGATAAAGGGGTTTAATACTTATTGACTCAAGACATTTCAGCTTTTCATTAATAATGAATGTCTAAAAACATAATTCCACTTTGACATTATAGGGTATTGTGTGTTGGCCGGTGACACAAAATCTGAATTTAATAAATGTAAAATTCAGGCTGTAACACAACAATGTGGAAAAAGTGTGAATACTTTCTGAAGGCAAGTACACTACACAGCCTCCCCGCAAACCACAATGCTTATGTATGTGTCAAGTTTGAGTATACAGAATATGTGTGTGTCTGTGTCGCTCTCATAATTAGGAGTTAGAAATTAGCCACTGTCCAATGCTTCTGGGAATTGTTGTTTACCAAGCAAAATGTGACTTGATGACGAATCACTCATGATGAAATGATGAATCACTCATCTCTTGCCAATGTTTGCCTCCAGCTTTGTGGCAGGCTCTGACGGGTACCTCTATGAAGGGCGTGGGTGGCACTGGCAAGGAGCTCACACTAAGGGCTACAACTCCAAGGGCTATGGGGTGTCATTCATTGGTGACTACACCTCCAGTTTGCCATCGCAGCAGACCATGGAGCTGGTGAGAGATCGTCTGGCATCCTGTGCTGTAGGAGGCGGGCGACTGGTCGGCAACTTCACCCTGTATGGCCACAGACAGCTGGTTAACACTTCCTGTCCTGGAGACGCCTTCTACTCAGAGATCACAGGCTGGGAGCACTTTGGGGTAAGAGAGTGTGTGCAGTATGTACAGATGTAGGATCTTAATTTGATCACCCTGTTGCAGGATTACTTTCCTGCAATGCAGGACATTTACAACTTGTTGTGTATTTGAGGTTTAAAAATGCTTTAGAAGTTTGTAATTTCCACTTTGAAATTTCTGACTTGATTTTTCATTACAAAAAATGTATCAACCCCTACAAAAATATCCATTAATTATAATCCACATAATAATTCACATTTCCTGTTGCTGCAGGATTATTTTTCTGCTGTAGCAAACTGACTCAAAATAACATCTGTATGTACATGTAGTAATGTATATGTGGGGGTTATTTGGCAGTTATTAACAATGATTAGGCCTATGTGTTTTTGTTATTTCATGTCTAATGGTCTTATCTCTCCACAAACTTACTTTTGTTCTTTCCATTTTCCCCAGGAGGTTCAAAACTGAAGATATGGTGAAAAGTAGAGTGACTAATCTTGACCAGTATCACAGAATAAATATTGAATATCTAAAATGCCTCCAGTGTTTGCCTTTCTTTATCAACAACTGTTAGATATTACTTTCTGATAGTTACTCTGATTAGGTTAGGAAATTCTGCTGTTATCAGTTTTGCGTCAGCACCAATCAATCAATTGACAGCATTTATAGCTTTTTCATTGCATACACCTGGTGACCTTTGTGACCAGACAATGTTTAAAAAAAAACTTGCTACAGGTATGGGGTTAATATATTTGTTCTGTTAATGGATATATCTTTTTTTGCATATCCCAACTCCCCTGAGACACCCGCAGGGAGTGGGGTCATGGCCAGGGGCGCAATTGTACAGCGCACCTGGAGCAATTAGGATAAAGTGCCTTGCTCAAGGGCACAGCAACAGATTATTTCACTTTCTCGGTGCCAGTATTCGAACCAGCAACCTCTTACTGGCCCAACGCTCTAACCTCGAGGCTACCTGTCGACCCTATGGGCAGACTACACAATTTGATGCAGTTTGTGATGTGAGAAATTATGTAGTTTAGTAAATGGGCTGGAAGATAGGTCTTCATAAATCTACATACAGTGGGGAAAAAAGTATTTAGTCAGCCACCAATTGTGCAAGTTCTCCCACTTAAAAAGATGAGAGAGGCCTGTAATTTTCATCATAGGTACATGTCAACTATGACAGACAAAATGAGATTTTTTTTCTCCAGAAAATCACATTGTAGGATTTTTTATGAATTTATTTGCAAATTATGGTGGAAAATAAGTATTTGGTCAATAACAAAAGTTTCTCAATACTTTGTTATATACCCTTTGTTGCCAATGACACAGGTCAAACGTTTTCTGTAAGTCTTCACAAGGTTTTCACACACTGTTGCTGGTATTTTGGCCCATTCCTCCATGCAGATCTCCTCTAGAGCAGTGATGTTTTGGGGCTGTCGCTGGGCAACACGGACTTTCAACTCCCTCCAAAGATTTTCTATGGGGTTGAGATCTGGAGACTGGCTAGGCCACTCCAGGACCTTGAAATGCTTCTTACGAAGCCACTCCTTCGTTGCCCGGGCGGTGTGTTTGGGATCATTGTCATGCTGAAAGACCCAGCCACGTTTCATCTTCAATGCCCTTGCTGATGGAAGGAGGGTTTCACTCAAAATCTCACGATACATGGCCCCATTCATTCTTTCCTTTACACGGATCAGTCGTCCTGGTCCCTTTGCAGAAAAACAGCCCCAAAGCATGATGTTTCCACCCCCATGCTTCACAGTAGGTATGGTGTTCTTTGGATGCAACTCAGCATTCTTTGTCCTCCAAACACGACGAGTTGAGTTTTTACCAAAAAGTTCTATTTTGGTTTCATCTGACCATATGACATTCTCCCAATCCTCTTCTGGATCATCCAAATGCACTCTAGCAAACTTCAGACGGGCCTGGACATGTAATGGCTTAAGCAGGGGTACACGTCTTGCACTGCAGGATTTGAGTCCCTGGCGGCGTAGTGTGTTACTGATGGTAGGCTTTGTTACTTTGGTCCCAGCTCTCTGCAGGTCATTCACTAGGTCCCCCCGTGTGGTTCTGGGATTTTTGCTCACCGTTCTTGTGATCATTTTGACCCCACGGGGTGAGATCTTGCGTGGAGCCCCAGATCGAGGGAGATTATCAGTGGTCTTGTATGTCTTCCATTTCCTAATAATTGCTCCCACAGTTGATTTCTTCAAACCAAGCTGCTTAGCTTACCTATTGCAGATTCAGTCTTCCCAGCCTGGTGCAGGTCTACAATTTTGTTTCTGGTGTCCTTTGACAGCTCTTTGGTCTTGGCCATAGTCGAGTTTGGAGTGTGACTGTTTGAGGTTGTGGACAGGTGTCTTTTATACTGATAACAAGTTCAAACAGGTGCCATTAATACAGGTAACGAGTGGAGGACAGAGGAGCCTCTTAAAGAAGAAGTTACAGGTCTGTGAGAGCCAGAAATCTTGCTTGTTTGTAGGTGACCAAATACTTATTTTCCACCATAATTTGCAAATAAATTCATTAAAAATCCTACAATGTGATTTTCTGGATTTTTTTCTCAATTTGTCTGTCATAGTTGACGTGTACCTATGATGAAAATTACAGGCCTCTCTCATCTTTTTAAGTGGGAGGACTTGCACAATTGGTGGCTGACTAAATACTTTTTTCCCCCACTGTAGACATAGGCTAAATACATAATCTGATTGTTGGTCACAGGCAGCTCACTAGTGTCACCTACTGTACCGCTTTTTAAAAGACAAACAAGGCTTTACACATTTTAGTATACTATTTGTGATATTGTTCTGTTCTGTTCATCATTTTTAATCATAAATGCAAAAACATACTAGTGCGTAAAATCCTCAATATAATTTTAGTTCTGGACTTTATTTGAGACATTGGTATTATAATCTAAACTATTCGTAATTAATCATTATATTCAGCCAACTACACACACACATTTTACCACCACACTTTTCCAGTGCAATGCAATCAATTTGACCGCAGAGGTTGATCTTGAACGTTTTCTCCAAACTCTTTTCCACTGTCCATTACTGCGATCAAGCTATCCGTGGTCAAGCTATCAGCATAATACCGTATCTTCAGTGTAGTGGCGCACGTCAATTGGAACATGGATTTGAGTGGGATAGCCTGACCGCGGTTCTCAATCGACGTCACACACGTAGCGGTGGCGTGCCTTCAGGCAAATAACATGGAGTCGACTGTGTGGTCTCTGCAAGCGGGCTCATGGAAAAAAATGTAGCACTGATGTGATAAAAATATAGCAACACGCTCTATATGCATTAATGGACTGAGGATATTCGTAGCTTTGTTCCATATAAAGCATGGAGAACGGTGCGTAAACAACTCCTTTCCTCGGACTACAAGCCAGGCCGTTTTCCGTGAGTACTTAATAACGGGCGTTATAACATTATAAACATTTTTGCACATATTCATATAATGCTTGCTACATCCATCCACAATGTCCTTGCAGGTAGATTGCATTTTTTTCCACCTTGATGTGTTAGCTGCTTGCATTTGAGTTTATTTTTAGCTAACAAGCGAGACAGGGCCTGAATAAAAGTCTACTTTTGTACGTGGCCATTTAGGAAATCTATTATATATTCTCACAATATCACCAGACATTGTGAAAATGGGTCAGTCCAAGAATTGCAGTGGGCTGAACCTGTGACGCCACTGCGCTAAGCTTGTTACCAACTCTTGCATTTACGATTTGTCATATTCGTCAAGGTGTCGGTGTGATATTGTGAATAACTGACAATGCAGCATTTGAAGCAGAAAATCAAGTGGCCAACCCAGACCCCCAAATTAGTGACATGCTTTTCCAATGACTTGAAATTGCTTGTCTTGTGTGCATCAGAACACCTTTTCTGGAGAGCTGCTTATCTCTATGTAATGACAGTATTACAGAAGTGTACCCCATGTGTGTGTGTGTGTGTGTGTCTGTGTATATGAAAACAGTGGGAGAGAACACCACACATAATGTAGACTGAGTGGTCAGTAGTGGGACGCCATACTGTGCTCTGGGACCATGGAGCTGGAGGGGGACTCTCTTTCCCCCAGGGATTCCTTCACCTCTGTGAGCAGCTATGGGCCCCCACCCTCATTCTCAGCACAGGACACCCCAACCCACACCTTCCTAAATCACACCTTACAGGTAAGGAGAATCTTATCATGGTCGACCACCACATGCTGCATTTGCTGAAACATAGGCTTTTACATAAGTGAAAATCACAGACTTCAGAATCAATGTCAGTTGCATTCAGAATGCTGTCTCTAGCTGTGAGATTGTGTCAATGTCATCAACAGGTTTCAGACGAACTCACCTTCAGTGGGAGCCCATGGTCCAGTGGTGGCAATGGGGACTTTGAGAGGACCGGAGGCCCCCTATCCCAGGTGGAACCAGGGAGGAGTGCACAGAGGAGCATCAGGCCCTCAGCCTTTCCCTCCTCCCTGACCTGGGACTCTGACTCGGAGAAAGAGACACTAGACGGTAGCTACGACTGGTTTATTACTGAGCTTTGTATGAGCACAATATTAATAATACTATTGAATTTTTAAGTGTGTCCCGTCTATGTCAGTAGTGCAGTTATGGGCCGTCCTAAATGTGATGCTCTCAGTTAAACTTGTTGCTGTCAACCTCAGCTATATTTGTTGTCACTTCCAGAATGTTTTAATGTTCCTCGGTCTGCTTGTAGTCAGAACTGTGTCTCTTACTGGGAATGACTACTGTATATCTTTGGCTGTGAATTTACCTGTGGGTGGCCGACATGTGAAGTGATGTTCCTGTTGTTGTCTGTTTTGTGGGTTGCGCTGTCTGTCAGAGGAGGAGCTACAGCACTTTTCTAACCCTCACGGTCTGGCCGCCCACAGCCCAGGATCCCCCTCCTCTGGACTCAGGTGAGATGGAGGAATAGAAGGGCAGCCAGCAGGAAGATATTTATGTGTGATAGGACACAACACCACAAGGCAGACAGACATTAAAGCAGAGTGGTCAAATAAAGTGACACACACTAACAGGATAGGCAGACACATGTTCAGATAGACAGATAGGGACTCATTGTTCTTTCTGACCCACTCATACAACTGTCTCTTTCTATATCATTTTGTCCAGACCTGACAGTGAGGACGACCAAGCACCTGACCAACTGCAGCTCTTACCCACTGAGTCAAACCTACCCAGCCCTGTGGAGGAGCGGGATCAAGACAAGCCTAGCACACACAGGGAGGAGCCAAAGAAGGCCCAGCCCAGTTCAAAGGAATGTAAGCATGATGCGGAGCAAGGGAAAACATGAGATAAAATGTAGTTTCTTTTCAAAATAACTATTTTTCTAATATGCTTTTGTCTCTTGACCATCCACAGTGGTATATGACAGAGTCTGGAATGTATCGGAGAAAGCTAGACTGTTTCAGTCCAAAGTGACATCAAAGGAGGGGCACCAAATTGAGGAGGAAGGAGAGGAAGAGGACCTGACAGGGAAGGACAAGGAGCCTGAGCGGGATGTGTACACCTTTCCTGGGGACTCAGACCCAGAGAGCCCCCCACCAGCACCCTGGGCACACTGCACCTTCATCCAGCGTCGGAAGAAGAAGAGGGCCCTGCTCAGGCCCTTCTCTGGTCAGGGCACCTGGGAACGTACATCAACAGAAGCTGGGAGTAAGGCACGGGGTGCTTCCCCAAGAGCAAATAGCGTGGGGCCAGTGAAAGTGAGTGGAGGGATCTATGACTTTAAGGAGGACTTGGAAAAGGCAACAGAGGATCTGGAGAAAGTGGAAGAGGAAAAAGGTGGTGAAGAAGAAGGAGGAGGAGAGGGAGAGCTTGGTGAAGAGATTTTCACCTGTGTGGAATGTAGCATTTACTTCAAGAAGCAGGTCTACCTGCAGGATCATATGCAAGAGCACAGTCAGAGCAGGCCGGGGGCTGGCAGGAGGGAGCGCGGAGTGAAGGGCAGGCGATTTCGGTGTGTGGAGTGTGGATGGAACCTGTCAAACAGGCTGGTGCTGGCGGACCACCACAGACGACACCAGGAGTCTCGTCAGAAGATCCTGGAGGAGATTGGGAAGCTGAGCGACAGTGGGAAAGGGGAGACTATGCAGGGTAAGCCGAGCAAGGTGACCAAACCTGCCAGCCCAGTCCTAGAACCATTTGTAGCTCCAGTCACAACTCAAGCTCCAGTCCCATTCACAGAGCCAGTCCCAGCTCCAGTCCCATTCACAGAGCCAGTCCCAGCTCCAGTCCCATTCACAGAGCCAGTCCCAGCTCCAGTCCCATTCACAGAGCCAGTCCCAGCTCCAGTCCCATTCACAGAGCCAGTCCCAGCTCCAGTCCCATTCACAGAGCCAGTCCCAGCTCCAGTCCCATTCACAGAGCCAGTCCCAGATCCAGTCCCAGTTCTAGTCCGGGCCCCAGTCAAAGCTCGAGCCAAAACCCCAGTCAAAGCAAAGGTCAAAGGCCCAGCCAATCGTCGCTATCTCTGCCTCAAGTGTGACTTCAGTACACGCACCTCACAGGCATTGGCCAACCATGCCAAGACCCACAACAGGAAACCTACTGGTCTGCAGCGAGCCTCTCCACGCTTTCAACCAAAGCTCTCTCCTGTGAAGCCGCCCCAGTCACCTGGATCTGCCTCTGGCCTGGCCTCCACCTCTCTCACTTGTGATCAGTGTGCCTTCCAGGCCTCCAGTCAAACTGCTCTGAAGGAGCACCAACACGTGGCTCACCCCATGCAGACCTCCATCTATGGGGAAGGGCCTGAAGAGATGAACCGTCCAGGGTCCAGAATTGATGCCTCCTCTCCACCATGTTCTGATAAGCTTTCTAAGCATGTCTCTCCACCAGAGGGCCAAAGCCAGTCAAAGTCCAGTAAGTCTTCTTCCTCTAGTTGGATCTCTGCCATGGAGGACAGTGACACACAGCCCCAACCATCAAACACTGCTACAGCTCCCCAGCGTAGAGAGATAGCCTTTAAGACCATCGGGAACAAGAGAGCAAATAGGAGAGGGAAGGCAGGGACAGAACTCCTCCGGCCAAATCCCAGACTGGACAGCGGGCCACCTGAGACCGACGATGCACAAAGCCAGGGCCAGAGCCCTGACATGGCAACTGAGATTAACCAAAAAGAGACTAAATCACTTGTGGGGTCCAAACCGCTCACCAGGGCTCGATCCCTCCGAGGTGAGACTAAGATGCAGAACGTATCTCCCTCGAGCCATCTCGAAAACAGTTGAAAGAAGCCAGTACCTTAGACTTTCTTAAGAGTCTCACCTATTGCACTGCTCTCATGCTAATTCTGAGACAAACCTTTCATCGTTAATGGTCTGATGCACTAGAGCAGTGGTTCCCAACTCCAGTCCTTGACTACTCCCAAAAACACACATTTTTGTTGTAGCTCTGGACAAAAAACACCTTATTCAACTCATTAAGGGCCTGATGATTAGTTGACAAGTTGAATCAGGTGTGGTTGTCCAGGGTTACAATAAAAATGTGTACTGGTTGGGGTACTCGAGGACTGGAGTTGGGAAACACTGCACTAGAGAATGACCACACTAAATGCATATCCATAAGCAAAAATATTCTACTGTCCAGAATATTTTGGACTCCTGAGGCTACTCCAAATTCCAATTCAATATTTTTTTATTTTTTTTTCACCTTGGACATTTACAGTTGATATTTGTCCTTCGATATTGAAATTATTTTCACGTAGAATGCATAACTTGTGCTGCATGGATCAAATAAAATAAAATCAAATTGTATTTGCCACATGTGCCGAATACAACAGGTGTAGACATTACTGTGAAATGCTTACTTACAGCCCTTAACCAACAATGCATTTATTTCTTAATAAAAAAGTTAAATAAAACAACAACAACAAAAAAGTGTTGAGAAAAAAAGAGCAGAAGTAAAATAAAATAACAGTAGGGAGGCTATATACAGGGGGGTACTGGTGCAGAGTCAATGTGCGGGGGCACCGGCTAGTTGAGGTAGTTGAGGTAATATATACATGTGGGTAGAGTTAAAGTGACTATGCATAAATAATTAACAGAGTAGCAGCAGCGTAAAAAGATGGGGTGGGGGTGCAAATAGTCTGGGTAGCCATGATTAGCTGTTCAGGAGTCTTATGGCTTGGGGGTAGAAGCTGTTGAGAAGCTTTTTGGACCTAGACTTGGCGCTCCGGTACCGCTTGCCGTGCGGTAGCAGAGAGAACAATCTATGACTGGGGTGGCTGGAGTCTTTGACAATTTTGAGGGCCTTCCTCTGACATCGCCTGTATATAGGTCCTGGATGGCAGAAAGCTTGGCCCCAGTGATGTACTGGGCCGTACGCACTACCCTCTGTAGTGCCTTGCGGTCGGAGGCCGAGCAGTTGCCATACCAGGCGGTGATGCAACCAGTCAGGATGCTCTCGATGGTGCAGCTGTATAACTTTTTGAGGATCTGAGGACCCATGCCAAATCTTTTCAGTCTCCTGAGGGGGAATAGGCTTTGTCGTGCCCTCTTCACAACTGTCTTGGTGTGTTTGGACCATGATAGTTAGTTGGTGATGTGGACACCAAGGAACTTGAAGCTCTCAACCTGTTCCACTACAGCCCCGTCGATGAGAATGGGGGCGTGCTCAGTCCTCTTTTTTTTCCTGTAGTCCACAATCATCTCCTTTGTCTTGGATGTGGCTTGTGATGCTATCAAATACCATCACAAGCCTGCAGATCAGTCACTGGGTTTGGCCATAACTGAGAATGCCCAGCAGTCCCTGCCTGGCCCATAACTGAACCTGGGTCGCCCGTTGCTTCCCCTCCATGCCCTGTGGAGGTGCCTGCCCCGGCCAATCAGCTGAAACGCATTTTCTCAGCCAGCCTGCGTGGGGCAGCAGAGTGCCTGGGGCTGACTGAGGGCTAGCAGGCCCAGCTAAGACACACGCTGCCCCTTGTCCTCAATGAGCCCATCCGCTTTGACCCACAAACTCTCCTCTCTTACCTTGGCCGTTGGGAGGGAGACAAGGCGATGGGTGAGTGACAGGCTGTTGTAAAGTAGCATACAGTGATGAATGGCTCCCCTCACCAAATACAATATAGTCAGCCTTATCTTCCTTGCGCTCTCCCCTAATCATTATAAAGGCTCAGTTGCTAGGGGAATAGATGTCTGTTTCTAATTTCACCCCATTGCATCTTATCACTGTGTTCTTCATGTTGCGTCTGTGTGAATGGCCTCTGTAGTGTTATTCCATCCCTGTGCTGAAGAGTCTCTGTATATGATGCCTATTCTTGATGTGCCACTACAGCACGTAGTTCATTGATGTGATATAAAGTTATCTTATCTGCTGTTGCAGATTGATTGAGCCAGTTACAGGCACAGCAAAAACCCAGCGACACATTGGCTCTCCAGGACTGGGATTGAACACTTCTCTATTATAATACTGTGTACTAAATGGCTGTCTCAGCTCAGCCTCATACTATATACATGTCCTTCCTGTTCTAGATGACTCCTCTCTAAAACAACAGAGCCTCACAGCCTCATGCTCTTCAGAAGGGAAGCCCGTGAAGGAAAAGGAAGAGGACGGGGATCCAAAGGTTGCTTTTGAAAAGAAGAGTAACAAGGTTTTTGCTGCTGAAAATGACGATGATGATGTCAACGATGATCATGACGAAGAAGAAGAAGAGGAAGAGGAGAAGATCCGGCGTTTCCTAGCGGAGGGCATATCAGATGAGGATTATAAGGAGATTGATGAGGAGACGGGGACCCTGAAGAGCGTGGAGAGGAAATGCCCCTACTGCCCTGATCGCTTCCACAATGGCATCGGGCTGGCCAATCACGTGAGGGGCCACCTCAACCGAGTGGGCGTAAGCTACAACGTACGCCACTTCATATCCCCTGAGGAGGTCAATGCCATCGAGAAGAAGTTCTTCTACCAGAAGAAGAAGAAAAAAGGTATCTTGAATCTTTGTTATTACATTGTTAGAACCTTGTCTGGTGTATGATGCGGTATATTTGTAAATCACTATAATGTAACAAAGTAACAACAAGTATCAGTCAGGGTAGAGGATATGTACAACTTCCGCGTAGCTCTGTAAACTGCTAACCTTTTATGTGCCCTTCTCTCTCTTCAGTTGCCAACTTTGACCCGGATACGTTCAGTGTGATGCGCTGTGAGTTCTGCAATGCTGGCTTTGACACCCGGGCTGGCCTGTCCAGCCACGCCAGGGCGCACCTGCGGGACTTTGGGATTACTAACTGGGAGGTGACTGTCTCGCCCATCCATATCCTTCGGGAGCTCTTCTCCAGCCGCCCAGACCTGGTCCTCCCCACAGCCCCCCCACGCAGCCCAGCCTCAGACGAGGAGGAGGAGGAGGAAGACCTGGAGACGGAGGAGGAAGAACCAGGGGGAGGGGATGGGAGTGAAGAGGCAACAGGTGCTACAGTCTCCAACCTACTGCCTTCGTCACCTTCTCAGCCTTGGAAGAAAGACCACAGCGTTGGTGAGACTGAAGGTGTGTGTGTGTGTGTGTGTACCTGGTGTGTATACTGTAGGATGCCTTTTTGAGCTGGCATTGTGGTTTATGAATACAACACACTGTGGTGTGACTCTTTGATAGGTTGTTGGTAGATTACATGATGGTTGGTCAGCGTGAATAAGACTCCCAAAGAAATGTCTCAGTGCTGAATGTGATAACCCAATGGTAACTACAGTGGCAATGCAATGCACAAGGGATATTGAATGTTGAAAACGATTATGTGCAATAGTTTTGCAACTATTTTGTATTATGGAAATACTCTCCTGATGTGGCACTTTGCCTGTTGGTGTTGTAACATCAGTCCCTGGTTGTGAGACTTGTGTGATGCAGCAGATTTCTTGTCTATGATGAACTGCAGTATTTGGGACAAAGTGTTACTGTAAATCAAGCATATTAGAGGGAGAGACTCTGATGCCCCTGGTTGATGTGGTGCTCAGTGCGTTTGTCCCAGCCTCTGCTCGATTGGTCACGCCTTAGTTTAGCGGTGCATGTGTATGGGGGCAAAATGGCTGCTTCCACCTCCCTGCAGACACAAACAATAGAGGAAAAACTGTCTGGCTTTAGCTGCGGAGAGTCCGATGCACCGCAGCTACTGACCGGTGAGTACCACGCACCGTAACGCCGTGCCCTTTAAACATTAATCGGCTTCATTGTTGCACGTCGCGTCGTAGCCTGTATTGTTTGCGGTACGTCACATTTGTCTCTAGACACATTAGCCATCAAAAACTCAAATGATATGAGACCATTTAAAATCACTGTCGCGCGCTAAAGGTGCGATAGACAAAGTCAATGCATTGGCTACAAATGTGTCATTCTTGTCATTGTTCGAGTTGCTTGTATCACTGTAGCTACGCGCGCAGGAATGTGTTTTGCAACATTTGATGCGTACTGTCATATTTATTTTTGTGTGATATATTTTGTGCGTCTCGGATGACGTTCACTATTTCCAATACTGCAGGATTTCTAAAATTACCTACAGTTCTCAAATCCTCGCCATTTTACTTTCCTTTGATTTCTTGAATGTGGTCGCTCTGGTGTCATTCTTTATTAATGCATTGCTTCATGCTTATAATACAGGAATAACGGACTGCAAATCTGTAATGATATCAAAACTTATTTAGATCTTAAAAATACATCGAAGTGTCACTTTATTAAGTGTCAGGTTACTTGATGTTACTGTAGGCCTACTACTGCTATATAATGAAAACTGCATTCCGAATTTTGTAACTTTGTTACTTTTCATAGTTTTATCAAATCAAGGTATCATTTTGCTGCAGTGATCACATTTTTGATGCTGCAAACAAAGCGAGAAGAATCGAAGGTGTCATTTTCTCTGCACGCACCCTGAGACGAGATCAATTGACAAGCGCAGAGCCACCCACCAGACAAAAAGCATTGTCTACTCACGTCGCTTATGATTTACCGTTTTGTCGCAGAAAATGGTAGTTTTGTCCCAGAAATACACCATCGCAATGAAAGGCATGTGTCTGTTACGAAATGTACAACAGCAGGAAAACGAACAGTGTTTTGCGATTATCACAGGTCTACACACTTGAAGAGGTGATTTATTACATTTAAAAAAAATGTTTAGTCATTTAGCAGACGCTCTTATCCAGAGCGACTTACAGTTAGTGAGTGCATAAATTTTTTCATACTGGTCCCCGTGGGAATCGAACCCACAACCCTGGCGCCATGCTTTACCAACTGAGCTACACAGGGGCCCACTATTAGCCAGACTATGTCTGAAGCCCCAATAATTGATGAGCGCTGCAAATTGCAGTTATTTTAATCAATAGCATATTATTATTAGCTACTCCATTGTAAAGGTTTTATGTATTTTTTGTTATTCATACAGAAACAGAATACATTGTATTATTTAAAAATGATTTAATTTGCCTATGCATACACTATATATACAAAAGTATGTGGACAACCCTTCAAGTTAGTGGATTCAGCTATTACAGCCACACCCGTTGCTGACAGGTGTGTAAAATCGAGCACACAGCCATGCAATCTCCATATACAAATATTGGCAGTAGAATGGTTGTACTGAAGAGCTCAGTGACTTTCAACGTGGCACCGTCATAGGATGCCACCTTTCCAACAAGTCAGTTCATCACATTTTTTCCTGCTAGAGGTTCCCTGGTCAACTGTAAGTGCTGTTATTGTGAAGTGGAAACGTCTAGGAGCAACAACGGCTCAGCCGCTAAGTGGTAGGCCACACAAGCTCACAGAATGGGGCCGCCAAATTCTGAAGCGCGTAGCGCATAAAATCGTCTGTCCTCGGTTGCAACACTCACTACCGAGTTCCAAACTGCCTCTGGAAGCAACGTCAGCACAAGAACTGTTCGTCGGGAGCTTCATGAAATGGGTTTCCATGGCCGAGCAGCCGCACACAAGCCTAAGATCACCATGCGCAATGCCAAGCGTCGGGTGGAGTGGTGTAAAACTCTGGAGCAGTGGAAATGCATTCTCTGGAGTGATGAGTCACGCTTCACCATCTGGATTTGGTGGATGCCAGGAGAACGCTACCTGCCCCAGTGCATAGTGCCAACTGTAAAGTTTGGTGGAGGAGGAATAATGGTCTGGGGCTGTTTTTCATGCTTCCAACTTTGTGGCAACAGTTTGTGGAAGGCCCTTTCCTGTTTCAGCATGACAATACCCCTGTGCACAAAGCAAGGTCGATACAGAAATGGTTTGTCGAGATCGGTGTGGAAGAACTTGACTGGCCTGCACAGAGCCCTGACCTCAACCCCATCGAAGACCTTTGGGATGAATTGGAACACCGACTGCGAGCCAGGCCTAATCGCCCAACATCAGTGCCCGACCTCACTAATGCTCTTGTGGCTGAATGGAAGCAAGTCCCTGCAGGAATTTTCCAACATCTAGTGGAAAGCCTACACAGAAGATTGAAGGCTGTTATAGCAGCAAAGGGGGGACCAACTCTATATTAATGACCATGATTTTGGAATGAGATGTTCGACGAGCAGGTGTCAACATACTTTTTGTCATGTTGTGTATTTTCCTGCATTACTAGTTACCAAAATTAATACTTATGTAATTTTCCTGGTGACCTTAGGCTACATGTTTAATCACATCCTACCAGGTTAATGACTATTTAATTAATGACTCATTCAATTGGTTGTGTAATGTGTTTCAGGTGGGGAGGAGGAAGAGCAGATGCCAGCACTGGACAGCTTGACCTCCAGCCCAGGGAGGAAGGGGCTGTTTTCCCTGGATCCAGAGAGCCCCTCCCCGAGGGATGAAGCTGACATCAAGGGTGAGACTGAACAAAATGGGACAAGATGAGATGAGACATAAAGGTCCCCTGGGATCTGGAGGCTTTGTTAGATGGCAGACAGATGTGGCTTAGGTTACCACAGCCCCTAGCTGAGAATTCTCAACTCCACGATAGGTACATCACGTCTCAATGGAGTTGAGTGGCAATGAGTTTTGTCGGAGTGTACCTACATCGAGTCGATAACAGACTATAAAATTGCCATTCTTTAATGCATACCTTGTTTGTCCTGTGTCAAGGTGTTCTTTATTTGGGTGCTGAATTCCGTAGTATATGATTAAAACATAATTTATATTCGGAGGGGATTAGTTTTACTAGGGGAGGTCGGGTAATGTAATTATGTGCAAGAGCACAAAACACCACGTAATTTTAGTCCCGTCCGAATCTGCCATGTCAGTCATTTTTACATGGCAGGAGAGTAACAACTCCAGCCAGAATAATCTACTGTTTTTTGGCAAACTCCAAGGTCCTCTGATAATACTAGTCCTGTGCATAACGAGTTTGACAGGTGCTGCGCAAGAAAACAATAACTGATTTGCTAAATTGATGCATAAACAAAGTGCTACGCATATATTTTAAATGAATGGCTTAAATGGATCAACTTTCACAGTGAATACCTTTGTTTATAGGCTACGTTTTGTGCCAATGAATTGAAGTTGAACATCACCAAATACGTCAGTTTAATTAAATGTGCAATAAAAAAGTATTGTGCCTAGGCCTATTTAATGAAACCGTGGCTGTTGATGTAGGCAATAGATTGCAAAGCAGGGCATCCTCGATTCCCCACTGGGCTAAACTTTTTTGGAATTGGCAAGTTTCTTCACACTTAGAATAAAACCCTCCAGGCTTCAGTCATAAGAGTCAATTGAATGACAACAAATGAAGAATTAGCAGTTTGTAAAAACGTACACCGTGCGAATTGTTCTCTGGAATAATACAAATGCTGGGGTATTAATTACATAACCATCGTCTCTAGTAATACTAGTCCCGTCCGAATAGGGCTATAATGTGACCTCTGTCAAATTGCGCCGCTTAATTCACTGTTTTCCAATGGAGTATGAAGTTAGCAACTTCAAACATGCACTGCCACTCGATACTTTAAAAAATAAAAATGTTTGAATGCTTACTGTGTACCTGTGCTTGTCCAGATTGTTATAGAGCTGTCAGAGGGAGTTGTAATCCATAGTTTTTGATAACAATTGCATTCTATGCATCCCCTGCCAAAAAAAAAAAACGCCTGTGCAATGACGGGGCTGTTCTTCATTAACAAACAACGGTGTAGGTCGCGTAAAATTCTATTTTTATCAAAAACTACAGATTGCAGCAAACTCATTGCCACTCAACTCCATTGTATCATGGAGTTGAGAATTCTCAGCTACACAGCCTCCTGCTCTTTTTGTCACCATCCTTTAATTGAAGTGCTATAAATGATGTAATAATACATACAGTAGTGCTGTAATAAAATGTGTAAACTGACATTTTTCCATATTCTGTATGTATTGCTGTCTGCTGGTCAGCTGCATCCTTTCCCCTCTCACTGTTGTCCTCTGTATTGTAGTGTCTAACTTGTTAAAGTGTGAGGTGTGCAGTGCCCCCTTCGAGACAAGGCGGGGCCTATCTAGTCACGCCCGTTCCCACCTGCGCCAGCTGGGCATTGGCATGTCGGAGAGCAGCGGGGCGCCCATCGACCTGCTCTACCAGATCACCAAGGAGCGCGGTCTGGATGGGCACCTCCCCCCTCCCCTCCCCTGGCTCCCAGTCGCCAAGAAGCCTCCTCACGTCCTGCCAACCCCACGGAAAGAGGAGAGATATGAAGACACAGACACGGACGAGAAACCCATCCCTCTCTCCATCCTGGCCAAAGCTGTGAAAGTTCCACCCTCCTCCACCCCCTCTCCTGTGGCCTCCCCTCCCCCATCCTCCCTCATCAGGGCCTGCTCCCCCTCTCCTGTGGTGAGGAAGGCCCCCATCTCCTCCCTGCTGCCTGTGTCCTCCCCCCTGCGCTGTCTAGACCATAAGCCTGGAGGGATGAAGAGCACCACCTCTAACCTCTCTGCTAAACCCTTCTGGGCCCCACAGGAGACTGATGCCCCACTCAACCTCAGTAAGTGTGTCAGTGCCCTCTCTCTGGTCATTCATATCCTACTGATTCATGCACAGGTTGTAAAGGTGTCTGAAGTAAAACATTTCCTCATACCCCCATTTCCTCATCTGTGCAGCATTGGAGGTGGACCCCAACAAGGACATAGTGTGCCAGTTGTGTGGCGCCTGGTTCGAGACGCGGAAGGGCCTGTCCAGCCATGCCCGAGCCCACCTGCGTCACTTTGGGGTGGAGTACTCTGAGTCCAAGGGTTCCCCCATAGACCTCCTAAACCAGCTCATCCACACGGATGACTTCAAGCACAGAGCCAGCGCCCTGCAGCCTGAGGGGCCCCAGGGGCTCAGCGGCCTCACAGCCAGCCTCTCCTCCCCCAAACGCTCCCTCCTCACCACCTCCTCCTCACCCCTCCTCTACAAGGTCACTACGATGGGAGGCGGATCTAGGTCCAAAGCTATCTCTGCCTCAGCTTCCTCAATGTTTGGCCCGCCCTCCAAACGTCCCAAGTCCTCCCAATTACAGGTCTTCCGTTTGAGTGGCGGGGAACTCACGCCCATCCCCCACAGTGAGTGTTTGTCATATGATGGAAACTATATTCATACTCCATTCAAATCAATACAGCATCAGTGACTTGTTGATGTACAGTTTCTTGAGGTGCTTATTTTAAGTTGATCTTCATCTCTACCCTCCATCTCTCCATCAGGTGAACCAGTGAAGGAGATCGGCTGTGAGTTCTGTGGGGAATATTTTGAAAACCGTAAAGGCCTCTCCAGTCACGCGCGTTCCCACCTGCGCCAGATGGGCATCACAGAGTGGACAGTCAATGGCTCCCCCATAGACACTTTGCGAGAGCTGATCACACGTCGAGGTCTACCCTGCGCCCTGCCCCTCAAGCCCCTAAAATCTCCCCCTCCATCCCCCGGACCCCCTCGCTCCCCCTTGTCCTCCTCTGCCTCGCCCAGCATCCTGAGTCGCCTCCCTTTTGCCTTCGCCCACCCACCCAGCCACCAGTCCACAGTGCGTAAGATGGGCTCAGCTCCACCAGCCTCCCCTGGCCTGATAGTCAAGCTGAAGCCTGAGCCTATGCAGCTGGAAGTCACCATGCCAGGAGCGGTGGGGGGAGCAGCGGGATACTCCTCTGAGCCACTGAATTGCAGCTGGAGCAGCTCTGACAATATGCTCCCTCTTAACTTGGGTGAGTCCAAGTTGAAAGACCATCTTGTAGTTATTGAGATAATACCCATACAGAAGTGATGCCTTGTTTTTATTCTCTACTATCTCTTTTTCCATCTCTCTGTCTCCTCCCCCCTCCCTTTGTTCCTCCCACAGTCACAGCCCAGGAAGTAGAGCCCACTCGGGACATCCGCTGTGAGTTCTGTGGGGAGTACTTTGAGAACCGTAAAGGTCTCTCCAGCCACGCCCGTTCCCACCTGCGCCAGATGGGCATCACAGAGTGGTCAGTCAACGGCTCCCCCATAGACACCCTGAGAGAACTCATGCACAAGAAAGGGGGCACCTCGTCCCCGGCCCCGGGGCAGAAGAAGGAGACCAGCCAGGGGTCCAGCCCCACTTGGGAAGGCCTGGTGGGGGGCCTGGGTTACCAGTCGCCCAGGTTCTCCCGCAAATCCCCCCTCAACCTGCTGCATTCTGGCTCCCGGCTTCATAAGCACGGCCTGGGGGCGGTGGGCCTCTCCTCCACCCCTCCCGCCGGGACGTTTTTTGCGGTGTCCCTGCTGGGTAAGAGACCCCTGTCGGAGGAGGGCTGTCCAGTCGAGAGGTCACCACCCCACCCCCAGCCCTTCTCGCCCCAGCCACATGACCTCTCTGTCAAAGGGAAGTCCTCTCCAGACAAGCATGTGGGAGGGCACCTGGGTAAGCCATGACCTTACTAAAGATCCTCAGAAGAGTTGCAGTCATCCTTTAACTTGCTGGCTGTCTTTTAGTACAGACTCATTGCATTTGGTAGAGAATGACACATACAGTGCCTTGCAAAAGTATTCATCCCCCTTGGCATTTTTTCCCCTACTTTGTTGCATTACAACCTGTAATTTAAATGGATTTCTATTTGGATTTCATGTAATGGACAGACACAAAATAGTCCAAATTGATGAAGTGAAATGAAAAAAATAACTTCTTTCAAAAAATTCTAGAAAATAAATAACGTAAAAGTGGTGCGTGCATATGTATTCACCCCCTTTGCTATGAAGCCCCTAAATAAGATCTGGTGCAACCAATTACCTTCAGAAGTCACATAATTAGTAAAATAAAGTCCACCTGTGTGCAATCTAAGTGTCACATGATCTCAGTATATATACACCTGTTCTGAAAGGCCCCAGAGTCTGCAACACCACTAAGCAAGGGGCACCACCAAGCAAGCGGCACCATGAAGACCAAGGAGCTCTCTAAACACGTCAGGGACAAAGTAGTGGAGAAGTACAGATCAGGGTTGGGTTATAAAAAAATATCAGAAACTTTGAACATCCCACGGAGCACCATTAAATCCATTATAAAAAAATTGAAAGAATATGGCACACCAACAAACCTGCCAAGAGAGGGCCACCCACCAAAACTCACGAACCAGGCAAGGATGGCATTAATCAGAGAGGCAACAAAGAGACCAACGATAACCCTGAAGGAGCTGCAAAGCTCCACAGCGGAGATTGGTCCATAGGACCACTTTAAGCTGTACACTCCACAGAGCTGGGCTTTACGGAAGAGTGGCCAGAAAAAAGCCATTGCTTAAAGAAAAAAATAAGCAAACACGTTTGGTGTTTGCCAAAAGGCATGTGGGAGACTCCCCAAACATATGGAAGAAGGTGCTCTGGTCAGATTAGACTAAAATTGAGCTTTTTGGCCATCAAGGAAAACACTATGTCTGGTGCAAACCAAACACCACTCATCACCACGAGAACACCATCCCCACAGTGAAGCATGGTGGTGGCAGCATCATGCTGTGGAGATGTTTTTCATCGGCAGGGACTGGGAAACTGGTCAGAATTGAAGGAATGATGGATGGCGCTAAATACAGGGAAATTCTTGAGGGAAACCTGTTTCAGTCTTCCAGAGATTTGAGACTGGGACGGAGGTTCACCTTCCAGCAGGACAATGACCCTATGCATACTGCTAAAGCAACACTCGAGTGGTTTAAGGGGAAACATTTAAATGTCTTGGAATGGCCTAGTCCAAGCCCAGACCTCAATCCAATTGAGAATATGTGGTATGACTTAAAGATTGCTGTACACCAGCGCAACCCATCCAACTTGAAGGAGCTGGAGCAGTTTTGCCTTGAAGAATGGGCAAAAATCCCAGTGGCTAGATGTGCCAAGCTTATAGAGACATACCCCAAGAGACTTGCAGCTGTAATTGCTGCAAAAGGTGGGGGGGGGGGTAGTTATGCACGCTCAAGTTTTCTGTTTTTTTTATTGTCTTATTTCTTGTTTGTTTCACAAGAAAAAATATTTTGCATCGTCAAAGTGGTAGGCATGTTGTGTAAGGCAACAAAATAGGAAAAATGCCAAGGGGGGTGAATACTTTCGCAAGCCACTGTATGTTATCTTATATACATTTTATTTTATGAAACATTAATCAAATGTCTCTAACTTATGCCCAGCTCTGACCGACAACACCCCTCCTTTGCCTTCTCTCACCCCCTGACCCCCTCCCCAGATGCCAGCTGTGAGCTGTGTGGGTTCTACTTTGAGAACCGCAAGGCGCTGGCTAGCCACGCGCGGGCCCACCTGCGGCAGTTTGGCGTGACAGAGTGGTGTGTGAACGGTTCGCCCATCGAGACGCTGAGTGCCTGGATGCGCAGCCGGCCCCACAAGGTGGTGGAGATGCACCGCAGCTACATGCAGGGCTCCACCCGCTCCACCTCCAAGAAGGTCAGGGAGGAATTTATTTATTTTGTAGTTTATCTAATGATAGTAAAAGGACTGTGTTACTCACAATACTTGCAGTGGGATTTATCTCGAAAGTTCTATTTTCCAATGTCCATGTGAAGGCAGCAATTATTTATATTGATTTAGAGTAAACAGTGTGACATTGTGCACACAATGCACAATCAAGCTGCAATATTACAAAGTCGTTTTTTATTAGTGCCGACCCCGTCCATTTAAGTTGTGTTAAGTTGTGGGTTTCGGACAGCTATGAGGGCTGTCGGCACATTGTGAGGGCTGTTTAGAACATTACCAGGACAACCCATATCATTAAAGGTCAAGTGTATTATTTACCATAAGGCTTTAGCTCTCTCAAACTAACAACACCTGCCATTAGATGAGCTTTTAAACGTAAAAAATAGAATTGGCCTCAGCCACCACCAGCCATTTTGTGATTTAAATGCCTCAGTCAGATCTGCTATCATGTAGCCCCAACACAAAGAGTCTCATATAAGCATATTTCCCCTGTGGGGGACACAACAGGCTTAGGTATTACTTAATAGTTGCTATAGTAACCAGAGTGCCGGGTGGCATAGATCCTTCATCTTCAGATGAATTATCTTTTGCTGTTCTAGAAAATAGACTTTTCCATCCCTCCTGAATTAGCATTGTGTATTTGCGTCACTCCCTCTGTTATGAGTTGACACACATAAAGACTAGAAGTTTACTCTGTAATGTCCTTGTATTAGAGTACATTGAGACAGCTGTTTTAATGAGAAGCACTCATCCCTCTCCTCTCCTTTATGTTGCAGAAAAGCAGCTCGTCTCTCTCCCCATCGTCCGACTCTGACCTCCTCCCCCCCGTGCCCTCCCAGAAGCATTCCTCCTCCTCCCAGTGGGTGGCTCTGGGGCTGGCCCAGGCCAGACGGGTAGGCCGGGAGCTCACCCTGGCATCACCACGGGCAGCAGAGGGTGATGCCGGTCTCACTCCCCCCTCCCGACCCAGCCATAGCAGTCACAGTCCCAGCCCCGCCCAACTCTCCAACACCCTCCCTCCCCACACACAGGTGGCCCGCAGCGAGCTCAACGTGCGCCTGCCCAGAGGTGAGTGTGACACAAACACACACAACTATTCGCCATACACACATACCTGTCCATCTCATGCTCAGCCTGGTGTTCTCTCCTCCTCATGTCCAGGCTTTGAGCGGCGACCTCTTAAACACCCCTCTCACTCAGAGGGAGGAGAGAGGGACAGTGGCACCCCCAAGCCCCCTCGCACCGGCACTATTCCTGCCCTGGTGCCCAAACCCCCTTCCACCCCCCTGGTCAAAGTGGTGGGAAAGATCTACTCCCTCAAGTGCCGGTGAGTTTCTTTGGGGAACTCATCGGCTAATCTCAAAGTGTGCCATATTCCCAATATAGTGCACTCCTTTATAGCCCTGGTCAGAAGTAATGCTCTATTTTGGGAATAGGGAGGCATTTGAGATTTGGAAGTTGTGTGAATGACTGCATATAGTCTGTCGGCCCAGGGGCCATAAAAAACGTTCATGATAATTATAATCTGTTGGTTTATTAAAACGAAATTTAAGAAAATATCCATTTACCGTTCCAGTCTAGCTGCTGTGGTTGTATGATGACTCTGTGTGAGAACAGTGTGCACTCTGCCTCTCTCCGGCAGGTTCTGTGAGGTGGAGTTCCAGGGTCCTCTCTCTGTGCAGGAGGACTGGATCCGCCACCTCCAGCAGCACATCCTCAACCTCAACTACAACAAGCCTGCTCCCTCTGCCACGGACCCCCCAGCCCAAGACCACCACCCAACCTCAACCTCAGTCCCAGCCACTACCTCCAGGTTCACCACAACACCTGCCCCCACCTCAACCCCACCCTCCACCCACACCACAGCTCCTATTGTCCTCCCTCCTTGCAGCCCCTCTCCTCCCCCTATGGCTGAGTCTGCTCCAATTGTCACTGCCACTCTAATGGCAACAGCCTCAGCAGAGTCCACCCTCACCCCAATCCTGATCCCCATCCCCACCCCGGCATTGTAACCCCCAGGTCCATAACAATCCACACATTCTTCTAACCCTTTTGTTCTGCCACATCTTTGCCATGCCTTTTTTCCATCCACTTGTTCCTTTGGCCTCAACACTGGGAACCTGTTGTTGAAGTGTTTTAAAGAGAAGCTTTCCCCCCAAAAGCTCTCTCAACCCCCAGCCTCTCCTAGGAAGCTCTGCAGACGGTTACAAAGCCCCATTGCCATGGGAACCCAAGATCCCCTGACCAGAGTGTGTGATTGCAACTGTCCAGGGCTTTGGGGTCTGCTGTTTCGTCTTTGTTTTGACTTGTTTGAACTGAATGTTCAGTTTGTAACGTGGTCAGTTACTCTTCCTGCCGCTCAGTGGTTAACCGAGAGGTTAACTCAAACCCTATTGAACTTTGACCTCTCTCCCTGCTCTAAATGGTGCTTTACAAAGACCTGAGAGGCTCCCCCATTTATATTTGAAGCACTTAAGAGGAGCCCACTCATGGCTCCTGCTTTAGTCCCCTCACCAACATTTTAAAAGGAGTTTAAATAATGTTTTTGTATTAATGCTTAGTCTATGGTACAGACTTAAAACGCCCATTTACACTTTTATTTTGAAAAGGCAATTTTAACGTAGACAATGTCACAGCGCACTTAACTAAATGCCACATTGATTAGGGCAGTGATGACGGGGAAAAGGCCCCTTTGCGAGAAAAGGAAGTACCCTGTAGAGGAAGCAGCACCTTGAAGGGACGTCCCATTCACCTTAGTGTTAGGCTGACAGGTGCAGTCACACAGTAACTCTGAACGTTTTCTGAATGTAGTTAAAGGGATAGATCCCCCAAGTTACATAATTAGCCATGTGTAATTTTGTAATTTGGGTGAACTATCCCTTTTAATGCACTTCTTCTTTGAGATGACTGTGCCATGTTAAATTTGATTGGTCATTATGTTATTGCATAGTTTGATGTCCCCAACACTGTTTAGCTAATGGCATTTAAGCTCTTGATGATACTCATCTATTCTTTAGATGAAAGGGTCCATAGAAATGTTGAAGGTCACTATTTCAATGAGGACAAATGTTCCCATTTCTTTCTTGCCTTGTCAATGAAACCCAAAACCTTGGTTGTTATTTATTATACATTTTAATGTGGTGAACTAGGTTGTTTTTAGGCTCAATTAGAACATTGGAATGTTTGAAATTAGGTCAGTGACACTTTTATCTAAGTGCATAAGCTATGTGTGTTTGTTTGTGTGTTTTTTTGCACAAGAGGTGCATATGTATGTCTGTCAGGGACTTTTAAATGCTAGACAGAGGTAAACAGTAGCTAACACACAGGACCTCTCCATAGCTCAAATCTAGCTAATCATGGGACCTGGTCTAATATTTAGTCTGATCAGGACTTGACTGCATCCGCCATTCTCCTAAGGATGTGCCAAAGAGTGTGTTTACTCCCTGGTCTCGCCTCTGTAAGCTGTTTACATGGGACCTGTTCATAGAGAGGAGCTCTGCACAGCTACGGAGCAACCAAGGCTCCTCGTTGGATGAGGGACATGTATCGGTGTACATCTGGATCCAGTGTCTCCCAGTATGTGAACCACAGAGTTGACTGACTGTTGCAGTGACATACATAAGCGGCCTTGGCTTCATGGAACTGTTACACTACTGCATTATTGCACCCAGGGCACTGACGCGTTGCTCTATCAGAGCTCTGTGAAGTAGTGGTGCCCTTAAATCCAGACGTATTACGTATGTCCTCTGGTGGAACAGCTTCTAAATTGGGGCGTCTTCACGTTGCTTCAGATAACTGTTTATATTGCCTGCAGAGTGACGCAATAACTGAAGAGTCCGTAGTGAAATTTACTTTTCAAGTTTGGTCCAGCATTAAACTATGTTGAAAACATGACTGTTCGACCCTAACAATTCCCCATACCTTTATGGAGTATAGATACGTATATATAACTACATGTACTTATGAAACTGTTGATGCTAATAGAGCTATTAACAGTTATATTAACAGCTAGTTACAAAAAAAAAGATATTGATTCCTTTTATCGTGATTTAGTTTCAACCTTCTATGCCATGTATTTTTTATTGCTCTGTGCATTTCTGTATTTGCAGTCCAGGAAGGTGAAACCTAGATGAGTATTTTTTATTTTCTTTGTTAGCTAGTTTCTCTAAGCTGAACATTGGTGCTCATGAGAATGGGATGGTGAGGATAGGGAGTGACTGAAGACAGGAGAAAATTAGTGATTGTCATGTCCTAAGATCAGAGGACTCTAAATACTTCAGTCTTTAAAGGGGACCACTTTTGCACGTTCAGATTTTTCTCCACCAGTGAGTGTTCACATCGTGATAGGGTTAGCCTCTGGCAGGTATGTGACTGTTACCGTGTAAGATGAGTTGCCGCTGGTGTTACATCTAAGTCCCCTTTAAGATTGCCTGTTTATACCCCTCAGCTGGTATGACTGGCTGCAGAGGGTTGGTGTGTGTGTGTGAATGAGTGTGTGAGTGTCTGTGGAGAGCAAAGACCATTATCTGATGATGATAATGAAAAGATTAAAGAATTGTACTGAACACAAAGGGTTGAGGTTCATGTGAATCAGCTCCTGAACAAACATTAAATGTGATTTCAAACTCAGCCACTTTTGAATTTAGTGTTCTTAAATGCTTGATCATGTTAATGTAATGTCTTTCCGACAGCAAGGCTTCAGAGGGAAAGAATGTTGGAGTACACTTTACTAACATGTATTGGGCCAGCAGGAGGAGCTAAATGACAGGTTATGTTACAGTCATCCTGAAGAGGCTCCCTATGTTTAATATCAAGAAGCTGCTTTTACAATACAAGATCAACAAGTATTCTGTCC
The DNA here is from genome assembly GCF_964263955.1 of Coregonus lavaretus. Taxonomy (NCBI): domain Eukaryota; kingdom Metazoa; phylum Chordata; class Actinopteri; order Salmoniformes; family Salmonidae; genus Coregonus; species Coregonus lavaretus. Next base: position 20,169,630 of record NC_140015.1, on the reverse strand, counting down.
TGAGAACAGAAGGCACATCCAATATAGAAAATAGGAAAGATTATAAAATAGGTCAAGAAAGAAAATGTTATGTATGATTTGTGACACATTTATCAGGCTTGACTACCCCAATTTATTATGCTGAGATTCTGCACAACTGTCATAATCAATTGGGATAAAAAAAAATAAAAAAAAGTATTTAAAGACAACATTCTTGCTTCCTGAAACCCAGGGAGCCACTTCCTAGATCAATTCCAATTAACCTACATTGTGACCCAGTGTCTTCAAGTCAATGAGCTAATGTAGCTAGCTAGTCAATGCGGTGAGTAACGAGTTACAATAGAATGGCTGTACAATTGTTGAAAGCATTGACATTTTCTTTGACTGCAAATCCGTCTTAATTGGACACATTAAAAGTAGAAACCAAAAACCAGCAGACACTCGGCCCTCCATGGAACGAGTTTGACACCTGCTGTAGGTTCTATTGGTTTCTGACTTCTCCTTCTGGAATCCTAGCAGAGGTGGAACCTCATATGGTGAATAACTTTATCACACAGTAGATGTCTATCAACTGCTGGGGTTACTGTGGAGAGAGGTGCTGAAAGTGGTGGAGATCACAAACTTGTAGCTACTGTCCATGGTTGGTTACTGTTGGCCATGTTTTGTGGTGTGTGAACAAGTACTTAAATCTCAACCCTCTGGTTTCCCTCCCAGCCTCTTAGATAGTTTGTTGGCATATGGTTTTCCGTGTTTATAATACCAACATCTTAATAGAGTCATTATTTTGACAAGATGAATTCAGTCATGAAAACTAAACATTGGGACGGATGGAAAGCATTTTTATACATACTTGGTTTTTGTTTACATTAAATATTGCTTTGTTACTTCAGGCTCCCATTTTTTGTTGACACTCGTGTCAACTTTCCTTTCAAATTCCTGTGTTGAGGGATGCGTTTCCCACCAGATGTTAGTGTGAAACTCTGACAGATGGAACCCATGGGATGTGGACTGGAGATGTTTCAGAGGAAAATAAAAGGGTCACTAACCCTGCAATGAATAGAATGGGTTGAACCAAACAAAGAGGCAGCCAAAACAGCGAGGGGGTGTAACAACAATCAGGAATATTGTTCTACGTACTGTGGATACAGGATGGGTAAACAACAGGACTATCCAGCCACCCGCGCAAACAGATGATGACACTAAGGTCAGGGGCCTTCCTTTGAATTGTGGAAGATGCAGTACCAATCTGACCGACATCCATAGACTACATGAAGTCACTGTATCTGTCAGACAGATTACTCTATACTTAACTCCGCACCTTAGTCATAAATCTGTTTTATACACTGAGTGTACAAAACATTAAGAACACCTGCTCTTTCCATGACATAGACTGACCAGGTGAATCCAGGTGAAAGCTATGATCCCTTATTGATGTCACTTGTTAAATCCAAACTGAGATATGGATTGTGTATGTGTGCCATTCAGAGGGTGAATGGGCAAGACAAAATATTTAAGTGCCTGAACGGGTTATGGTAGTAGGTGCCAGGCACACCAGTTTGTGTCAAGAACTGCAACACTGCTGGGTTTTTCACGCTCAACAGTTTCCTGTGTGAATCAAGAATGGTCCACCACCCAAAGGAGGGAGGGGGGGTGCAACTCAATATTAGGACGTTTTTTTTATTGGTTAGCATACTCCGTATTTATTTATGAAAAATTCAGCATTTTTGTAAACAAGGAAATTATATAACATTTTGTAAATGTTGACATATGAAGAAATATATTCCAGGATGTAATTTGTCAGTTGACACACTAGAGAAAACGTTTGTATGCATGATACATAAACAACACAATGAATCCTTCATCATGCAAAATGCGTAAAAGCCCATGTGATCAGACCTATTTTTAGATTAATTCCTGAATATGTTTCATAAAGTGTCTCACAGTAAATTACAAATGCATTCTGTGTTGGTGCACAAGGCAGCGTTCCCAGCTAGCACATTTGGTTCCTTGGAAGTTGTGGGAACGTATGTTTTTGGTTTCACATTGGTTGTGGGAACGAAGCCATCCATTTCCTGAACTTTAAAACTGAACATTTGTAAAACAAAAAAAAAAAATCTGAGAACAGAAGTAAACATTTTGCCTGTTCTTCGAAAATGTCTTTAGGTTGCAGGGAGGTTCTGAGAATGTTTTACTCTGATTCCTTTAAAATGTATGCTCTCACTACTGTAAGTCGCTTTGGATAAGAGCGTCTGCTAAATGACTAAAATGTCAAATGTACAAATTTTAAGTTTTCCTGGGAGGTTTTATTAACACTCTGAAAGGAAATTATAGTTTTTTTTGAGTTTTTGAATCACTTCCTTAAAACTTTCAATAACACTGCTATCTTATTTTGAATTAACTTTTCTGAATTCCGAGCACAGATAGAACATACAGAAATTAATTTCCTTAGACATGAATCGTTTAAACACATTTTTTATTGTGACACAGCATCAGTGAGATTCAAACCTATAATCTTCGGTTTTCTATCCATGGATTTAGTCCTCTGGGCCACTAGGATGGAGCTAGTATGTCATGTTTTTTTATGCATACAAAGCTGTTCATTTTAGTATATTCAAACAGACCCCATTTCAAAGGAAACAAGCACTCACTAAGATCAGGTGTGGCCAATTAGTGGGCGCGGCCAACACACCTGAACACACTTAACAAGCATTTCGCTACACCCGCAATAACATCTGCTAAATATGTGTATGTGACTGTCACGATCGCTGGAGGAAGTGGACCAATGCGCAGCGTGATGAGTGAACATACTTATTTATTTATTAGAGAACAAAACAACAAAACGATAACGTGACGTCCTTGGTTACAAACACTAACCATACACGGAACAAGATCCCACAAACACTGTGGCCAAACAGGCTGCCTAAGTATGGTTCCCAATCAGAGACAACAAGCAACAGCTGATTCACATTGCCTATGATTGAGAACCACACCGGCCAACCTAGAAACAAATAACTAGATAAAGAACCTAGAAACAAAACACATAGAAACAACACACCCTGGCTCAACATAACAGAGTCCCAGAGCCAGGGCGTGACAGTGACCAATAAAATTAGATTTTTTGATTTGATTTAACAAGTTAGAAGATAGAGAGAGTTTTGTTGATGCTGAGAATGGAAAGACTGAAAAGATGGCACCGGTGTAGATGGCTGCCGTTTTACGGCCCTCTAACAAATTGTGCTATTATGTGTGTTTTTTCGCGTTATTTGTAATTTATTCTGTACATAATGTTTCTGCCACCGTCTCTTATGACCAAAAAGAGCTTCTGGATATCAGGACAGTGATTACTCACTTCGTATTGGACGGAAAAAAATTATTCAACGAGTCGGACGCAAAGGATATTCTACAGACATCCGACAAGGCCCAAATCCCCGTCATTCGCATGAGAAAGAGACAGAGATATCGTGGACATAGGTCAGGGTGCCTTGTAAGGATCCGACGGCGAGCGAATAATCTGCCTCTTCCATCAATCCTATTAGCCAACGTACAATCATTTGAAAACAAAATGGACGACCTAAGATCAAGGATATCCTACCAACGGGACATTAAGAAATGTAATATCTTATGTTTCACCAAGTCGTGACTGAACGACGACATGGATAACTTACAGATGGCAGGATAGAACGGCTGACTCTGGTAAGACAAGGGGTGGCGGTCTGTGTATATTTGTAAACAACAGCTGGTGCATAAAATCTAATACTAAGGAAGTCTTCAGGTTTTGCTCGCCTGAGGTAGTGTATCTCAAGATAAGCTGTAGACCACACTATTTACCAAGAGAGTTTTCTTCTATATTTTTCGTAGCTGTCTATTTACCACCACAAACCGATGCTGGCACTAAGATTGCACTCAATGAGCTGTATAAGGCCATAAACAAACAGGAAAACGCTCATCCAGAAGCAGCGCTCCTAGTGGCCGGGGACTTTAATGCAGGGAAACTTAAATCCGTTCTACCTAATTTCTACCAGCATGTTAAATGTGCAACCAGAAGAAAAAAAACTCTGGACCACCTTTACTCCACACACAGGGACGCGTACAAAGCTCTCCCTCGCCCTCCATTTGGCAAATCTGACCATAACTCTATCCTCCTGATTCCTGCTTATAAGCAAAAACTAAAGCAGGAAGCACCAGTGACTCGGTTAATAAAAAAGTGGTCAGATGACGCAGATACTAAGTTACAGGACTGTTTTGCTAGCACAGACTGGAATATGTTCCGGGATTCTTCGATGGCATTGAGGAGTGCACCACATCAGTCACTGGCTTCATCAATAAGTGCATCGATGACATCGTCCCCACAGTGACCGTACGTACATACCCCAACCAGAAGCCATGGATTACAGGCAACATCCGCACTGAGCTAAATGGTAGAGCTGCCGCTTTCAAGGAACGGGACTCTAACCCGGACACTTATAAGAAATCCCGCTATACCCTCCGACGAACCATCAAACAGGCAAAGAGTCAGTACAGGACTAAGATTGAATTGTATTACACCGGCTCTGACGCTCGTCGGATGTGGCAGGGCTTGCAAACTATTACAGACTACAAAGGGAAGCACAGCCGCGAGCTGCCCAGTGACACAAGCCTACCAGACGAGCTAAATCACTTCTATGCTCGCTTCGAGGCAAGCAACACTGAAGCATGCATGATAGCATCAGCTGTTCCGGATGACTATGTGATCACGCTCTCCATAGCCGATGTGAGTAAGACTTTTAAGCAGGTCAACATTCACAAGGCCGCAGGTCCAGATGGATTACCAGGACGTGTACCCCAACAGATCCACAGATGATGCAATCTCTATTGCACTCCACACTGCCCTTTCCCACCTGGACAAGAGGAACACCTACATGAGAATGCTATTCATTGACTAGAGCTCAGCGTTCAACACCATAGTGCCCTCAAAGCTCATCACTAAGCTAAGACACCTGGGACTAAACCCCTCCCTCTGCAACTGGATCCTGGACTTCCTGATGGGACGCCCCCAGGTGGTAAGGGTAGGTAACAACACATCTGCCACGATGATCCTCAACACGGGGGCACCTCATGGGTGCGTGCTCAGTCCCCTCCTGTACTCCCTGTTCACCCATGACTGCATGGCCAGGCACGACTCCAACACCATCATTAAGTTTGCAGACGACCCAAAATTACAACCAAATAATTGCAGCATTACCGCAAAAATGGAAGAGGAAAGTGGAAGGGGGAAAAAGTAAGGAACTTGTCTGTCGGCCCTGCATTAAAGAACATCATTGGTTAAAGAAAATTGTGATAAATAAAAAAGTATACCAGTTTCATTTAAGGATCAAAGGATTGACAGCCGTCCCATATAGATTGCAAAATAGTTGGGAAGAGATTTTTGACGTACCGATTCCATGGCATAGTGTTTATGAACTGATACGCAAAACGATGCCGGATTCAAAACTTATAATTTTTCAATTTAAATTATTATACAAAATTCTTGCTACCAATATAATGTTATTTATATGGGGGATACAATCTTCCCAGCTCTGCAGATTTTGCTGCGAAGAGACAGAATCATTAGATCATTTGTTTTGGTACTGTCCATTTGTAGCTTGTTTTTGGTCACAGGTCCAGGAATGGCTGAAGGATTACAATATTTACCTGGAGCTAACCCTGCAGATAGCACTACTGGGTGATCTGAAAAGTCATAGTCAATCAATCAATAATATAATAATACTTTTAGCAAAAATGTTTATATTCAATTTACAATCTGTAGAAACAATGAGAATAGAAGGGTTCAGAACTTTTGTGAAACATCACAGTACAGTTAAAAAATATATGGCAAATAGAAATCCAATATGGATGGTGTTAAGAGATAGAAGGGAGGTGTTGAATGGAGCTGAAGGATGGGACTAATAACAACTAATAACAACAAGATAACTAATGTAAAGCATACTGTGTCCATAATAAGTATATAGGTTATAGGTTGAGAGCTTTTGTGAAAGAGCACAGTTAGAAAGATATGGCATGTAGAGGCAAACCGGATGGACATTATGAAGATGATCGGAGGGATTGAGGGTAGAGGAAGTTCACGAGTAAAAACAAACAAAATAGAATGATTGCAAAATTGACTGGGTCCATAAAATGTATATAGTATGTATAAGCTGGAAGTAGAGGCCTAAGCGTTGTTGTTCACTAGTTTACTCCAATTAGGGAAGGGGTGGTGGGGTTGGAAAGTAATAAAGGGAAATATTTTTTAAAGGATATGTATGAATATGTATTTATGTGTGTATATGTGTGTATGTGTATATATGTATATATATATATGCGGGAAAAAAAACATAAATAATAATAAACAAAGTTTGCCGACGACACAACAGTGGTAGGCCTGATCACCGATAACGATGAGGACAGAATCTGGCCGTGTGGTGCCAGGATAACAACCTCTCCCTCAACGTGATCAAGATAAAGGAGATGATTGTGGACTACAGGACAAAAAAGAGGACTGAGCACGCCCCCATTCTCATCGACAGGGCTGTAGAGGAACAGGTTGAGAGCTTCAAGTTCCTTGGTGTCCACATCACAAACAAACTATCATAGTCCAAACACACCAAGACAGTCGTGAAGAGGGCACGACAAAGCCTATTCCCCCTCAGGAGACTGAAAAGATTTAGCATGGGTCCGCAGATCCTCAAAAAGTTATACAGCTGCACCATCAAGAGCATCCTGACTGGTTGCATCACCGCCTGGTATGGCAACTGCTCGGCCTCCAACCGCAAGGCACTACAGACGGTAGTGCGTACGGCCCAGTACATCACTGGGGCCAAGCTTCCTGCCATCCAGGACCTCTATACCAGGCGGTGTCAGAGGAAGGCCCTAAAAATTGTCAAAGACTCCAGCCACCCTAGTCATAGACTCTTCTCTCTGCTACCGCACGGCAAGCGGTACCGGAGCGCCAAGTCTAGGTCCAAAAGGCTTCTAAACAGCTTCTACCCCCAAGCCATAATACTCCTGAACAGCAAATCATGGCTACCCAGACTATTTGCATTGGTTAAGGGCTTATAAGTAAGCATTTCACTGTAAGGTCTGCACCTGTTGTATTCGGTGCATGTGGCAAATACAATTTGATTTGAATAACATTCTTAGAACGTTCTCTGAACGTTACTAAAGTTTTCTTGTGGTTTTTATGGAACGTTTTCTTAACATTCTCGGAACAATTTGAGAACATGACTTTAAATAGAACCATGAGGAAACCTGTAAGAAACATTATGCTGAAGTACTGAAATTCCCACAGAATACCCCCCCCCAAAGGGACTGCGACCGCGCCTCAACAAAACCCCAAACAGGGGAGGGCTGGGTGGGCATTCCTCCTCGGAGGCGGCTCCGGCTCCGGGCTTGACCACCACCCTTCCATAATCCCCCCGTAGCGCCCCTGGTCCGGTCTGACCCCGCTGACTGGATCAGGACTGGACATCGACGGAGCGGATTGCTTAAGCTCCGTTGTGGAGCAGCTGACCAGTACCTGATCAGGCACCGGACTGACGACGCGCACCCCTGGCTTGGCGCGTGAGGCAGGAACGGACCGGACCTGGCTGACGATGCGCACCTCTGGCTTGGTGCGTGGAGCAGCAACGGACCGGACCGGGCTGACGATACGCACCCCTGGCTTGGTGCGTGGAGCCGGAACGGGCCTCACCGGACTGACGACGCACACCACTGGCCTGGTGTGGAGAGCAGGAGCGGGCCGGACAGGGCTGACGAAACGCCCCACAGACTTGGTGTGGGGAGCAGGAATGGGCCGGACTGGGCTGGCGACGCGCACCACAGACTTGGTGCGGAGAGCAGGAACAGGCCGGACAGGGCTGACGAAACGCACCACAGACCTGGTGCGGGGAGCAGGAATGGGCCGGACTGGGCTGGCGACGCGCACCACAGACTTGGTGCGGAGAGCAGGAACGGGCCGGACAGGGCTGACGAAACGCACCACAGACTTTGTGCGGGGAGCAGGAACAGGCCGGACAGGGCTGACGAAGCGCACCATAGGCTCGGTGTGGGGAGCAGGAACAGGCCGGGCCGGGCTGACGACACGCACCACAGGCTCGATGCGAGGAACAGGAACAGGCCGGACCGTACTGAGGACACACACCACTGGCCCTACGCAGGGATCAGGAACGGGCCGGACCGGACTGGTAACACACCCCAGTACCTCTCTCCGTGCCTCCACATTCTCCCTCTCCTCTGTGACCAGTGGCCCCCTTAACCTGGCGGCCTCCTCTGCACACCCGCTGGACCGCTCCTTCGCGGCCTCCTGCTGCCCCGTCGTCCACGTCGTGAGCCCCCCCCTAAAAATTTTCTGGGGTTCTCTCCTCCCCGTGGGCCAGGCCTCTATACTTCTCGCCCAACTCTCACTCCTCTGCTTCCAACTCCCGCTATTCAGCTCCTCAATGGGCTTGACCCAGTCGAGGCTCTTCCTCCATTGTTCCCACGTCCACTCTCTCTGCTCTTCCCTCGGCTTGACCCAGTCGAGGCTGCCACGGAGATCTGCTAGGGATCTCCCTGGCGATGGCTCCTCGACTCGCTGCTTGGTCCAGTTTTGGTGGGTTCTTCTGTCACGGTCGTCTACCAAAGATGAGGACCAAGGCGCAGCGTTGCAGGCAAACATACTCATTTATTTAGTGAAACGCGATCAAAACAACAAAAGACGGTAACGTGACAGTAAACGGTCAAACACAACCAACACGAAACAAGAACCCACAAAACACAAAGGAAAACCGACAGTTTAAATATGGCTCCCAATCAGAGACAACCAGCAAACAGCTGACACTCGTTGCCTCTGATTGGGAGTCACTCAGGCCAACCTAGACATAGAACAACTAGACACTAAAACACAGCACAAAAAACACACGGAATCTACACACCCTGACTCAACATATAAAGTCCCCAGAGCCAGAGTGTGACACCTGCACCATTACCAGAAAGTTCAGGCAAAGTTGTATGCAAAATAACCATAGGACAGCCACACTCTCACCAAGCTCTAAGAAACGGTTCTCAGAACGTTATGTTCCAGCTGGGTTGTCCTCATGTGTACTTTCCCATTGACTGGATGGAACAAAGCAATGCTTGAATCAAGCTATGTGAATATAGCCCCATTATGTTTGAGGACATCTGAGATGTTACAGCCTGTTGACTGTGAATGGAGGAACTGCAGAAAACGGACACCAGCTCAAACTCCGATAAGAGATGTGAATTATCTGAAAGGCAGAACAAAACAAAAGACAATCTGCTAGGTACATTTGAAGCAGAAACTATAAAAGCCTAGCCTATGCCCTGACACGCAACTCCTACCTGGTACCTACACAAGGTCTGCTTGTGACTACTTTGTCCCATGTTAAAATAGCACACGCCATCAGTGAACTGAATGCACAGCAGATTGTCTGAGGTCGCTATCTGTTTGCACATAAATGTACACAATTCATTAAATATGGCCTATAATTCCCACTTGAAGTGAACCATGTAGATTAAATAGAGTTTACTATGTGATTTGTTATTTTTTTTTACATAACTTAAGTGTTTGGGGTGGAAAAAAACATGTTACCAAGAAAGAGAAAACCAAAACAATATTGTTATTTATATTTTATTGTAAATGCAAAATTGTCTTCTGTAGTGGTTATTAGGACATAAATATGAACATTACAGTCAATGGGTACAGAAGGTGAAAAACATAGTTGCGGCATCCGGATGTCCACTACAGAGGACATTTCTTGATAAGCTCTTATTTATTACGGAGTCCTGACAACTCACTTAACTATTCCTGAGATATTCACTTACTAGAAACAATTTGAATGTCAAACTCACAAAAATTATAATTAATAATTATACACGCTTCTTTTAAAATGTCCATAAAATGTGCTAATTTTGACGGCAGCCTTTTTTAAAGAACCAGCAAGATACAGTTGTCAAGTTCACATCCCCACACATGTGATATAATTGAAAAGCCCAGAATGTCCTCTCAAAGGGACAACAGGACTTAATACAGTGGCTTGTATGGCCTCCGAGATACGGACCAAGAACCACTAGAGAGGACAAAAATAATTTGCTGGGTCTCAGATGGATATGGGGTTGTATGATGGATGTCATGGGATAAGCTGGTCTCTGATGTCTTCTCTCACACACAAGCCATCAGACATTTGATACCAGACATGTTTTAATCCACAGTGATTTATTAGTTTCATGACTTGGCTGCAGGTGTATTTTCAGCTCTCTCTGCTATTACTGAAGATCCTCTGGGATAGCTGACAGATAGACCTCTTCTTTAAGGAATACTTCATTAAGTGTTTTTACATTTACATTTTAGTCATTTAGCAGACACTCTTATCCAGAGCGAGTGCATACATTATTTTATTTTTTATTTTTTTAATACTGGCCCCCCGTGGGAATCGAACCCACAACCCTGGCGACCTTTTATTTCAGCTCATGAGATGATGGGACCAACACTTTACATGTTGCGTTTATATTTTTGTTCAGTATAATATGTCAACGTAATATTTCAAACTTGCACCAGTACACACCCTTGTGCCAGTACCACTTGTTTTAACTCTTTTTCAAGAGAGAAAGTCATTTGTTCACCATGTGTGTGTGCAGATGTGAAGGATGTCAGAGAGTTGGTTTTAATTAAGCGATTAGAAGGCTGTGGGAAAGCATGAGGGATTTCCAGTCATTCTCTTGGCGACATTTTGGGAGAGAGTCCAAAAGAGTTTCCCTTTGCTCATAGCAGCTAATGAAACCTACTAAGCATTTAATGATAATAGAATGAATATCGGGAAATTATTTTAAAGAAAATCTTAGCCAACATTCACTTAGCATGATATTACAGTGGGGGAAAAAAGTATTTAGTCAGCCACCAATTGTGCAAGTTCTCCCACTTAAAAAGATGAGAGAGGCCTGTAATTTTCATCATAGGTACACGTCAACTATGACAGACAAACTGAGATTTTTTTCTCTCCAGAAAATCACATTGTAGGATTTTTAATGAATTTATTTGCAAATTATGGTGGAAAATAAGTATTTGGTCAATAACAAAAGTTTCTCAATACTTTGTTATATACCCTTTGTTGGCAATGACACAGGTCAAACGTTTTCTGTAAGTCTTCACAAGGTTTTCACACACTGTTGCTGGTATTTTGGCCTATTCCTCCATGCAGATCTCCTCTAGAGCAGTGATGTTTTGGGGCTGTCGCTGGGCAACACAGACTTTCAACTCCCTCCAAAGATTTTCTATGGGGTTGAGATCTGGAGACTGGCTAGGCCACTCCAGGACCTTGAAATGCTTCTTACGAAGCCACTCCTTCGTTGCCCGGGCGGTGTGTTTGGGATCATTGTCATGCTGAAAGACCCAGCCACGTTTCATCTTCAATGCCCTTGCTGATGGAAGGAGGTTTTCACTCAAAATCTCACGATACATGGCCCCATCCATTCTTTCCTTTACACGGATCAGTCGTCCTGGTCCCTTTGCAGAAAAACAGCCACAAAGCATGATGTTTCCACCCCCATGCTTCACAGTAGGTATGGTGTTCTTTGGATGCAACTCAGCATTCTTTGTCCTCCAAACACGACGAGTTGAGTTTTTACCAAAAAGTTATATTTTGGTTTCATCTGACCATATGACATTCTCCCAATCCTCTTCTGGATCATCCAAATGCACTCTAGCAAACTTCAGACGGGCCTGGACATGTACTGGCTTAAGCAGGGGGACACGTCTGGCACTGCAGGATTTGAGTCCCTGGCGGCGTAGTGTGTTACTGATGGTAGGCTTTGTTACTTTGGTCCCAGCTCTCTGCAGGTCATTCACTAGGTCCCCCCGTGTGGTTCTGGGATTTTTGCTCACCGTTCTTGTGATCATTTTGACCCCACGGGGTGAGATATTGCGTGGAGCCCCAGATCGAGGGAGATTATCAGTGGTCTTGTATGTCTTCCATTTCCTAATAATTGCTCCCACAGTTGATTTCTTCAAACCAAGCTGCTTACCTATTGCAGATTCAGTCTTCCCAGCCTGGTGCAGGTCTACAATTTTGTTTCTGGTGTCCTTTGACAGCTCTTTGGTCTTGGCCATAGTGGAGTTTGGAGTGTGACTGTTTGAGGTTGTGGACAGGTGTCTTTTATACTGATAACAAGTTCAAACAGGTGCCATTAATACAGGTAACGAGTGGAGGACAGAGGAGCCTCTTAAAGAAGAAGTTACAGGTCTGTAAGAGCCAGAAATCTTGCTTGTTTGTAGGTGACCAAATACTTATTTTCCACCATAATTTGCAAATAAATGTCACGCCCTGGCTCTGGGGACTCTTGAATGTTGAGCCAGGGTGTGGATTTTCCTTTGTTTAGTTTTCTAGGTTTGTGTTCTAGTTCGTGTATTTCTATGTTGGCCAGGGTGTTTCCCAATCAGAGACAGCTGTAGCTCGTTGTCTCTGATTGGGGACCATACTTAGGCAGCCTTTTTTGCACTGTTTATTGTGGGATCTTGTTCCGAAAGGTTTTGTGTTTAACCCAGGACTTCACGTATCATTTGGTTTATTGTTTTGGTTCGTGTAGTGTACTTCTATAAAGAATGTACGCTTATCACGCTGCGCCTTGGTCCGTCACTTCCTTCGACGATCGTGACAGAAGATCCCACCTCGACTGGATCAAGCAGCGTGACGAGGAGAGAGGATTGACCTGGGAGGAGATGAGTGAGAGTCTGGCAAGAGGGATGGAGCCCATGAGCACGGGGGAGAGACAAGCCCAAAAATGTTTAGGTGGGGGCTCACGCCGTGGACGACGAGGCAGCAGGAGGCCGCGATAGAGCGGGTCAGCCGGTTAGCAGAGGAGGCCGCTAGGTTACGGGGGTCACTGGTCACGAGGGAAAAGGAGAGTGTGGAGGCACGGCGAGAGGAACTGAGTAGGCAGCAGAGGGAGCGGAGGTTTATGAGGAAACCCAGTCCCGCTCCTCGCACCAAGCAAGTGGTGTGTGTCACCACCAGTCCGGTCTGGCCCGTTCCTGATTCCCGCACAAGGCCAGTGGTGTGTGTTCCCAGTACGGTCAGGCCCGTTCCTGCTCCCCGCACTAAGCCTGTGGTGCGCGTCGCCAGCCCGGTCCGGCCTGTTACTGCTCCCCGCACCAAGCCAATGGTGCGCGTCGTCAGCCCGGTCCGGCTCGTTCCTGCTCCCCGAACCAAGCCAGTGGTGCGCGTCGCCAGCCCGGTCCGGCCTGTTCCTGCTCCCCGCACCAAGCTTGTGGTGCGCGTCGTCAGCCCGGTCCGGCCTGTTCCTGCTCCCCGCACCAAGCCAGTGGTGCGCGTTGTCAGCCCGGTCCGGCCTGTTCTTGCTCCCCGCACCAAGCCAGTGGTGCGCGTCGTCAGCCCGGTCCGGCCCGTTCCTGCTCCCCGCACCAAGCCAGTGGTGCGCGTCATCAGCCCAGTCCGGCCCGTTCCTGCTTCCCGCACCAAGTCAGTGGTGCGCGTCTTAAGCCCGGTCCGGCCCGTTCCTGCTCCCCGCACCAAGCCAGTGGTGCGCGTTGTCAGCCCGGTCCGGCCTGTGCCTGCTCCCTGCACCAAGCCAGTGGTGCACGTTGTCAGCCCGGTCCGGCCTGTTCCTGCTCCCCGCACCAAGCCAGTAGTGCGCGTCGTCAGTCCAGCACGGTCCGTGCCTGTTCCACCGGTGCCTGGTCCGGCACCGGTCAGCTGCTCCACACCGGAGCCAGAGCAATCCGCTCCACCGGTGTCCAGTCCAGCTCCGGCCAGCGGGGCCAGTCCAGACCAGGGGCGCTACGGGGGGGTAGAGATAGAGGGGTGGTCACGCCCGGAGCCGGATCCGCCTCCGAGGCGGAATGCCCACCCGACCCCTACCCTCTTGTGTTGGTGTGGCGCGGTTGCAGTCCGCGCTCTGGGGACTCTTGAATTTTGAGCCAGGGTGTGGATTTTCCTTTGTTTAGTTTTCTAGGTTTGTGTTCTAGTTCGTGTATTTCTATGTTGGCCAGGGTGGTTCCCAATCAGAGACAGCTGTAGCTCGTTGTCTCTGATTGGGGACCATACTTAGGCAGCCTGTTTGGCACTGTTTATTGTGGGATCTTGTTCCGAAAGGTTTTGTGTTTAACCCAGGACTTCACGTATCGTTTGGTTTATTGTTTTGGTTCGTGTTGTGTACTTCTATAAAGAATGTACGCTTATCACGCTGCGCCTTGGTCTGCTTCATCTGTCAGCGTTCGTGACAATAAATTCATTAAAAATCCTACAATGTGATTTTCTGGATTTTTTTTTCTCAATTTGTCTGTCATAGTTGACGTGTACCTATGATGAAAATTACAGGCCTCTCTCATCTTTTTAAGTGGGAGAACTTGCACAATTGGTGGCTGACTAAATACTTTTTTCCCCACTGTATGTATGGTTCATTGGTACAGCTTGGATAGGTTGAGATATTGTCACATATTGGCAACAAGCATCAAACATGCTGTCACTGGAAAAGGTGTCCAATGAAATACTCTGTAAATAGCAATTTGCAGAGATGTGGTTGAAACCTCATCTTAGAGGTAGAAACTCTGCTACTCAAAATCTCTACGAGTCCCCCTTGCCTTGCCACTCTTATCTCAATCATTTTTTGACAGAGACCAACAGCGTAGCATTGGCATGAAGAAGTTCAGCCGTGAGCCAGTCAGGGTTTGGCAGTGGTGTCTCCAGAGGCCCAGTGAGAGCATTCATCAAACAGGATTATGTGAGTGGGCTGTCCGACAAGGCTTCTAAACAGAGAGAGTGTGAAGATGAAACCTTCAGGATCTGTTTGTCTCTTTGATGCGGTCCGCCTCCAGACAGACAGAGGAGAAGGCCTGCTCTTTGTCACACACTAAACCTCCACACTGTCAGCCTGAGCCTGTATGTGTTTCTCTCTCTCAGGATGTCTAGTTCTCTTCTCCCTCCTCTTCTCCTCAGCATCTTCTCCAACTGAAGGTGTACTTGACATTTCTGGCGTGTTGTCTAATATGACACACAAAACAAATATTTTTTGTGCCGTGCCTCCAACCTCTTTCCTCTGCTTGAGCCAAGACACCCATTCAGTCTGAAATGCATGCAAAAGCAACACGGCCACAGCAAGCTGTAGCAGGACAGCAAGCAGGACAGCAAGCTCACTGGCAAGGTAACTCACCCTTAAATGGAAACAGGCTGTCCACTCCCTGGGACATAGTACAAGGACGCAAGGCCTTGCCGTTTCCTTTTCCGCCAAAACACCCAGCCCGGCACCAAGCGGAGGAAGGTGAAGGGGATCTAATGTCGCAGTCATGACCTAGCTGCACCCCTCCTCTCTCTCTCTCTCTCTCTCTCTCTCTCTCTCTCTCTCTCTCTCTCTCTCTCTCTCTCTCTCTCTCTCTCTCTCTCTCTCTCTCTCTCTCTCTCTCTCTCTCTCTCTCTCTCTCTCTCTCTCTCTCTCTCTCTCTCTCTCTCTCTCTCTGTCTTTCTGTCTCTTTCTCTGTCTCCCTCTCTCTTTCTCTCTCTCTCTTCTCTCTCTCTCTCTCTCTCTCTCTCTCTCTCTCTCTCTCTCTCTCTCTCTCTCTCTCTCTCTCTCTCTTAGTTTGGCACAGGAATAAGTGTTTATGCTGGCCACATGCTGGGCCTGTGACTTGTGCTGAAAACACTACATTCTGTTTAGAGAAAAACACACTTTTCTTGTCTCAGGAGAGCACATTTGTTTGGAGAGGATAGTCTCGTGTCTAAACAAACCTGACAGAGAAACAGCATCCACTTCAGTAAATAGTCGCTCATCGCTTCTTCACTTTGTTAAATTTAGCAGGTGATAATATACATCATCTCCTGCTTTTGGGGTAGAGAGATGCTCTGACATTAGTTTAGGTATGAGAGCTTTCTTTGCTTATGGAAATAAAAATGGATTATGGAAAATGTTTTCGTTGACCAAACATGATTGCGTAGTCCTTTAAATCAATAGAACTAAGCAATAAAGCCCTTTTGTGGGGAAAAACACATTCTGATTGGCTGGGCCTGGCTCCCCAGTGGGTGGGCCTGGCTGCCAAGTGGGTGGGCCTATGCCCTCCCAGGCCCACCAATGGCTGCACCCCTGCCCAGTCATGTGAAATCCATAGATTAGGGCCTAATGAATTCATTTCAATTGACTGATTTCCTTATATGAACTATAACTCAGTAATATCTTCTAAATTGTTGTCAGTATAACTGAAAATACACTGGAAACTTTTTTGCATGCGCCATGGCTTACAAATGAAATTCGAAGGAACCCATCAGGCGTATGAATGAAATTCGAAGGAACCCATCAATTTCACATGAGTTGCAGTTCACTGATTGTGAATTTTGCCTCAAAACATTAACCTCTTCTAGATATTACCCTTTAGGGAAAGACAGTAGTAAGGGACTTCTGATCAGGATCAGCAACCAAGGGGCTAATAGTGAAGCAAATTCTTCGTATTCCCACTATCAAACTGAACTGGCCTTTTCCAAGATGCAGAGGGGTTTACTACATCTGGTTGGGAGAGAAAACCCAGAATGACCAGCTTTTTTCTGGGGCCAAGTCTGTGATCACTCGAGTGGAACATTAGAGCAACACATTAGGGTCAGAAATCGAGTTTTATGGTTCAGTAATTGTCACTTGTTCCATTGAGTGCAACAGAGTTCAGATCTATTTCTCGTAACTCTGATTCATGCTCTTGGCTCTCTGTACAGGAGTCAGAGGGATCCCTCTTTGATAATCCTTTTCCATACATCAGACCAGACCCTTTGGAACACAGGACTGGAAGCCTTCAAATCATTATGTTCTCTGCTCCATTGTTGTATAGCAGAGGAAATGAAGGCATGTGTCATACTCAGAGACTGGTCATACATATACATGAACTGTGTATGTGTGGAAAGTTCATGCAATACAGATATTACTGATATGTGTGCTTTTGCTTCATCCATCACAGTTGGGATGGAGAGTTGGGTCAACAGAGGCTACATATCTCCTCTCTGCATGTCAAACAATGATTCTTCTCATGGCAGTATAGAGTACATCATGCAGATTTGTGAAATTGTTTTACAGCACAGAGCTCATGTCTTTTCTGACTGGAAATGAATAGAAAACGAATGGAATAGACAGTGTTACGATGCTGCGTAATAATGCTGTTCAAAATACATGAACTCAGTAGGGGGCTTAATGTGGCCTGTTTGCTTCTCCTCAGCTTTATACTTTCACTATAAAGGGCTAGATTCCACCATAGTGCAGATCATCAGTCTCTGTTGCCCTCTAAACCAAAGGCTACGCTAAAAAACAAGTTAATAACTACTTGCTCCATTTATGTTTCTATGTAATATAAATGTAATGAGTCCTCTCCACATGCACTCGTGAACATGATCTCTGATTATTAGATGTGTTTCCAAATCAATGTAACCGTTTGAAAGCCTTTGATGGGAGTATCCAAATGAAATCCAATTGGAACTGGTAACACACAGCTGAGACATATTGTTCCAGTGGAGATTTCCACACATTTTTCTGTTTCTGCCCTTTTCCTGTTTTTCTTCACACCCCACTGGTGGTAAATCTAATGTGTGGGATATAACAGATGTACAGTCCTCGTCACAACCCTGTTGCAGGAGAACTTTCCTGCAATGCAGGACATTTAAAACTTGTAGTGTATTTGAGGTTTAAAAAGGCTTCTGAAGTTTGTAATTTACACTTTGAAATTTCAGATGAGATTTTCCCTTACGAAAAATGTATTAACCCCTATAAAAATGTCCATTAATAATAATCTACATAATAATTCAAATTTCCTTTTGCTGCAGGATTATTTTCCTGCTGTAGCAAACTGCCGCAATTTTAGATCCTACACCTGTCCTGTACATGTACTATGTGGGATAATGATACATGCTATGTCCCCTGTAGGGATGGCAGCCAATTACATTTACATTTACGTCATTTAGCAGACGCTCTTATCCAGAGCGACTTACACCAATCCGCTCAGATGTTCCCATTGACAAGATGTTCAGAACGCCACCCTGCATGATTCCTATTCTGGGAAAGCCCTGATTGTGATAATTTGCTCAGTTGTGTCCTCCACACCTTTTTCCTCCAGGTCTTCTCCGCATCCTGTTTTAATTGCTGTCTGGGGCTCATCCACACGGGACACCATATTTTATTTATAGGCTGGGCTTCTTCCTGGCTGTGATGGGAATCAATGAGGTAGTTGTGCCCCATGGTAAGCTGCAACCTAATAAACTCCTATTGAGACATCATACAGTATCAGTGTTCCAGTTAGCTGCTGCTCTCATGAGTCCATGTCTCATTACCTCAACATGCATAATTGATAGTGTCGTATTTAGCAGCTCCATTTTGCTGAATGCTGCATTTCAGTGCTTATGAAAATCGCCTGTGAGCAAATTTTAATTAGGACTGACTATGTTGTTGGATGTAAGCACAGACATCAGTTCAACATCTAGTTTTGATTTACGTTTGGTTGAGTTGTCAACCATTGTGAATTCAATGTGAAATCAACAAAACATGTCACTGTGTCATTGGATTTAGGTTAAAAGTTAGGTGAAAAAAATATGAAATGCCCTTACGTTGATGACTTTTTGCAACTCCAATTAGTTTTCCACGTTAATTCAACGTCATCGCATATATTTTTGGGGTTGAAATGATTCAACCAGTTTTTTCCCAGTGGGTAGGCTCATCTCTAAACAATATTTCTGTGGTCACTCACAGTTCGGCATGATTCAATTGGGACTGTTCTAGTAGTGATGGTCTCTCTCATCACAGTTGACTGAAAAAGCATGTGGGTTTATTTATGATAGATTTAATGATTCTACTAAATTCTCAGCCGAACTCGCCTTTCCCTTTCTAGTCACCTCTGACCCTCTGTCACGCCCTGGCTCTGGGGACTCTTAAATGTTGAGCCAGGGTGTGTATATTTCGTGTTGTGTTTATTTCTATGTTTCGTTTCTAGATCGTTTAGATCTATGTTGGCCAGGGTGGTTCCCAATCAGAGGCAGCTGTAGCTCGTTGTCTCTGATTGGGGACCATACTTAGGCAGCCTTTTGGCACCAGTCAGTGGTGGGATCTTGTTCCGTGTGAGGTATGTTATTTGTCTACCTTGGACTTCACGTTTCGTTTGTTGTTTTGTCGTTGGTCCGTCTCGTCCGTAAACGATCGTGACACCCTCATATTGCTTCACCACAAAGTTATTCTCATGTGCCTGATTTATTTAATTCCTCTGCCTCGTTACATTAAAATAGAGTCAACAAGGCCCAAACAGGTTGCTTAAGATATTGAGCGAAACGTATTCCATGGATTCTCTTATTTTTTTTACTGAGCCAAATGAGAAGAGTTGTCAGACATCCGTCATAAAAACATTCAGACTACTATTACGTCATATGTCGAGGTGTTTCCTGCTCTCACTGACTGACTTAGTCATACATTTTATTTCATGTTGGATTAATGTCATTTGTTTGATTGACAGATCATGCCCTGTCTTCATCTAGTTACAATGTGATACATTTTTGGGTGTTTAATCCAATTATTGAGAAACTGCAGTAACTGCAGTTCCCCCCCATCTACTGCAGAGGATAGTGAGGCCATTGAGGCAGCTGGCAGTCAAATGCAACTAAATAGAGGGAACTAAGAGAAGCATTTAGTTTAAAGTAATGATTCAATATGAAAAAGAATAAAAAATAAATGCATAACTTCAAAATCAAACCAGGAATGGCTCAGTATGCAAAGTTTTGCCATGTACTGTATCCTTGGATGAACCCAAATCTTTCCCTCAGGAAGGAATAAAAGTGAGACTGTATGGAACTTCTGGTAAAAATAGATTACGTAAATCTTATAATTCCCTAATGGACTACTGCTACATCACAGTGACACATAGCGGGTGCCTTGGTTGAGACTTTAAACAGGACTGCACAGTTTTAAACACAAAGCGTAAAACTAAAACCAGTACAGGAGGTGATAAAATCTCAAAGTACAACACTTCCTAAGAGTGCTGTATTTTGGGGTGTTTACTCTATGTTAACACAGAAACATTCCGCACAGATATGTAACACCCAGTCCCTACAGCCTACTCTGTTACCGTAGCAGAGTCTATTCTGAGAATTTGCGTAGCCATTATTCCATCATTTATAGATACTGTAGGTATCTTGATGCATAGTTAAATATAAACTCCCACATTGAAATAGAGGAATGCCAAAAACGAACTCAGTGATTCTGAAGTAAGAAGGAATGTGAAAAGTGAATCGCTGCCATCCATTCACCCAGAGATTGAAGATAGTGTTTTGTGCATAAGTCCTTTAGCCTGGTCTATTGGCTAACTGCTGACAGACAGTTGTAATTTAGGTGCAGTCAATGGCAGTCGATGGATCTGAGGAGAGGAATATTGATTGTACGTGAGAGACAGGGAACAACGTGTGTGGACAGAATAGCCAGCAGAACTTTTAAAGACCATTAAATCAAACCCCTGTGACTAGTCCTATTTAGATTTTCTGTCACACTGTGAACATTTTTCTGTTGAGTATTTATATCCTCTTAATTTTGTCATAGTTTTCACATGCTTCCTCTTGAATCTTCAGTTACAAAATGACACAGATGTTGGTCAATGCGTGGTTGTTGATGAATGAAGTCCATATAAGGTTGCGCCAGAAAAGTATGATTCTAAATGTCTCTGTTCGTCAGTCCTCCCCCGACTCAGAACACTGTGTGGGATGCAGTGTTAGCCTTCTGCTCTCTTTTTTCTTTCTTTATGTGCCGTTGCACAGAAGTCTGCCTGAATGATACTACCCAGCTGTGTGGATTAGTAGGGTGTCTCTGACCGCTGCCTGACCACAAAAGGACGAGGAACACATAGTCAATGAGAGAGGCTGATCACTACAGATTTAGAGCCATATTTTAGTGTTATCAGTGGTCTGTTTTGGTCTATACTCATATCAGGACTGGGTCCAAAGATATGGATATACTGTATGTAATGACTCCCATGGAGGATGGTAAGAACAGTGTGGGTTCCCCAGTAAGAGACCTTCACTGATGTAAATCATGTACTGTAGAGGATGTCTCCAGAATACCGTATCTCCTCATTCCTTATTCCCCATGCCTCCTCTCACTTGAGACTTATCTCCATCCATGACTAATGCACACACACACACACACACACACACACACACACACACACACACACACACACACACACACACGCACACACGCACAGGAGCATTGGTGGTCACTATGAACCCATCAATCTCCAGAAAGGCTAGAATGATGCATTGCACCACAAAATACAGATGGCGTCCAAACCTGCCTAATGTTGCCCATATTTATGTCAGACTTTGTAGACACTATGTACTGTATAGATATTGTGTATTATTTCCCTCCTCCGTGCAGACATTAATCTATATATTTGCTTGCCCACTTACATTTAAAAAAAAAAAAATTGTTTCTTTTAGAAGGTCTATCTATTTCAAAGCTATCGTTCAATAGGTTTCAGTGCTACTGTATGCCTGAGGTAACAGACTAGAGATTCATTATTGGCCGTTTTCACTGTGACCCAGTGGTAGCTTCTTAACTCCAGATGAGCACATTATGTACTGAAGAATTTGGTGTGTCTGCTATCATGCAATACTGAGTGAAAAGCATTACGATTCCATGTTATTTACAAGGGACTTGGACATCCAATCGTTGAGCTCCTGAACAGACAGATGGAAGCCCACCGCTCATAAATCCAAAAGTATTGAAAACATGAAGTAATTGGGAAATATTGCTTTTAACATGTCATCCTCAATAGAAGAGTCTTTTCAAATGGAAAATTCGAGTAAAGACGTTTGATTTAAAGTAATACAAAGGGCTTCTTGCGCTTCATAAATGTTTTTTGGACTTCAATATCAATGCTGTAAATGTCAAAAATGATTTCTTTATTTGGAGTTGAGATTTCAGATTTATATGACATAAGAGTTGGTAGGGTGACTTTTAAACAGGTTAGAGCAAAACTTTCTTAGTGGTTTCTTTGAAGTTGTAACCTTCACTCCCAGCCATATCCTCCATAACCTCCACTTCTACACATAATCCCCATTCCAGGATCAGCTGGTGCACCATTCAGAACGTGCCCAGCTTTAACGTGCACAGCCCTGAGGCTGAAAACGACCATTTTTTGTACTTAAAATGTCAACAACTGATACATTCACATTATAGTAACTAAGCTAAACCATTTACCATCATGTTTCGTTGTACCAGAAAGTGCTCCCCGTTAAAAACCTTACTCTCTTTGTTCTTTGTTCTCTTTACTAAAAATAAGTACTAAAACATTTCCATTTAGTATTTAGCCTTTATCCAGTGCCAGTCGTAGGCGCAGCTAGAACTGTTGAGTGAAGTGTAGCCTAATCCACAGATCCACCCTGCTCTGTTTATCTTTATCTCTAAACAAGGCTCCCAGGATCAGCGATGTTATTGCTTCTGACTTATCACATTACCTGGGTGAGAGGAAAACAATGGAATGAGGAGGTAAAGTAGGCTGTTATGTGTATACTGTACAGTGCCTTGCAAAAGTATTCATCCCCCTTGGCGTTTTTCCCTATTTTGTTACATTGCAACCTGTAATTTAAATGGATTTTTATTTGGATTTCATGTAATGGACATACATAAAATAGTCCAAATTGGTGAAGTGAAATGAAAAAAATAACTTGTTTCAAAATATTCTAAAAACTAAATAACGGAAAGTGGTGCTATGAATACCTTAAATAAGATCTGGTGCAACCAATTACCTTCAGAAGTCACATAATTAGTTAAATAAAGTCCACCTGTGTGTAATCTAAGTGTCACATGATCTCAGTATATATACACCTGTTCTGAAAGGCCCCAGAGTCTGCAACACCACTAAGCAAGGGGCACCACCAAGCTAGCGGCACCATGAAGACCAAGGAGCTCTCCAAACAGGTCAGGGACAAAGTTGTGGAGAAGAACAGATCAGGATTGGGTTATAAAAAAATATCCAAAACTTTGAACATCCCACGGAGCACCATTAAATCCACTACTAAAAAATGGAAAGAATATGGCACCACAACAAACCTGCCAAGAGAGGGCCGCCCACCAAAGCTCACGGACTAGGCAAGGAGGGCATTAATCAGAGAGGCAACAAAGAGACCAAAGATAACCCTGAAGGAGCTGCAAAGCTCCACAGCGGAGATTGGAGTATCTGTCCATAGGACCACTTTAAGCCGTACACTCCACAGAGCTGGGCTTTACGGAAGAGTGGCCAGAAAAAAGCCATTGCTTAAAGAAAAAAATAAGCAAACACGTTTGGTGTTTGCCAAAAGGCATTTGGGAGACTCCCCAAACATATGGAAGAAGGTACTCTGGTCAGATGAGACTAAAATTGAGCTTTTTGGCCATCAAGGAAAACACTATGTCTGGCGCAAACCCAACACCTCTCATCACCCCGAGAACACCATCCCCACAGTGAAGCATGGTGGTGGCAGCATCATGCTGTGGGGATGTTTTTCATTGTCAGGGACTGGGAAACTGGTCAGAATTGAAGGAATGATGGCTGGCGCTAAATACAGGGAAATTCTTGAGGGACACCTGTTTCAGTCTTCCAGAGATTTGAGACTGGGACGGAGGTTCACCTTCCAGCAGGACAATGACCCTAAGCATACTGCTAAAGCAACACTTGAGTGGTTTAAGGAGAAACATTTAAATGTCTTGGAATGGCCTAGTCAAAGCCCAGACCTCAATCCAATTGAGAATCTGTGGTATGACTTAAAGATTGCTGCACACCAGCGGAACCCATCCAACTTGAAGGAGCTGGAGCAGTTTTGCCTTGAAGAATGGGCAAAAATCCCAGTGGCTAGATGTGCCAAGCTTATAGAGACATACCCCAAGATACTTGCAGCTGTAATTGCTGCAAAAGGTGGCTCTACAAAGTATTGACTTTGGGGGGGTGAATAGTTATGCACGCTCAAGTTTTCTGTTTTTTTGTCTTATTTCTTGTTTGTTTCACAAAAAAAATTATTTTGCATCTTCAAGGTGGTAGGCATGTTGTGTAAATCAAATGATACAAACCCCCCAAAACTCCATCTTCATTCCAGGTTGTAAGGCAACAAAATAGGAAAAATGCCAAGGGGGGTGAATAATTTCGCAAGCCACTGTTTCTTAAGTGCATATTGTCTTCATATGACTATTGTTTCGCACTCTTATCCATTTCCCATAAGGCCTACTAATGGGGTCACTGGGTTATGCAGGGTGAAGTCACATGTTGATTCATAAAGCTATGCAGGTGGGAGAGATAATATGCCATTTAGCAGACAAGAATCACAACAGTTGAATGGTCAATGGTTTGCACGTCTTTTCAACATAATCTTTGATACAGTTTTTTCCATGATTGGTTTGAACCAAGTGTTTCAGAGGAAGTGCATGTGACACTGTTTAAAACTGTGTGACACTAACCAGAACTCAGCAATATGCACATTTTATTTTGTGACCTAAATCAAAACAATTTGTTTTTGATAACAGATCTAATGGACTGACACCTGTGCTCTACTGTGAGTGTGCCTGTTTGTTGAAATCAGGGGATCTGGAAGGACAGATGTGGGTCTGGTCCAGAAGCTTAGAGAACAGTTGGTCTGGCCAAAGGGAATGGGCTTCAGAACAGAGCACAAACAAAATGATTCCATCACTCAGACTTTTGGCTGAAAAAAAGGAGCTAATTCCTGCAGGAAATAGTTTGGTATTTGACTTTGTTTAGTTTAGTTGATGTCATATGATGGATGAAATCTTTGGGGTCCACTTCCTCAACAGTGTCTTCCAGTAGTTACAGTAAATGATGTTTGTGTGATTTAAGGATTCATTAAGAAGTGTACTCTTTCATCAGGTTGCACTCCTATTATTGCCCTGCAAACAACAATTGTTGTTAGGACGTCCCCGGAAGCTCACGAAATGGTCACCTAAAGTCGTCAGGACCTTGTTTCATGGTCCTTTGGAGGTTTTGTCTAGTTCCCAGTTAGTTCCCAGGACTATTTTAGGATGATCTCGGGACATTGTGTTATGGTCCTGTGGAGGTTTTGTCTAGTTCCCAGTTTGTTCCGGGGACGTCCCCAAGGATAATTTTAGAACGTTCTCAGGACGTTGGGTCATGGTGACATGGAGGTGTTCTACCTAGGGCACACGCGCACTAGTTTCATTACACATCACCCCTTGTTACTGTTGCCAAGCCCATCAAGGCCCTGCTGGTGAACCACTGATCCATTCACATCTCTTTGCCTGTTGGCAATGTTAGGGACATCCCCCCACACACACAAACTGTGCATTTAACATACATATTTGACACACGATTACATTGAAAATGATTATTTATACAGTAATTGTTATTTAACATGTCGGATTTGAACTCACAACCTCTTGGATCACGGCATTCCGATCTTCCTGCTACGCCACCGTCTGTTTCAATGACTGATTTCATCTGTGTTACTACACTTTGCACTTCAAAGTAAAGCTGTTAAAAATACACTCAAGAAAACCTATTACATTTATCATAGTGATTATGTTATGTGGGCAGCTTGTCTCTCCCTTTTCTGTTTCCCTTCCTCCTTGTTTTGTCCCCTCTTTGTCTGTTGTATCTGTATGTGTGTTTGTCCCCTTTATGTGGGTGTGTCTGGAGTGGATCAGGGGGCGTGCTCAGGATCTGCCTCTCCTGTGCAGCTGCGGGTTGTTTCCAGTGATTCCTGCCTACGCAGCTGCATCCTATTCTCTCATCAACCTGCACTACTAATTCCTGGGCATGGCTCTCCACCGGCGCCAGATCGTTGTTCTTACTAGAGCGGTAACTTGGCTCACCAGTAAAGTTATATTATCTTAGTCTTCAGCCTGGCTTTTTACTCTCCTTAACCTGTCGTTTGTTTTGTCTTCAGTTCAGACATACCTCCCTGCCTGCCTGCCTGCCTGCCTGCCTGCCTCAGCCTCTCCTTCCTCCGGAGCCGACTAGCCCACTCTGTTCCTTTTCTTTAGTTGTTTTTTGGACTAAGACAAATTGAACTTTTATTAAAATAATTTTTGTTTCCTCCACTCCCTTAGTCGTGTTTGTTTCTCTGAGTGCTGGGTTGAACCATAGCGTAACAGATTCAGGAGTAACATTAAAACAAAATCATATGCCCCACCAACATTAAACAACTATACAGAAAACTCTCAAATTGCTGACATAAGTAAATTCAATCAATGATGAGAGAATAGTCAGATTAACTGATAACTAAAATAGCAGTGCAGATAGCACTCTTTTGCTAAGTGCAGAGATGTATTATAGGTAATGAATATGTAGGGGACTTCTGGGAATACTACAGACTTTGTGGTGCTTTGTGGGTCATATTAAAAAGTCAGTACTAAGTGATCATGTCAAATGTAATTATTTAGTCATTGATTAAAGCTTTTTCACACTATTTTAGCCGAACAGTATACCACTTACCTTAAAACCCCCCATACTATTTCCTTACTTTATTTATAACGGTTTGGGACACCTGGGACCATCACGTGACGTCCTGAAGACTAGTAAAATGAAAGTCCTGAGAACATCATAAAAAGGTCCTGACATGGTCCTCAATGATGTCCTGGCAACTTACAGGGAACTAAACAAATATTCCCCAGAGAAAATGGATCATCATGTGACGTCCCCTTGACCATAATGAAATGTCCCATGGATAACATCCTATCAGACCCAAATAGGAACCTTTTCGTAACGTTCCTTAATGGACATCAAAATACCTTATTATTACGTTATACTGCAACCAAACGGGGACCTGCACTGAATGTCGTCTTATGGTCCAGAGGTTAATGTCATGTTTTAATGTTCCTAGAACGTTCTCAGAACGTCAGTGAGATGACGTCTCGCCGAAACCCTTAAAGGGACATAATGTGAACGGTGCCTAATTGTTGATGGGTCCTCTCTGGTCACAAGACAGACTGAAGTCTAGAGACACAGGGTGAATAACTATAAACACTTAAGCCAAGAGCCTGTCAAAGAAACCAATGTCAACCTTTTCAACTCTCCTCTCAAGTTGTTGGCCGGCTTGCCCATCATCTCATAGGTACAGTATTTATTCTAGTGCCGCTTTGATTCGAATGCTGTGCATGGGCCTATCCTTCCAATACTGCACCTGCAGCAATGCTGACAACAGAGCATCATGATGACATGCCCTATGATGATGTTGCAGATTGAAGCATGAGTTACCTCACCCAGGTGGTACAGGGCAAATGAGCTCATCATCATACTCTGATCGTCTCTCAGCCGTTAGGTGATTTACTGCATCAGCGCTAAATGCCAAGGCATCTGGAGGCATGGCCAGTTCCCCATAGGAAAAACAGGCTCACACCATGACGTGTTCCTCAGACCTAGTTAAAAGAGCGGTTCAAAGTGCAAGGCTGTGAGCCCCACCAGTATTTTTGCAAAAAAAGAACTCAGACACGCATTCCAATAGGAGACATGTGTCAGATGTTCTCTGTAGGCTAAGGTTTTTGGATGGGACTGATGGTCAAGAAGCTTCTAGAGTCATTAATGTTTTACAAGGGTTATGTCAGTGGAGTAACTTTCATAGAGAGCTTTATGGATATTTAGAAAGTGCCTTAAGAGAGATCCTATCATGGTTGGCAACACACCAAGGAACTGGGACTGATACATCCGCTGAGCAGTTGTCTGTCAGACTATGTTTCCCCAAATGACCTGCTCACACATTATGCTCAATGCTAATGACGTTGATAAGTTATGTGTTTTCAGTTTGAGGTGTTTGATTGCCGAGGGGTGAAAATCTTTTGAAGTGGTATTGACATCTGCAGTCACTCAGTTAGATAAGCCCCTTGAACGTAAATAGTCTCTCACTCTGAAGCCTAAGCGTATTTAAGAGATGGGCACCCGATGCAGAACAGGGTTCAGTATGATGGCCTTCACTACTGTAGCCAAGCCATATTTGATTGGTGGCATCATCTCTCAAGGCGTTTCTGAATGGACCCAGTAGTTGATTACACCTCTGATTACACACACTTTTACACCTGCTGTGCTACAGTCCTCCAGCTCTAGGTATCACAGAGAGATTTTGGAGGGTGTCAGAACATTATGATTGATCAATCAAGCCTCGGCTGCTGTTGACAGCCTTGTTTACAGCAGATTCCCAGGGACGGTGACTCAATCAGAGGAACTGCTGTTTGTTTGGGCTAGTTGGCTCTTCACAGGCGTCCCATAGCCGGCAAACTCCAGCCAGCAGAACTTATTTCCCCCCTGCTCTTGTTTTGATACAGCATTAGCCAACTGGAATAAACAAAGGTTTAGCTTGCGTCCCTTGATACACAAACCCATGCAAATAGGATGTCCATGTTTGCAGCGCAGGATGAGTTGTTTAATAATAATAATATGCCATTTAGCAGACGCTTTTATCCAAAGGGACTTACAGTCATGTGTGCATACAATTTTACGTATGGGTGGTCCCGGGGATCGAACCCACTACCCTGGCGTTACAAGCGCCATGCTCTACCAATTGAGCTACAGAGGACCACGGGACGGCCCCTTGACCTCGGGGGTCGAGAAGAAATGCCACTGCTAGATCAAATGAAAGATTATATTATATAGAAATGGAGAGTGACTGTTAATCAGACTTAGTGACATTACAAGGAAGGTGAACTGTACCCTTCCCTTGATTGTTTAGATGTGCTTTTGTTGTGCATTGTTCAAGCACTGAGGTTGAGCCAGATATTGAAGAGGCCAAAAATAGCCTATACGGATGGGGGGGGGGGGTAACTGCACTTATCAAGCCAGGAAAACCTCACTGATTACCTCAACTATAGCTGAACCTTGAAGTCATAGAATTGTCTCTGACCAATTTCATAGTACACACAATTCAAATCAAATCAAATCAAACCTATTTGTATTTGTCACATGCGCCGAATACAACAGGTGTAGACCTTACAGTGAAACGCTTACTTACAAGCCCTTAACCAACAATGCAGTTTTAAGAAAGAATACCCCAAAAAAATCACACAAAAAAATACAATATAAAATAATACGAAATAAAATAAACAAATAATTAAAGAGCAGCAGTAAAAATAACAATAGCGAGGCTATATACTGAGTCAGTGTGCGGGGGCACCGGTTAGTCGAGGTAATTGAGGTAATATGTACATGTAGGTAGAGTTATTAAAGTGACTATGCATAGTCCGTGTAGCTCAGTTGGTAGAGCATGGCATTTGCAACGCCAGGGTTGTGGGTTTGATTCCCAGGGGGGGCCAGTATAAAAATAAATGTATGCACTAACTGTAAGTCACTCTGGATAAGAGCGTCTGCTAAATGACTTAAATGTAAATAATAAACAGAGAGTAGCAGTGTAAAAGAGGGGGCGGGGCGCAAATAGTCTGGGTAGCCATTTGATTAGATGTTCAGGAATCTTATGGCTTGGTGGTAGAAGCTGTTTAGAAGCCTCTTGGACCTAGACTTGGTGTTCCGGTGCCATGCGGTAGCAGAGAGAACAGTCTATGACTAGGGTGGCTGGAGTCTTTGACAATTTTTAGGGCCTTCCTCTGACACCGCCTGGTATAGAGGTCCTGGATGGCAGGAAGCTTGGCCCCAGTGATGTACTGGGCCGTACGCACTACCCTCTGTAGTGCCTTGCGGTCAGAGGCCGAGCATTTGCCATACCAGGCAGTGATGCAACCAGTCAGGATGCTCTCGATGGTGCAGCTGTAGAACCTTTTGAGGATCTCCGGACCCATGCCAAATCATTTCAGTCTCCTTAGGGGGAATAGGTTTTGTCGTGCCCTCTTCACAACTGTCTTGGTGTGCTTGGACCATGTTATTTTGTTGGTGATGTGGACACAAAGGAACTTGAAGCTCTCAACCTGCTCCACTACAGCCCCGTCGATGAGAATGGGGGCGTGCTCGGTCCTCTTCTTTTTCCTGTAGTCCACAATCATCTCCTTTGTCTTGATCACGTTGAGGGAGAGGTTGTTGTCCTGGCACCACATGGCCAGGTCTCTGACCTTCTCCCTATAGGCTGTCTCGTCGTTGTCGGTGATCAGGCCTACCACTGTTGTGTCATCGGCAACTTAATGATGGTGTTGCAGTCGTGCCTGGCCATGCAGTCATGAGTGAACAGGGAGTACAGGAGGGGACTGAGCACGCACCCCTGAGGGGCCCCCGTGTTGAGGATCAGTGTGGCGGATGTGTTGTTCCCTACCCTTACCACCTGGGGGGCGGCCCGTCAGGAAGTCCAGGATCCAGTTGCAGAGGGAGGTATTTAGTCCCAGGTGTAGTAGCTTAGTGATGAGCTTTGAGGGCACTATGGTGTTGAACGCTGAGCTGTAGTCAATTAATAGCATTCTGACATAGGTGTTCCTTTTGTCCAGGTGTGAAAGAGCAGTGTGGAGCGCAATAGAGATTGCATCATCTGTGGATCTGTTGGAGCGGTATGCAAATTGGAGTGGGTCTAGGGTTTCTGGGATAATGGTGTTGATGTGAGCCATGACCAGCCTTTCAAAGCACTTCATGGCTACAGACGTGAGTGCTACAGGTCGGTAGTCATTTAGGCAGGTTACCTTAGTGTTCTTGCACAGGGACTATGGTGGTCTGCAACATGTTTGTATTACAGACTCAGTCAGGGACATGTTGAAAATGTCAGTGAAGACACTTGACAGTTGGTCAGCGCATGCTTGGAGTACATGTCCTGGTAATCCGTCTGGCCCTGCAG
Source organism: Coregonus lavaretus (assembly GCF_964263955.1). Lineage (NCBI taxonomy): Eukaryota > Metazoa > Chordata > Actinopteri > Salmoniformes > Salmonidae > Coregonus > Coregonus lavaretus. The sequence continues at coordinate 20,138,932 of NC_140015.1, read as the reverse complement.
CCTTGTGAATGTTGACCTGTTTAAAGGTCTTATTCACATCGGCTTCGGAGAGTGTGATCACACAGTCGTCCGGAACAGCTGATGCTCTCATGCATGTTTCAGTGTTACTTGCCTCGAAGCGAGCATAGAAGTAATTTAGCTCGTCTGGTAGGCTCGTGTCACTGGGCAGCTCGCGGCTGTGCTTCCCTTTGCAGTCTGTAATAGTTTGCAAGCCCTGCCACATCCGACGAGCGTCAGAGCCGGTGTAGTACGATTCGATCTTAGTCCTGTATTGACGCTTTGCCTGTTTGATGGTTCGTCGGAGGGCATAGCGGGATTTCTTATAAGCTTCCTGCTTCCACACATATGCTAATATTATGTCTTAGGCATATATGACAACTTATTTGGTTACATGATGACTTATGTGTGGACTAAAAGCAGGAATGAATAACCATGAAGATGTATCATTGATTAATTGATGTATCATTGAACACATAATTTAGAAATGCTATAGGACCCAGCTTTCCTCTGGGGACTGAGGGAGTAGACTGAGGAAGTATCTAAGTATCCACAATGTTCAATCACTTTACAATCAGGCACAACTTTGACAGACTGCAACACTCAGGACACGTCATCGAATGGTAAAAACCAGACAGTGATCATTTTGCCATTACATCTCTCTGGCCTAGTTTGGCTAACCCCAAAACCCCCTCAGGTGCAGCCTCGATGTTGACCCAGCATTTTAATCCACTGTAAGGTACCGCAGAGAGTGAACCAATCACAGGGGATAAAGGGAAAATAACAGGCGTGTGGAAAACACTTCAGAGTAGATGAGAGTGAATCAGGGGAAGTTTTACATGGATGCACAGTGCAGTGGAGGAGCCAGAGCATCTGGTTTCAGTTCAGTCTGTCCCAGGGACCCTGCAGGCAGGAGAGGGCTGGCACCTGATGAATGGGGCTATTATTGGAGGCTTGGACTCAGCACAGCACAAACACCCAGTTCAAGCCACACTCTGATATATACAAATAAGCACTTTACCATTAACACGCATGCACTGTGCACACAGACACAGACACACACATACCCTATACATCTCACGATGCATACAGTACAAAACAAAAAAACATTCGGATATACACATTCGGATATACACAAAAATCTAAACGCAACATGCTACAATTTCTAAGATTTTACTGAGTTACAGTTCATATAAGGAAATCAGTCAATTGAAATAAATTCATTAGGCCCTAATCTATTGATTTCACATGATTGGGAATACAGATATGTATCTGTTGGTCACAGCTACCTTAAAAACAAAGGTAGGGGCGTTGGACCAACATGGGACCAACACTTACAGTATATTTTTGTTCAGTGTACATGTGATATACACTCAAGCACACTACATTCCCAACAACAGTGCCAATGATGGTAGTGTAAAATGTATATACAGTGAGGGAAAAAAGTATTTGATCCCCTGCTGATTTTGTACGTTTGCCCACTGGCAAAGAAATGATCAGTCTATAATTTTAATGGTAGGTTTATTTGAACAGTGAGAGACAGAATAACAACAAAACAATCCAGAAAAAATTTTGATTTGCATTTTAATGAGGGAAATAAGTATTTGCCCCCTCTGCAAAACATGACTTAGTACTTGGTGGCGTTTCTTGTAGTTGGTCCCAAGGTTTGCACACATCTCAGGAGGGATTTTGTCCCACTCCTCTTTGCAGATCTTCTCCAAGTCATTAAGGTTTCGAGGCTGACATTTGGCAACTCGAACCTTCAGCTCCCTCCACAGATTTTCTATGGGATTAAGGTCTGGAGACTGGCTAGGCCACTCCAGGACCTTAATGTGCTTCTTCTTGAGCCACTCCTTTGTTGCCTTGGCCGTGTGTTTTGGGTCATTGTCATGCTGGAATACCCATCCACGACCCATTTTCAATGCCCTGGCTGAGGGAAGGAGGTTCTCACCCAAGATTTGACGGTACATGGCCCCGTCCATCGTCCCTTTGATGCGGTGAAGTTGTCCTGTCCCCTTAGCAGAAAAACACCCCCAAAGCATAATGTTTCCACCGCCATGTTTGACGGTGGGGATGGTGTTCTTGGGGTCATAGGCAGCATTCTTCCTCCTCCAGACACGGCGAGTTGAGTTGATGCCAAAGAGCTCGATTTTGGTCTCATCTGACCACAACACTTTCACCCAGTTCTCCTCTGAATCATTCAGATGTTCATTGGCAAACTTCAGACGGGCCTGTATATGTGCTTTCTTGAGCAGGGGGACTTTGCGGGCGCTGCAGGATTTCAGTCCTTCACGGCATAGTGTGTTACCAATAGTTTTCTTGGTGACTATGGTCCCAGCTGCCTTGAGATCATTGACAAGATCCTCCCGTGTAGTTCTGGGCTGATTCCTCACCGTTCTCATGATCATTGCAACTCCACGAGGTGAGATCTTGCATGGAGCCCCAGGCCGAGGGAGATTGACAGTTATTTTGTGTTTCTTCCATTTGCGAATAATCGCACCAACTGTTGTCACCTTCTCACCAAGCTGCTTGGCGATGGTCTTGTAGCCCATTCCAGCCTTGTGTAGGTCTACAATCTTGTCCCTGACATCCTTGAAGAGCTCTTTGGTCTTGGCCATGGTGGAGAGTTTGGAATCTGATTGATTGATTGCTTCTGTGGACAGGTGTCTTTTATACAGTTAACACACTGAGATTAGGAGCACTCCCTTTAAGAGTGTGCTCCTAATCTCAGTTTGTTACCTGTATAAAAGACACCTGGGAGCCAGAAATCTTTCTGATTGAGAGGGGGTCAAATACTTATTTCCCTCATTAAAATGCAAATCAATTTATAACATCTTTTACATGCGTTTTTCTAGATTTTTTTGTTGTTATTCTGTCTCTCACTGTTCAAATAAACCTACCATTAAAATGATAGACTGATCATGTCTTTGTCAGTGGGCAAACGTACAAAATCAGCAGGGGATCAGATACTTTTTTCCCTCACTGTACAGATGCTGCAGTGTATATTCTACAGACTGGGGATGAATTAAGATATAATGGCGTGTTGAATGTGTAAATGTGCTTCTCCTTTCTGTCTGTATTATTAAGTGTGTTTTTGTGGTGCAGAATCCACAGTTCCGGTAATAGTCCAGTACACACCTTGACCCTCACTCCCCTCCACTCATCAGTCAATGCTAAAGCCAGATTTCTCTTATGATTCTACAAATGTATTTGCCTCATGGGGTTATCAAAGACCACCTACACAGTGCGTTGAGCATTATTCCAAGAAATTACATGAGCGGTGCATTGTGTGCCGAACAAGCAGGACTGTGTGCACACCTGTGGTTCTTAATATCCTGTATGGATGCAGTGTCACACAAGGGAGTCAACAAGAGGACTTCCTGGGAAATACTGTCAAAATAGAGACTTTAGAGCCATAATCCTTCCTGTAGATGGAGTCTATTAGAACCTGAAACTGAAAATGTCTGGATCATCAAATACTAATCTGCAGTCTCTGTTAGTTAGATACCTTACTTGAATGTCTTTGTTGGTTTTAGTAAGAAACCTTATTTGAATGTCTTGGTTGGTTTTTGGTTAGGTCCCAGCATTGTATGGCATTGGACATTGTATGGCAATGTAATGGCGCTAATCAGGGGTTAAATTGGGAATTCAGAGGTGGAGGAGCCGTATTTGGAGGGGTTCGGGTAAAGGTTGAGCCAGGGTTGAACATACGGTTAGGGTTAGGGTTAGGGTTATGCCAAGATTAAGGTTAGTGTTAGTACTTTTGGGTTAGTACCTATTTGGACCCGTAAGGTGTCCGCCTGGCTCTGTTTTTGACCCAAAGTGCAGGAGCCTGGCTCTGTTTTTGACCCAAAGTGCAGGAGCCTGGCTCTGGGTAGCTCCGGCTCCATTTCCCCACTGGTGCTAATAGATGATTTAACCAGAACCACTAATACCACATAATATCCATGTGAAATAAAACCACAGGGACCAATGCTCTGTGATGACCCAGGGTTACCACAGAACACCAGATTATGTTCCCTTGAGAATCCAGGTTAACTACTGTACATAATGAGCACAGGTACAGTCAGTAGATAACCCAGAGGGGAACAATAGGACAACTTCCTATGACATCAACATATTATCAATAGATCCCAATAACTCGGCAAGATTGCACTTTATGCAAGGAATCTGTTCAAACAGAGAAAACCTTTTGGACAAAAAAGATCCATTGAGGAGTTTCACAGATCTCATTCGATAACAGTGTGTGTCCAGGGTCAACTTTGTTTATACAGTTCTCTGGCTCCTGTTTTGTAATGTGAATCATAAAAGCTATTTATTCACATTTATTCACAGAACAACATAATTATCTGGCTTACAGATATATAGATACTTAGAATCTGGCACAAACAAACTGTGGAAAGGTGGGTACTCTGGAGTTGTTGATTCAAAGTTTGTTTTCACTTCAGCAAAGATTTGGGTTTGTGTTCAATATTTTTTGTGTGTGTGTATTTATCCAGGCAAGTCAATTAAGAACAAATGTACAATGACGGCCTGGCACTTCTCCTTTTTGAGAAGTTATAATGCCCCTGATATCACAGGCATTTACAGCAAATTATCCGGCAGCGGATGGAGTGGAATGGCGGCCCGTCTATCTGATGGAGAAAGAGAGAGCGAGAGAAAGAGAGAGAGAAGGTTTTAGGGAGGACTCTGGGGAGGAGGAACAGAGTGCCAGGGCAGAAGAGGAGTGCGTCTAACTCCCAGACCAGTCACACAGACTAAGTGAACTCTGTGCGATGTCATCTCCTCCAGGAGAGATGGATGGAAAGGATCTTATTACATAACACAATGGGAGGCTGAAATACCACTTATATTGAAATATCCCACCTCCTTTTATATGTATCATAACACAGCTGAGTGAGAATCAGCACTTTCATTTCTATAATCAATGCCCTTTAATGTGTCAGCACAAAGTCATCCTTATAACAACAGCAAACAATTTTAGTCAAGGCCTGAGGGGTATACTACAAAGCAGAAGCAATGAGTTAGCCAGTTAACTTGCCTAAATATCCTGAAATAACTTTTTATTTTTTAAGAAGGATACATTTGAAATGGGCATGGTCCAATTGACTCAACAACCAAAAACACATATCTAAGTTTAGCTTTGTTAATGAATCAGAAAATCTATAGTTATTTCTGGTTGTTTATCTAAGTCAGCTGGCTAGCTCATTGATCCTGCTTTGTAGTATATACCTCTGTAATATCCATCCTGGGTTTTTATGTGCAGTGCCATTCATGTTTCCATCTCTTCTGAAGCTGATTCATATTTTGAAAGAACAGCACACAATGTGGCCATTTGTACAGTATCAAGAGAAAGTCAGACAGGCGGAGAGATACATGGATCCCATTACAACAAGCCAAAACACAGAGTGTTTACAGAACACCGCAGAGGAAAATGCACCCATCCTGACACGTTTTCTGGTCCCGTACTTGCATCAAGACCATTTAAATAGAATTTCCATCAATCAGATACAAGATGCATTCATGTTGGAATTTTGTTCTCGGAAGGTATGTATAAACCTATGTAGTCTCCGGGAAAAGATTACACACAAAAAAAGCAAGTAAGTCAGCTTCAGAGATACAGTATGTTTTAGTGTTTTAAGGGGTAGGGACTAGAGGATGGAGTATGAAAACGTACAGTGTCGTAATCATCTCCCATGAGTGTGTTTATTTGCTAAAAATAAATAAATTAATGACTAATAAGTTAATATTGACAGGAACAATGGAACCATGCATAAGATTTGGAATTAAACAAGCAGCATCTGTGTGCCTCTCTTAACTGGAACCTAGTCACTGACTGGTTGGGTGGTGTACACAAGCTCAGTGTATTTCCACCAGAAATGAAAGGCCAGAAACATTTCAGAACTAAAATGCGGGAAAGGGGTTTATTACCTCACTGGTACAGACTGAGTTGAGATGTTTATTTGTTTTTCTTTACCCCTCGAAAACCCCTATTATGCATAACATCACCTGGCTCAAGTTCAGTCTAAACAACAACCATTTCTAGCCCATACAGTCGGACCTCCCCCAGTTCTGTTACTGGCACAGTTTAGAGACATGGAATAATTTAATACTACATCATGATGCCAGTGTTCTAAACTAAACTTTCCAGAATTTAAAATATCCTGGCGGCCGATATGGGCCTGTAACTAAACCTCACCCTCAAGCAACTGCTAAGTTAGATTTCTGGTCAAACCTCACTAGTTAATACCATTGTATGAGGCATCTCAAATACAACTATCCATAATTTCTCCCAACATGGAAATGTTGCAAATGGTGTATATTCAGATGGATACAACTGGAACTCTATCCGCGGTGGCCTCTCCTACCCCAGCCTCTTTTGCCCTAAAAGTGAAGGTATATATTTATGTACCCACAATTCACAGGCCTATCTCTTGGGAACAGATGCAGGCTTATGTGTGTCAACACGTCACTGCAGAGATTCCTCACGGGCTCATTATTGTATTGGGGCTGTATGAGTCCTGTGGAACGTTGCGCTACCCTGCCTCTGCCAGCATATTGGGCTATCTGGCTGAGTATGCACTGCCTGTCATTAAGTTCCAAGCTTATATGGATTTGTAGCCTTGGATAGTGAGTGACTCAATGCCTTTATGAGTTATCCACTCAGATTGTTGGCCTACAGGGCACTTCACTGCTGATGGCTCATTGTGGAAGAGAGAAATATTATTATTACACATCACATATGAGCACTAAGTGTGGGTAATTCCTACCATGGGCTTCATCCACATATGGTACATCTGGCACTAAACTAGCAGAGTTATTATTCCTTTTTGTATATGTTACTATTATTTCACATAATACCAAAGCAAACATACTCCCGTAAACCCCGGGGGAGAAGAGGGCATACCAGCAGGATGTTGGAGCAGTCACCAGTACTTTTTCTATGACAAACAGGCCTTGATTGTCATTTTCTGTGCTGCGTATGAACTGTGGCCTGAATCCTAACTAATCCTAATGGAGAATTATAGATTGATCAATCAGAATGGGAGGGCTGATATCAATAGTATTACCGCATTAGTGGCATTGTCTGAATAATGGGGAAATGGTTTGGGAACGGGGTCAGGGTGGAGGAAGTGGGTTTTGAGGAGGCTGGTCGCAGACATGGTTGGTTGACCCTCTGTGCCAGCCTGTCTGCAATGGGAAGCTGGTTATGGGCGAGGAGGGAGTAGATAAATCATCGCCCAGAGCAGAGACAGATGGGAACATGGAGTATATAAAGCAAGTGTGTCACGATCGTCGATAGAAGTGGACCAATGCGCAGCGTGATGAGTGAACATACTTTAATTATTATTCACCACGAAACAAAACGATACGTGAAGTCCTTGGTTTACAGACACAAACCATACACGGAACAAGATCCCACAAACACTGTGGCAAAACAGGCTGCCTAAGTATGGTGCCCAATCAGAGACAACAATTAACAGCTGATTCACGTTGCCTCTGATTGAGAACCACACCGGCCAACATAGAAAACACATCAGCTAGATAATGAACCTAGAACACAAAATCATGGAAACTACACACCCTGGCTCAACATAACAGAGTCCCAGAGCCAGGGCGTGACAGTACCCCCCCCAAAGGCGCGGACTGCGACCGCGCCAAACATAAATCGAACAGGGGAGGGCCGGGTGGGCATTCCTCCTCGGAAGCGGTTCCGGCTCCGGGCTTGACCACCACCCTCCAACAATCCCCCCGTAGCGCCCCTGGTCTGGTCTGGCCCCGCTGGCTGGAGCTGGACTGGACATCGGTGGAGCGGATTGCTTAGGCTCCGATGTGGAGCAGCTGACCGGTACCTGACCAGGCACCGGTGACCCAGGCACGGGCTGTGCCGGACTGACGACGCGCACCACAGGCTTGGTGCGGGGAGCAGGAACGAGCCGGACCGGGCTGACAATGCGCACCACAGGCTTGGTGCGGGGAGCAGGAACAGGCCGAACCGGGCTGATGAAGCGCACTACAGGCTTGGTGCGGGGAGCAGGAACGGGCCGAACCGGGCTGGCGACGCGCACCACAGGCTTGGTGCGGGCAGCAGGAACAGGCCGGACCGGACTGACGACGCGCACCATTGGCTTGGTGCGAGGGGCAGGAACAGGCCGGGCTGGGCTGGCGACGCGCACCATAGGCTTGGTGCGAGGGGCAGGAACAGGCCGGACCGGACTGACGACGCGCACCATTGGCTTGGTGCGAGGGGCAGGAACAGGCCGGGCCGGGCTGGCGACGCGCACCATAGGCTTGGTGCGAGGGGCAGGAACAGGCCGGACCGTACTGGGGACACACACCACCGGCCCTACGCGGGGATCAGGAACGGGCCGGACCATACTGGGGACACACACCACTGGCCCTACGCGGGGATCAGGAACAGGCCGGACCGGACTGGCAACACACCCCAGTACCTCTCGCCGTGCCTCTACATTCTCCTTCCCCCTGGTGACCAGTGACTCCCGTAACCTGCCGGCCTCCCTTGCCAACCCGCTGAACCACTCTATCCCGACCTCCTGCTGCCCCGTCGTCCACAGCGTGAGCCCCCCCCCCTAAAAAATGTCTGGGCGTCTCTCCTCCCCGTGGACCAGGCCTCCATGGCTCTCGCCAGACTCTCGCTCCTCTGCTCCCACGTCCAACCTCTCTCCTCCTCACGCTGCTTGACCCAGTCGAGGTGGATATCCGCTAGATTCACCTCTGGCGTTGGCTCCTGGACACGCTGCTTGGTCCAGTTATGGTGGGATCTTCTGTCTCGATCGTCGATAGAAGTGGACCAATGCGCAGCGTGATGAGTGAACATACTTTAATTATTATTCACCACGAAACAAAACGATACGTGAAGTCCTTGGTTTACAGACACAAACCATACACGGAACAAGATCCCACAAACACTGTGGCAAAACAGGCTGCCTAAGTATGGTGCCCAATCAGAGACAACAATCAACAGCTGATTCACGTTGCCTCTGATTGAGAACCACACCGGCCAACATAGAAAACACATCAGCTAGATAATGAACCTAGAACACAAAATCATGGAAACTACACACCCTGGCTCAACATAACAGAGTCCCAGAGCTAGGGCGTGACAAAGTGGAAACAACAACACTATTAATTACCATTTTAAAAGTGGCTATGAAAATAAATCAGAATTAAACAACAGTTGGACTGATCCTACAGCCTTCTTAGACTCAACAACCCCGAAGCAACTATCAGCAGACAAAAAGGAATCACTAAAAACAGAAATCACCCAAAAATAAATATTATACACTGTTAACATATTAGAGCGGAGAAAAGCACCAGGTATGGACAGCTTTCCCATAGAATTATGGGAAACGTCATGTCTAGTTTAGTGGGTCCGTGTCTATGAAATGTGAAGTTGTCTATTGTCTTTTGTAAAAAAAAAAGTAATAATAATAATTGTACACAAAAAAATGAAGCAAGTGGATGGATATGTGTTTTAATGGGAGCAGCTTGATGCATTGACTGATGATGTTGAATGAAGGCCCCCAGTCACCCTTTCTAACTCCCGTCAATATGTTTTTCTGTGGAAAAATAAATGAAGGGGTGGTGTGTGAGAAAACAAACACGACCAATGATCGTTCATGTTTCTGGGGAACTTAGATTCCTAATCTTTCTTCGTCTGGTTCCCATGCCGGGCTGTGTTCACGGTATGCCAAAGAGTACTGTCTCAACACTCTTTGCTATCTCAACTCACTCATTAATTCTCCATTAGCAATGACTTTATATGAGCTGTGTAGTGTGGCCCCTTTTGTCACGCCCTGGCTCTGGGGACTCTTGAATGTTGAGCCAGGGTGTTAGTTTCTTTGTGTAGTGTCTATGTTTCGTTTTCTATGTTCTGTTCTAGGTTATGTGTTTCTATGTTGGCCGGGGTGGTTCTCAATCAGAGGCAACGTGAATCAGCTGTTGCTTGTTGTCTCTGATTGGGAACCATACTTAGGCAGCCTGTTGGCACTTTTGTTTTGTGGGATCTTGTTCCGTGTAGGTTTGTGTTATTGACCGAGGACTTCACGTGTCGTTTTGTTGTTTTTGAAAAGTACCTATTAAAGTATGTACTCATATCACGCTGCGCCTTGGTCCACTTTTCATGACGATCGTGACAGAAGATCCCACCATCAAAGGACCAAGCAGCGTGTCCAGGAGCAGACAGCCTGGACTTGGGAGGAGATCTTGGACGGGCAGGGGTCCTGGACTTGGGAGGAAATCCAGGCCGGAATGGATCGCCGTCCGTGGGAGGAGACGGTGGAGGCGCGCCATAGAGAGGAGCAGCGGCGCCAACCGGGTCGACGTCGGACACGCAAGAGGCAAACCCAATAAAAAAATTTTGGGGGGCACACGGCATGGACGACGGGGCTGCTGGAGGCAGCTACGGGGCGAGTTTGAGGATTAGGAGAGGAGGCCACCGGGTTTGGGGGGGCTGGAAGGGAGGTTGGCGGAGCCTAGAGGTAGAGCAGAGCCAACTCCCCGTACTCAGGCTAGGCAGCGTGAGACTGGGCAGGTTCCGAGGTATGCGGAGCTGCGTACTGTGCCGCGAGTGGTCCGGCACAGTCCGGTACATCCTGTGCGAGCACCACGCACGTGTCGTGCTAAGGTGGGCATGCAGCCAGGACGGAGTGTGCCGGCTCAACGCTCGAGGCCTCCAGTACCCCTCCTCGGTCCCGGATATCCTGCGCCACTGTCACGTGCTGTAGTGCCAGTACGAGTACACAGCCCTGTACGTCCTGTGCTGATGCCTCACACAGAGTGTGTAAAAATAGGCATTCAGCCAGGACGGGTTGTGTCAGCTCTTCGCTCCAGACCTCCAGTCCGTCTCCACAGCCCGGTTCGGCCTGTTCCTACTCCTCGCACCAAGCCTGTGGTGCGCGTCGCCAGCCCGGCCTGTTCCTGCTCCCCGCACCAAGCCTGTGGTGCGCGTCGCCAGCCCGGCCTGTTCCTGCCCCTCGCACCAAGCCTGTGGTGCGCGTCACCAGCCCGGCCCGGCCTGTTCCTGCCCCTCGCACCAAGCCTGTGGTGCGCGTCGCCAGCCCGGCCCGGCCTGTTCCTGCCCCTCGCACCAAGCCTGTGGTGCCCGTAGCCAGCACGGCCCGTTCCTGCTCCCCGCACCAAGCCAGTGGTGCGCGTCGTCAGCCCGGTCCGGCCTGTTCCTGCTCCCCGCACCAAGCCTGTGGTGCGCATCGTCAGCCCGGTTCGGCCCGTTCCTGCTCCCCGCCAGTGGTGCGCGTCGTCAGCCCGGTCCGGCCCATTCCTGCTCCCCGCACCAAGCCTGTGGTGCGCGTCGTCAGTCCGGCACAGCCCGTGCCTGGTCAGGTACCGGTCAGCTGCTCCACACCGATGTCTAGTCCAGCTCCAGCCAGCGGGGCCAGACCAGACCAGGGGCGCTACGGGGGGGTTGTTAGAGGGTGGTGGTCACGCCCGGAGCCGGATCCGCCTCCGAGGTGGAATGCCCACCCGGCCCCTCCCCTGTTGGGTTTATGTTGGCGCGGTCGCAGTCCACGCCTTTGGGGGGGGGGGGGTACTGTCACGCCCTGGCTCTGGGGACTCTTGTATGTTGAGCCAGGGTGTTAGTTTCTTTGTGTAGTGTCTATGTTTCGTTTTCTATGTTCTGTTCTAGGTTATGTGTTTCTATGTTGGCCGGGGTGGTTCTCAATCAGAGGCAACGTGAATCAGCTGTTGCTTGTTGTCTCTGATTGGGAACCATACTTAGACAGCCTGTTGGCACTTTTGTTTTGTGGGATCTTGTTCCGTGTAGGTTTGTGTTATTGACCGAGGTCTTCACGTATCATTTTGTTGTATTTGAAAAGTACCTATTAAAGTATGTACTCATATCACGCTGCGCCTTGGTCCACTTTTCATGACGATCGTGACACCATTTAAGGTTGGGAACACTTTTGAACCACCCATTTGCAATGTACACTCCCCTTCATATTTATTTGGACAGTGAAGCTAAAACTTTTAATTTGGCTCTATACTCCAGCATTTTGGATTTGAGATCAATTGCTTTATTTGAGGTGACAGTACAGAATGCCACCTTTTATTTGAGGGTATTATCATACATATCTGTTTTACCGCTTAGAAATTAAAGCACTTTATGTATCTAATCCCCCCATTTGAAGGTGTCATAAGTATTTGGACAAATTCACTTATAGTGTATTAAAACAGTCAAAAGTCAAGAATTTGGTTCCATATTCCCAGTGGCGATTTTAGCATGTGAATCTTGGTGGGGCAAACTCAACATTTTCTTTTTTGATGCATGCCAGCAAAGCCACTACACAACACAACACAATACTAAACAATACATTAATTGCACTATAACGGTGACAAACGGTGCCCACAAACTGTTAGGGCCTACATAAAGCTGTCCCAACAGCAGAGCTTTCTTTTCAGCACCATGGAGTAAATCTTTACCACCGCTACACGTGGCTATCAGCGGAGCCTTGTCTGGCAGCGAAACAGTACATTCAGCCTCATTTACTGCCTTTAAAAAAAACACACTACCGGTCAAAAGTTTTAGAACACCTACTCATTCAAGGGTTTTCTTAATTTTTTACTATTTTCCACATTGTTGAATAATAGTGAATACATCAAAAATATGAAATAACACATATGGAATCATGAAGTAACCAAAAAAGTGTTAAACAAATCTTAATATATTTTATATTTGAGATTCTTCAAATAGCCACCCTTTGCCTTGATGACAGCTTTGCACACTCTTGGCATTCGCTCAACCAGCTTCACCTGGAATGCTTTTCCAACAGTCTTGAAGGAGTTCCCACATATGCTGAGCACTTGTTGGCTGCTTTTCCTTCACTCTGCGGTCCGACTCAACCCAAACCATCTCAATTTGGTTGAGGTCGGGGGATTGTGGAGGCCAGGTCATCTGATGCAGCACTCCATCACTCTCCTTCATGGTAAAATGTGTGGAGGTGTGTTGGGTCATTGTCCTGTTGAAAAACAAATGATAGTCCCACTAAGCCCAAACCAGATGAGATGGTGTATCGCTGCAGAATGCTGTGGTAGCCATGCTGGTTAAGTGTGCCTTGAATTCTAAATAAATCACAGACAGTGTCACCAGCAAAGCACCCCCACACCATAACACCTCCTCCTCCATGCTTTACGGTGGGAAATACACATGCGGAAATCATCCGTTCACCCACACCGCATCTCACAAAGACACAGTGGTTGGAACCAAAAATCTAAAATTTGGACTCCAGACCAAAGTACATACAGTATCTTTCCCATGGGACTTGATACGTTATAGGTCCTGAGTGGTTGACGTCACAAAACACTATCAGAGATCGTTTATCGCTGGTTCCATAAACCAATGTTATTACTCATGTCTATCAGTGTAGCTACCAGAGCGAGCCTGAGCCCTAACTACAGAGAGAGCTACTTGGGACTGAAGGGACTATTATTCATCTCAGCTTTATGCCACAGGCCACTTCTCTCTGGCTGACCTTTAGCAATTTCCCAGTCTTTTAATCAGCCTGAGTTTATTTTAATCAACATTCACATTCAGATCCGCTGCTGATGACATTTTCAGCTGATTTATGTCCTAATGATTGCAGGGTCTTTGCTCTGCATTCTGGCTATTTCACACTCCAGTGAGTCAGTGGAGAAGGTTGTTCATTACAGGTTTGGTGAAAGACAGGAATGATAATGTTGTCATCTCAATAACTGTGGTTCATTCAGGCACCTCAGACTACATTGTCGACATGCCAAGAAGGCAAGGTGGACAGGGACAGAGTGGAGGGAGGAGATAGGAGGAGAATAATTGATATGCAGGGCACTGTATTGTGACTTTTCATATTGGTTCTAACCATGCACGTTGAGATTACTAATATTGGAGAGTTTAGTTTGAACTGTGAGGATATGTATTGACTTCTGAAAGCTGCTATCTGTCTTCTCCTGGACAGCTTCAAAGAGAGATTACATTAAGCAGTTTCTGCTTACCGGGGCACATTTATCTATGAAAAATGGATGACAAATTGATCTTGTGGTTAATAAGAGAACTGAAAAAACACAAATCTGTATTAGAGCCCTATCTCCAGACAGGATGTTTAGTGCTTTATGGATATCATATACAGTATAATGCTGCCTGCACTCCCTGACTGAGCATTGATCATGCAGAATGGAATGCATTGGATACGACATTAAAGAGATTCTCCGGTACTTTTGTATACTTTTTAGACCAGGGATGGGCACCTTTGATGGGGGTGGGTGCCACAAAAAAACAGAACTCATCATGAGGGGCCGCAGTTGCTCGTGGGTCTGCGTACTCAGACCAAAACTATTATTGGTCCGCAGGACTACAAAAGGGGGGCCAGTTGCTATCCCTGTTTTAGACAGTAATTCTGGCCCACGTGGGGGAAAATCTAGGGAAAATGGCACAGCACAGCTTCCAGAGAAACAGTTGCTTTCAAACTAGGGATTTTGTGGCTAATTGAGGTAAGACAGTAATTCTGCTCATAGATTATGCATGTATGAACTACATATTGACACATCCAGGCCAAAGCGGGAGGTTTAAAAAATACTTAGTAGTCACCAAATTTCCGGAGCATGTCTTGAAAAGACTACTGTCCTGCTTTTTATTTTATTTTTTTGTCATTTAGCAGACGCTCTTATCCAGAGCGACTTACAGTTAGTGAATACATATATTATTTTTTTTATACTGGCCCCCCGTGGGAATCAAACCCACAACCCTGGCGTTGCAAACACCATGCTCTATCAACTGAGCTACATCCCTGCCGGCCATTCCCTCCCCTACCCTGGACGACACTGGGCCAATTGTGCGCCGCCCATGAGTCTCCCGGTCGCGGCCGGCTGCGACAGAGCCTGGATTCGAACCAGGATCTCTAGTGGCACAGTTAGCACTGCGATGCAGTGCCTTCGACCACTGCACCACTCAGGAGTTCAGAGAACAGGATGGAACTTAGCATGATACAGATCACAATAATGATAGACATGATAAAGGAAGGGGATCCATCATTCATGGAACATTGCTGTAGAATAGAAAACCAAAAAGAAGTGCATGCAGCGTGACTAAGGTTATGTTTGATTTTACACCTACACGCATGGTCACCAAGACCTATGCAAGCACAGGCTCTATAAAATGACCTGACATTACCTGGGCAATCACTCCATACAGATGGAATGAATTTAGGACAAATGCTCTTCCTGACTTTCGGGACTCAGTCGAGAGCCTCAGGGACAGGGGTTTCTTTTCAATGTGCTAGTTTGGCTGGTTAGAAGAGACATGTCAATATTCAAAGCAATCATGACACCTTATGTACAGGGAAATGGAAATGGCTTCTGAAGAAACCCGCACATGCTTCTAACTCCTGGGCGTCTGTTGATAAGTGGGGGAAATCAGAAGGCTAATGTGAGGGGAAATGTGGTTGTCTACAGGGATAGCACTCCCTCTATCTTGGTTCGTGCAGGTGACTGTGACCTCCTCCTCAGACCAATTGGCAGTACACTCAGAATGTCACACCAGCCTTCGCTTTGGCTCCCCCTCCTGTCCAGCTTAGGCATTCGGCGTCGCCGGCCTTCTAGCTGCTGCCGAACCTGCTGCTGGCAAACGCCCTTCACTCATCAACCCCGGACTTGTCTCGTCATCATTACACACATCTGGTTCCAATCCCCACTATATCACTGTATATATGCTCCCTCTGTCATTTGTCTTTCTCGGTCATTGTATATGTTGCTTGTTTTCCTGAGAGGAATCTCTCCTACTATTTCCTGAGTACTTTATATTTTGCACTGTGGGTTTCGTCCTGCTTTAAGCTATGGCGCTTTAATAAATTCAGTAGTTCTAAACCTGCGACTGCATCCTGCCTACTCCTCTCTACAGAACGACCAACCCAAGAAAACAGGAGGCAGCAGGACATCCCGACCTCTCCGACTCGTGCCTGGAGCACCTCGGGATTGCCATGGACGAGGTGATCCAGACCGTATGCCAACTGCCGGCTACACCTACACCTTCCCAGCTCCTCACGGTTGTTCTAGCCACCCCACCACCATCTACATCACCCGGTCCGATCAGCAACGTCCACCTGCCTCTCCCGAAGCAGTTTGACGGCACCCCAGCTCACTGTAGGGGGTTTCTCCTGCAGTGGGACCTCCACCTTGCACGTCATGCCGGGACGGCCTCCGAGAGGGATATGGTGGCCTTGGTGATTTCAGTGCTGACAGGCCGTTCTCTGGAGTTGGCTCACGCCGTCTGGGAGAGGGATGGTTCAGAAGTACAGTGAGCGCTTCACCCAACTCTTCCGTGCCGTTTTTCGACCACCCAACAGAGGGTCGAAAGGGAGGACAGCGTCTGAGTACGCTCTGGATTTCCGGACGGTGGCTGCGTCCACTGGCTGGAACGACCAGGCCCTGTTTACGGTTTTCCACAGCGGGCTACAGGCAGACGTCCAGACCGAGCTGGCCTGTTGCGATGAGGTCCTCACGCTGGACCAGCTCATCGCCATGGCCATCCACCTGGATAATCTCCTGCGTGCCCGTCGTCGCCCATCCCAGCGGTTTGGGTCTCTCCCAGGAGCCTCCAGTAAGACTGAACCCAGAGGAACGTCAACGCCGCCGTCAACAGGGTCTCTGCTCCTACTGCGGGGAGTCGGTCCACCCCTGGAACACCTGTCCCAGAAGGAGAACCAGGCGAGGAAGCGACAGGCCGAGGAGCACTCCTGCACCTTCCCAGGTAGGCGTGGACGTGCCTTGCTCCTCTCTGTCCACCCAGCCCATCCTCCTCCCTGTCACCTTCCCAGACTATCCTGGTCCCCCACTGAGTCTTGCCCTAGTGGACTCAGGTGCTGCAGGCAATTTCCTAGACCGGTCAGTGGCCTTATCATTACGCATTCCACTAGTCCCTTTACAACCCCCTATCCCAGTCCATGCCCTAGACAACCGTCCCCTAGGAACAGGACTGGTGAGCCAGACCACGATTCCCATTTCCCTCACAGTTGATCACAACCACCATGAACGCATCACGTTCCTCATCTTTGACTCTCCTGCACACCCTGTAGTTTTAGGTCTCCCCTGGTTACAGTTGCATAACCCTAGTATATCGTGGACAGAGAGGAGGTTGTTGAGTTGGTCGCAGGAGTGTCAGGGGAGGTGTCGCTCTGTGTTTATCTGTGCCACCTCCGTGGAAAGTCCAGACCAGGCCATCCACGTCCCTATCCCGGAGGAATACCGGGACCTACAGGTGGATTTTTCGAAGACTCCATGTGCCTGCCCCCTCATCGCCCATGGGACTGCACTATCGACCTACTGCCTGGTTCTACCCTCCCGTGGGGACATCTACCCTCTCTCGCATGCAGAGACCAAAGCCATGGAGGTCTACATCTAGGAGGCACTGGCCCAAGGATTCCTCCGTCCGTCCACCTCTCCGGCCTCTTCCAGCTTCTTTTTCGTGAAGAAGAAGGACGGAGGTCTCCGCCCCTGTATCGATTACCGGACACTGAATAAGGCTATTGTTAAATGTAGTTATCCCCTGCCTCTCATACCCACTGTGATTGAACAGATGCACGGTGCAAAGTACTTTACCAAATTGGATTTACTCAGTGCCTACAACCTGGTGCACATCAGAGAGGGGGATGAATGGAAGACCACCTTCAGCACCAGCACCGGGCACTACGAATACAGGGTAATGCTCTACAGCCTGACAAATACACCCTCAGTGTTCCAATCCTTCATTAACGAGGTGTTGAGCGACCCAACATGTCTCTATGTAGTGGTGTACATAGACGACATCTTGGTGTACTCCACTACACACGAGCAACATGTCCCTTGTCAGGTCCGTTTTGGAGAGGCTGATAGGGCATCACCTGTACGCCAAGGCGGAGAAGTGCCTTTCCTTCCAGCAGGCGGTCTCCTTCCTGGGCTATCGGATATCCACTGCGGGAGTGGAGATGGAAGAACAGAGGGTCAGTGCAGTACGGTTGTGACCTGTTCCCTCCAACATCAAGGCGGTGCAGTGCTTCCTAGGTTTTGCCAACTATTTCAGGCGCTTCATTAGGGGTTTCAGCACAGTAGTGGCCTCTCTCACCTCCCTCCTGCGCTGGACTGGGGAGGCCAATGAAGCCTTTCGTGCGCTCAAGGAACAGTTTACGAATGCACCGGTTCTGGCTTACCCTGACCCGTCTCTGCCCTTCATCGTGGAGGTGGACGCCTCCGAGGTTGGAGTAGGGGCTGTTCTCTCCCAATGTACTGGATCGCCGCTTAAACTCCATCCATGCGCCTTCTACTCATGGAAGCTGTCTCCCGCGGAGTGGAATTACGACATGGGGGATTGTGAGTTGTTGGCCGTCAAGAAGGCGCTGAAGGCATGGCGGCACTGGCTGGAGGGTGCTCAGCACCCATTCCTTGTCTGGATGGACCACCGGAACCTAGAGTACATTCGAGCTGCGAAGAGGCTGAACCCGCGTCAGGCCAGGTGGGCCCTATTCTTCACCAGATTTTACTTTACCCTCTCCTATCGGCCGGGATCTAATAATGTTAAGGCAGATGCGTTGTCCCGGGTGCATGACACAGAGGATCGAAGGGAGGAAGTGACACCCAATATGCCCCTGTCCCGCATTGTGGCTCCTGTCGTGTGGAATATGGATGCGGACATCCGTCGAGCCCTGCGACAGGATCCCTCTCCTGCCCACTGTCCCGAGGGGCATATCTATGTGCCCTCTAAGGTGCGGGATCGTCTCCTCACCTGGGCACACACAGCACCTGTCTCAGGGCACCTGGGTATAGCCCGTATTATCAACTGTCTCTCCGCCAAGTACTGGTGGCCCACCTTGGCCTGGGACGTCCGGGTTTACGTCTCTACCTGCTCCACCTGCGCACAGAGCAAGACACCGAGACACCTCCCCTATGGCAAACTCCACCCTCTGCCGGTTCCACAATGACACTGGTCCCATCTCTCCGTGGACTTTGTCACAGACCTTCCCCCCTCGGAGGGGCACACCACCGTCCTGGTGGTTGTGGACCGGTTTTCCAAAGCCTGTCGTTTGATTCCTCTGCCTGGTCTCCCTACGGCCATGCAGACCATGGAGGCTCTCTTATCACGTCTTCTGGCACTACAGGATCCCGGAGGGCATCGTGTCTGACCATGGTCCTCAGTTCACCTCCCGTGTCCGGAAGGCCTTCATGGAACGATTGGGGGTCACGGTCAGCCTCACCTCCGGGTACCGTCCCCAATCTAATGGGCAGGTGGAAAGGGTAAAGGTACCTTCGAAGTTACTGTCAGGACCGGCTGGGGGAGTGGGCTGCGTTTCTGCCTTGGGCAGAATATGCACAAAACTCCCTCCGTCACTCCTCCACTAACCTCACACCCTTTTAGTGTGTTTTAGGCTATCAGCTGGCCCTGGCACCCTGGCACCGGAGTCAGATCGAGGCTCCTGCGGTGGACGATTGGTTCCGGCACGCCGATGAGGTATGGAACACAGCGAACACCCGTCTCCAGCACGTCATCCTCCGGCAGAAGGAGCAGGCCGATCGTCACCGCAGTGTGGCCCCGGTCTTTCACCCCGGTGACAGGGGCTGGCTTTCTACGAAGGACCTGCCCCTCCGCCTGCCCTGCCGGAAGCTGAGCCCTCGGTTTGTGGGGCCGTTCAAAGTCCTGAGGAGAATCAATGAGGTGATGTACAGATTACAGCTCCCCGTCAGTTACCGTATCTCACCCTCATTTCATGTATCTCTCCTCAGGCCGGTGGCAGCTGGTCCCTTGGCTAGTGCTGGACCCCACGATGCACCTCCCCCTCCCTTGGACATCGAGGGAGCTCCGGCGTACTCCGTCCTCAGCCTGTTGGGCTTAAGGCGTCATGCGGGGTCTCTCCAGTACCTGGTCGACTGGTGTTCTCGGGGTGATGAGAGGTGTTGGGTTTGCGCCAGACATAGCGTTTTCCTTGATGGCCAAAAAGCTCAATTTTAGTCTCATCTGACCAGAGTAACTTCTTCCATATGTTTGGGGAGTCTCCCACATGCCTTTTGGCGAACACCAAATGTGTTTGCTTATTTTTTTCTTTAAGCAATGGCTTTTTCTGGCCACTCTTCCGTAAAGCCCAGCTCAATGGAGTGTACGGCTTAAAGTAGTCCTATGGACAGATACTCCAATCTCTGCTGTGGAGCTTTGCAGCTCCTTCAGGGTTATCATTGGTCTCTTTGTTGCCTCTCTGATTAATGCCCTCCTTGCCTGGTCCGGTCCGTGGGTTTTGGTGGGTGGCCCTCTCCTGGCAGGTTTGTTGTGGTGCCATATTCTTTCCATTTTTAAATAATGGATTTAATGGTGCTCCGTGGGATGTTTCAGATAGTTTTTTATAACCCAACCCTGATCTGTACTTCTCTACAACTTTGTCCCTGACCTGTTTGAAGAGCTCCTTGGTCTTCATGGTGCCGCTTGCTTGGTGGTGCCCCTTGCTTAGTGGTGTAGCAGACTCTGGGTCCTTTCAGAACAGGTGTATATATACTGAGATCATGTGACACTTAGATTGCACACAGGTGGACTTTATTTAACTAATTATGTGACTTCTGAAGGTAATTGGTTGCACTAGATCCTATTTAGGGGCTTCATAGCAAAGGGGGTGAACACAAATTGTGACGTTCTGGCTCCGGGACTCTTTGTTGTGAGCCAGGGTTGTCATTTTCTTTTGGGTGTATTTCTATGTGGGATCTGGTTGTTCATTTTCTATGTTTGGTTTTGTTGTTTATTGGGCATATGACTCCCAATCGGAGGTAACGAGTGTCAGCTGTTCGGCTCGTTATCTCTGATTGGGAGCCATATTTAATCTGTGTGGTTTCACCTTTGTTGGTGGGTTTTTGTTTCCGTGTGGCTGTTTGTTGTTATTTCAGCAGTGGAACTTCACGTATCGTATTTTGTTGTTTTCTCTGTGGTCACTTTAATTTAATAAAGTCATCATGTATCTCGGAACACGCGCTGCGTATTGGTCTCATCCTTCAGACGATCGTGACAGAAAAACCCACCACAAGAGGACCAAGCGGCGTAACAAGCGGCAACAGGACCTACCTACGCAGGATTTATGGGAGCCTCCTAAGGACTTTTGGACATGGGAGGAGATAAGGGCTGGTAAGGGTCCTTGGGCACAACCAGAGGAGTACCACCGCCCTCGTGAAGAGCTGGAGGCAGCTGCAGCCGAGAGGAGGTGGTATGAGGAGGCAGCGCGGAGTCGAGGCTGGAAGCCCGTGGTTACTCCCCAAAAATTTCTTGGGGGGGGGCTAAAAGGGAGTGTGGCGAAGGCAGGTAGGAGACCTGCGCCTACTCCCTGGACTGACCGTGGAGAGCGGGAGTACGGGCAGACACCATGTTACGCAGTAGAGCGCATGGTGTCTCCTGTACGCAGGCATAGCCCGGTGCGGTACGTTCCAGCTCCTCGTATCGGCCGGGCTAGATTGAGTGTTGAGCCGGATGTCATGAGGCCGGCCCCACGCAGCAGGCCACCAATGCGTCTCCTCGGGCCGGCTTACATGGCACCAGCCCTACGTATGGTTTCCCCGGTTCGCCCACATAGCCCGGTGCGGGTTATTCCTCCTTCCCGTACTGGTCGGGCGACGGGGAGCATACAACCAGGTAGGGTTGGGCAGGCTCAGTGCTCAAGGGAGCCAGTACGCCTGCACGGTCCGGTATTTCCGGCGCCACCTCCCCGCTCCAGCCCAGTACCACCAGTGCCTACACCACGCACCGAGCCTCCTGTGTGTTCCCAGAGTCCTGTGCGTCCTGTTGCTGCTCCCCGCACTAGCCCTGAGATGCGTGTCCTCAGCCCGGGACCACCAGTTCCGGCACCACGCACTAGGACTTATGTGCGTCCCCAGGGTCCTGCATGCCCTGTTGCTGCTCCCCGCACTAGCCCTGAGATGCGTGTCCTCAGCCCGGGACCACCAGTTCCGGCACCACGCAATAGGACTTATGTGCGTCCCCAGGGTCCTGCATGCCCTGTTGCTTCTCCCCGCACTAGCCCTGAGATGCGTATCCTCAGCCCGGTACCTCCTGTTCCGGCACCACGCACCAGGCCTACGATGCGCCTCAGACGGCCAGAGTCTGCCGTCTGCCCAACGGGGCCTGAACTGTCCGTCTGCCCAACGCCGTCTGAACTGCCCGTCTGCCCAACGGCGCCTGAACTGCCCGTCTGCCCAACGCCGTCTGAACTGTCCGTCTGCCAAGCGCCGCAGGAGCTGCCCGTCTGCCATGAGCCTGCTAAGCCGCCCGTCTGCCATGAGCCGCTAGAGCTCTCCGCCAGACAGGAGCAGCCAGAGCCTTCCGCCAGACAGGAGCAGCCAGAGCCTTCCGCCAGACAGGAGCAGCCAGAGCCTTCCGTCAGATCGGATCAGCCAGAGCCTTCCGCCAGACAGGAGCAGCCAGATCCTTCCGCCAGACGGGATCAGCCAGAGCCTTCCGCCAGCCATGAGTGGCCAGATCCGTCAGCCAGCCATGAGCCGCCAGATCCGTCAGCCAGCCATGAGCCGCCAGATCCGTCAGCCAGCCATGAGCAGCCAGATCCGTCAGAGCCAGCCAGCCAGGATCCGCCACGTAGTCCTGTGCTGCCCCTTAGTCCGGTGCTGTCCCTTAGCCTTGTGCTGCCTCTTAGTCCGGTGCTGCCCATTTATCCAGGTGGGTTTAAGTGGAGGGTGGTCATTGGGAGGAGGTTAAGAAAGCGGGTAGGAACTATAGTGGGGTGGTGGTCTAGCCCGGAGCCGGAACCGCCTCCGGGGAGCAACACCCACCCAGCCCTCCCCTATTGTGGGGTTGTGAGGCGCGGTCGCAGTCCGCGCCTTTAGGGGGGGGTACTGTGACGTTCTGGCTCCGGGACTCTTTGTTGTGAGCCAGGGTTGTCATTTTCTTTTGGGTGTATTTCTATGTGGGATCTGGTTGTTCATTTTCTATGTTTGGTTTTGTTGTTTATTGGGCATATGACTCCCAATCGGAGGTAACGAGTGTCAGCTGTTCGGCTCGTTATCTCTGATTGGGAGCCATATTTAATCTGTGTGGTTTCACCTTTGTTGGTGGGTTTTTGTTTCCGTGTGGCTGTTTGTTGTTATTTCAGCAGTGGAACTTCACGTATCGTATTTTGTTGTTTTCTCTGTGGTCACTTTAATTTAATAAAGTCATCATGTATCTCGGAACACGCGCTGCGTATTGGTCTCATCCTTCAGACGATCGTGACACAAATGCACGCACCACTTTTCCGTTATTTATTTTTTAGTATTTTTTTTAACAAGTTGTTATTTTAATTTCACTTCACCAATTTGGACTATTTTGTGTATGTCCATTACATGAAATCCAAATAAAAATCCATTTAAATTACAGGTTGTAATGCAACAAAATAGGAAAAACGCCAAGGGGGATGAATACTTTTGCAAGGCACTGTACATTGGAATTGCTCACAATTCCACAAAAATGACCCCTTCAACAGTGACTTCTAAACTTCCTGGCACATCTTGTATTATTCATCCTATCCTTAGGTCCTCCCTTTTAACTCTGTTTATCTTTCTCTGTGACCATGTGCTAGCTTCTTGGTGACAGACATACAGTGGATTAAAGTACTTAAGTAAAAATACTTTAAAGTACTACTTAATTGGTTTCTTGGGTATCTGTACTTTACTTTATTATTGATATTTTTGACTACTTTTACTTTTACTTCACTACATTCCTAAAGAAAATAATGTACTTTTTACTCCATACATTTTCCCTGACACCCAAAAGTACTCGTTACATTTTGAGTGGCTAGCAGGAAAGGAAAATTGTCAAATTCATGCACTTATCAAGAGAACATCCCTCTCATCCCTATTGCCTCTGATCTGGTGGACTCACTAAACACACATGCTTCGTTTGTAAATTATGTCTGAATGTTGGAGTGTGCCACCTGCTATCCGTAAATTAAAAAAAACAAGAAAATGGTGCCTTCTGGTTTGCTTGGTATAGGGAATTTTAAATTATTTATAATTGTACTTTTACTTTCAATACTTACATTTATTTTAGCAATTACATTTACTTTTGATACTTGAGTATATTTAAAAAACAAATACTTTTAGACTTTTACTCAAGTAGTATTTTAGTGGGTGACTTTCACTTTTACTTGAGTCCTTTTCTATTAAGGTATCTTTACCTTTACTCAAGTATGACAATTGGGTACTTGTTCCACCACTGCAGACATAGACACTCTGATGCACCCTACATTTATGAGTTGAATTATCAATCCAACAACTACAGTGTAACTGGATCTTTCTATGAATAGAACTTCAGTCCATGTTATTTATTCTTCTTCCCATTACTTAAAGATAAATATTTTAGTCACCCCTGACTTTCTGACCAGTTCTGCAGATCTAAACAGCCCTCATCTCCTGGCATCCCACCAACCCTTCCCTCCATCGGCCCTCTTTTCCAGACCCCACAACCACATTGGCTCTCTGTCTAGGGCCCAGCATGGGAAGGATAATTTTTTTTGCGTAGTGGTAAACCGACGGGTGGTTAGGGGAGCTTCAGTGCAACTGTCAGGAATCTGTGGGGAGGAGGACAGTGGCGTGGAACTGCAGACATTTTAGCTTTCTGTTAACTCTGTCTCCAAGAAATGCCTACAGCACCTCCTGCTCAAGCCTCTATCACAAGTGGATAATTTGTGTGAAAAAGGTGTTCTGTGAGATGACAGTATGCACTCGTTTGGATACACACAAGAAGTTGAAGAGCCTACAGACCTCATGGCCTGAATGTCACAGTGGACGCCCACTAAACACATTTTCTTATCCAGGCACAGAAGTATCTCCATCAGATAGTTGAAATAGAAGGATCTAGGTGAGCGGAAATAACATTCATGTCTAGAGAGTATTTTTGGTCCTGTCCTTTTACCACAAATCAAGGCGTTCCAGAGTCCAGTTCCAGATTGCATTGACCAAATTCCCCAAAGTGAGTGAGTATGAATGGCATGAAGGTCCATGAGCCAGACATGCAGCTATAAAGTGTCTGGTGTCATGATTACTTTTGTCGATTAACCATATATTCTATCTGACACCATAAAGAGGTACTGACACCATGAGATACTGCAACCATGGAGGCTCATCGAGCAGTGTCTTACTTGACTTGACCAAACTGTATTTTTTCTGCCCTCAGGAAGTGGACATTGTGACACTAAGGAAGCGTTGTCACAACAGTATATTATTGGGTAAAATTGTGACACTGCAAAAAGTGGAATATGAGCTCACAGACTTAGAAGAGCACGAGATAAATTGTGAAATACAGTGCACATTGAAACACATCAATAAAAATACTTTCAAGAACATATGGCTTTCTTCCAATATTGCTCCGCTACCAATTGGATCCCCAGGGCAAGAGTTACTGTTGGACACTTGGGTGTTTCACTAAGCAATAGGACGTGTTCCTCCGCTCGGTTGCTGTTTAACGATTGCTGCAGACGAGATGAGACGCCATAATGCGTCGTCCAGGTGAGTCATTCAGCTCCAAAACCCCTAAAACATGTGGCCCTGATCTTGGCCTTCTGCCTCTCAGTCTGAGGTCTTGAAATGAGGACAAGGCAGCGCTTCAGAGGACAAAATAAGTAATACTGTAAAAAACACAGGCATGTTTATGTGTTTCTCTTACAAATGTGGAGAGTTACACAGCTTGCATTACAAGTTTACAAGTTGTCTCTGATTTTGCCACAGCATATGAAAATAACTGTGTCAAGAGTGTTGCTGTTGTGATACCGTTATGGTCCTGTACATCATACACATCACAGTAGCAACACTCAAGACCGCCTCTATTAGGGATTTGAGCCTCATGCCAAAAAACAACTGCACCTCTCAATGGCGAAACAGCAAACTAGGATCTGTGCTTGCAAGACCAAAAGCAAAGGGACCGTTTTTTTGTCAAATATATTTCAATACCACTTCAAAGGCATTGAAGAACAATCTGATTAACTTTGACCATCCTCTCTTATATGTCTTGTATGTTAGCAGGTTGAGGTCCTGAAAGAAACAGAGATTTGCCCTGCATGTAGTAGTGGTTGGTGAATGGGACAGGGTTAGAGGAGTTAGGTTACAAGACTTTGACATGCTGTTGGAGGACCCTGGGGTTATTGGGGCCAAATGCTGATTTTTTCAATCGCTAATTATGGCGAGAGATGGAACAATGGCGTCCACTACAAAACGAGGCAGTGGAAAATGTTGTCTGAGGCCAAGTAATACAGACTCCAGCTTAAGTTTATCCTAAACTTCTGGAGTAAAGTTAGTGGGTCAAAGTGGCTCTGGGGCTTGTGGCTGAAGACCACAAACATTGAAACCAGCAATGTTTCAGAAGGTTCTCGCCTTAGGGTCCAATGTCAACAACCAAAAGCACCCAGTGCCGTTCTGAGCGTAACCTCTCAGTGATGATGGTCCCGGTAAAAGCTAGTGTGATGCGATATCTGCCTTCGCTATCAGATCCTGGCCTGCACCACACGAATCCTCTCCTACCATTCAAAGTGAAGCACTACCAGTGCCCAAGATGCTTCCTTCGCAAGTGTGCCAGCGAGTTAATCAAAGCCTCGCTGGTGCAAAGAAACATTCATTGGGACATAATACCGCAGAGCATTTGCTCAGTTGCAGTCAAGGCCCTGTCATAGCAGATTTATCTGGGCTACCACCTAAAGAAAAGTAAGGTTTTTTTGTCTGACAGTAATAGCTGTTAGCCTTTTCCCACCTGTCTTTGGAGTCTCAGCTGTGGTAGTCATGATTCTGTTGCTCTAGCTGTGTAAATATAACATTAAACACATAATAAGCACACCTTGTACTTGAACAAAAGCTTTTCTTGCAAATTTTTGGAGTAGAGCACTTTTGCAGGGTGAAAAGGCCTCCTCTCCTTTCTGCTCCCTCTCTTTTCACTACTCTTTCCTCCATGACCACAGAGTTAATACCCTGCCTACAAGGTGTTGATCTTAGCTGCCTTCCAGGTTCCATACTGGCTTGACCTGTCAGTTTCTGGGCCTGATTAAACCAAGCAAATAGCTTCACCTGTCTCTGATGTTGGTCTGTGTAGTGTGCTGGCTGGCTGGCGGACTCACATAACCTGATGGATTCCATTGCTTGCTTCATTAGGCTGTCAGTCAAGGAGAATGTTTTCTCTGTCTGATTTTGTAGTAGCTGAAAGACTATACTGTAGATGAATATATCTTATATACCATAGACCTCTGCTGTTTTGACATAGAATGGCATATCAAAACCAACCTTTGTTTTTCTGCGGATTTCCGATATAGTAGAAAATAAATGCTTAATTGTTGATGATGGGGACATGGGGTATCTGAGGCGTTCCCCTGCTACTCAAAAAGAGCACACATAGTACTGTGTATAGGACTATGTCTGAGGGCCTTATAGGTTCACTGTCAGCCTGTGGCTTATTATGAAAATATATTGTACTTACTTGCTTAAAAAGGAAGTGTGATACATTGAAATGTAGAATCTTTATTGGAGATGCTTTTTAATCCAAGACAAGGCTTAATCTCTGTCCCGGAAAATCTGTATTACCCCAATGTTTACAAGGCCAAAGGCTGAATTGACTCTATGGCAAGCTAACACAGGTTACATGCACAACACAGCTGTAACTACAGGCACTCACCGTAGGGATGTTTGCAGAGGCAGGGGCAGATCTGGTTTGCATTGATGATCCTCTTCAACCTCTATACAGATGGGAGAACATCGTCTAAATAGAATTTCATTAGCACTAATTTCAAAAAGCTAGATGGAGGTCGAGCTGTTATGGATGTTTTGGAATGGGATTTTTCCACTGAACATTATGTGGCATCTTATGTTACTATAAAGTTGCTCAACATAACACCTGACAGACATCTGTGACAGACATCTGTAAAATGTTTTATTTTCATTTTACTGAAAATATACTGTACCTTGCATACCTCTTCCTTACCATAACCCCAAAAAATGTTTTGCAGAGCATGAAAAGTTATCCAGGCTATGTTTTCGGTTTCCAAGAGCAGAACCAATATGCTAGTGAATCCGGAAAGGTAATGTTTGTATACAATAAAGGTGCTTGGACCAACCACTTTGAATATTTTCTCTCAAGGAATTGAATTCCTTTAAAATAGATAGTATAAACATGATGGCTATTTGCATGTGGAAACTTTACTACACCTTTAAAGGGCAACTCCACAACTTTTCAACCTGATTTTCATTATCTCCAGCACAATACCAACATACACTACATGACCAAAAACATGTGGTCACCTGCTCGTCGAACAGGCTTTCTACTAGATGTTGGAACATTGCTGCGGGGACTTGCTTCCATTCAGCCACAAGAGCATTAGTGAGGTCGGGCACTGATGTTGGAAAATTAGGCTTGGCTCGCAGTCGGCATTCCAATTCATCCCAAAGGTGTTTGATGGGGTTAAGGTCAGGGCTCTATGCAGGCCAGTCAATTTCTTCCACATCGATCTCGACAAACCATTTTGTGCACGGGGGCATTGTCATGCTGAGACAGGAATGGGCCTTCCCCAAACTGTTGCCACAAAGTTGGAAGTACAGAATAGTCTAGAATGCCATTGTATGCTGTAGTGTTAAGATTTCCCTTCACTGGATGTAAGGGGCCTAGCCCGAACCATGAAAAACAGCCCGAGACCATTATTCCTCCTCCACCAAACTTTACAGTTGGCACTATGCATTCGGGCAGGTAGTGTTCTCCTGGCATCCGCCAAACCCAGATTCATCAGTCGGACTGCCAGATGGTGAAGCATGATTCGTCACTCCAGAGAACACGTTTCCACTGATCCAGAGTCCAATGGCGGCTAGCTTTACACCACTTCAACCAACATTTGGCATTGTGCATGGTGATCTTAGGCTTGTGTGAAATTGTATACACCTGTCAGCAACGGGTGTGGCTGATTAGCCGAATCCACTATTTTGAAGGGGTGTCCACATACTTTTGTATGTAAAGTGTATGTGAAAGCAAGTTTGGTAGAAAAAATATGAAGTTAAAAAGTTCTGCCCGATGACATCATCAAAATGTTAAACATTTTTACAACAGTGATGCCTCCCGAGTGGCACAGCGGTCTAAGGCACTGCATCGCAGTGCTAGAGGCGTCACTACAGATCCGGGTTAGATCCCAGGCTGTGTCACAGCCAGCCGCGACCGGGAGACCCATGAGGCGGCGTACAATTGGCCCAGTGTCGTCCGGGTTAGGGGAGGGTTTCGCCGGCTGGAATGTCCTTGTCCCATCGCGCTCTAGTGACTCCTTGTGGAGGCCGGACACATGCATGCTGACTTCGGTCGCCAGCTGTACAGTGTTTCCTCCGACACATTGGTGCGGCTGGCTTCCGGGTTAAGCGAGCAGTGTGTCAAGAAGCAGTGCGGCTTGTGGGGGTCGTGTTTCAGAGGACGCATGGCTCTCGACCTTCGCCTCTCCCAAGTCCGTACAGGAGTTGCAGTGATGGGACAACATTTACATTTACGTCATTTAGCAGACGCTCTTATCCAGAGCGACTTACAAATAGGTGCATTCACCTTATAGCCAGTAGGATAACCACTTTACAATGTTGTTGTTGTTGTTTTTGGGGGGGGGGGGGGGTAAGGGGGGGGTAGAAGGATTACTTTATCCTATCCCAGGTATTCCTTAAAGAGGTGGGGTTTCAAATGTCTCCGGAAGGTGGTGAGTGACTCCGCTGTCCTGGCGTCGTGAGGGAGCTTGTTCCACCATTGGGGTGCCAGAGCAGCGAACGGTTTTGACTGGGCTGAGCGGGAACTATGCTTCCGCAGAGGTAGGGGAGCCAGCAGGCCAGAGGTGGATGAACCCAGTGCCCTCGTTTGGGTGTAGGGACTGATCAGAGCCTGAAGGTACGGAGGTGCCGTTCCCCTCACAGCTCCGTAGGCAAGCACCATGGTCTTGTAGCAGATGCGAGCTTCAACTGGAAGCCAGTGGAGTGTGCGGAGGAGCGGGGTGACGTGAGAGAACTTGGGAAGGTTGAACACCAGACGGGCTGCGGCATTCTGGATGAGTTGTAGGGGTTTAATGGCACAGGCAGGGAGCCCAGCCAACAGCGAGTTGCAGTAATCCAGACGGGAGATGACAAGTGCCTGGATTAGGACCTGTGCCGCTTCCTGTGTAAGGCAGGGTCGTACTCTCCGAATGTTGTAGAGCATGAACCTACAGGATCGGGTCACCGCCTTGATGTTAGCGGAGAACGACAGGGTGTTGTCCAGGGTCACGCCAAGGCTCTTCGCACTCTGGGAGGAGGACACAACAGAGTTGTCAACCGTGATGGCGAGATCAAGACTGTAACTACCAATTGGATATCACAAAATTAGGGATAAAAATAGGTAAAAAGTACCACAAAAATAACTGTGATTTTAAAACACTATGATATCTGCAGTGATGTGGAGAGCAAGAATTTTATTTATTTTTTACTTTTAATGCTACCCTGTGATGTCACAGATAATTTTTTTTAAGACCTTTCTTCTTATCTTTTTAACCACAGATCATAGAAACCCGCTGTTTTCACATATGTAGACACTGGTTTGGTGCTGGAGATAATGAATATAAGGTTGAAAAGTGGCGGAATTGCCCTTTAATAATGTTGTAATAACTAAACATTGGTCAAACTCCTGCCACCTGTTTTGTTTTAACGCTGTAAGATACTGTACTTTGACATTAGGCTACATTACATGATCTTTGGATGTTATAGTTACATGTCAATGTGTAAAGTTGGTCGTTATATAAAATGGCAGCATTAATGGAATATCTAATTAGTTTCCAATAAGTTATTGGGTAGCACTCCCCGTTCCCTTTCACTGAACTGCTGTGATAAGGATACATGCATTCCTCTCGCGGACTCCAAGACGCCCAGGGGCTGCGTCGACGCGGTTCAAGTCTATAAAGAGGGCTGAGCAACGAAACAAATGTTGAATAGTACATGGTTGGCTGTGCAACCTTTTGGAGACTGGGTCTTGATCTTGGTGACGGACTTCTCATGCTGTTGCTCGTTTTATTTTCTTTAGGAGAGAATGAGGCACTCGGAATACATGACTTCACTATCAGCTCAGGTGAATCATTGTTGATAATAAGTAACATTCTCGTGGATTAATCCCTGAGTTTAAGGAACATTTGAATTTCATGGTTCACAGTGAAAGGATTTAACATTTGAAAACCGAAGGAATAACTCTTCATTTGTGTCTATGGATTCACTGTTTGGTCAGGTAATATCATTATTACTTATTTCACAACATTAATGATCTTCTTGTAGCCTATACTGCTGAACTAGCTTTGATAATGCACACAGATCCCTTTTAATTTGTACATGGCAAATTAATTGAATAGCACATTGGGTCATTTTATATTTATAAATCATTCAGGATATTTACAATGAACAATTGTTTGTTTTTTTTTCGAACAAAATGGGTGAAAGTAGGGGGAAATATTTTTTCCCTTGTCAAAATTTACACTCCATGTAATTAGTAGTTACATACACTGTTCATGTTAATAAGGCTTTTTAGAAGAACTATACATGTTTTTTGTTTTACCAATAATAAGTGCACATGTATTGTGCTGAATTAGTATGATTTCATTTCTTTTTTAAACCTGAAATTCTCTCATGAGAAGAAATCGTTTTCAACTCTCTCATTCAGCAATGTCTTTGGGTGCATTCGTAAATTGCCTCCAGTGTGTCAGAATGGCTCTGGGTCGTTCATAAATTCAGAGTGTTGTCAGATTATCTGTTCATAAATTCAGAGCGCTTCGCTCTCGGAGCGTTCAGAGTCCACACTGGACGCTCTGCCCGAGGAGTAGGGTTGATCCGAGCGTTCTGACCTCACAACGGCAGTCAAGCACCTAAGCTAACTGGCTAAAGCTGGCTAGCTTGCTTGCTACTTCCAGACAAAAACGAGAGAACACCTCACTCTGACCATTTTACTCACCCTAGCAGAGTTGGTTAGGCTGTTTTCATGTTATCTAGAGCGTTAGTGACTGTAACTGTGCTGCTGGCAACAATTTAATTACGTTTTTTCCGAAGACGTTTACTGACACCGGTCATATTCAACGGGTGTTGCACGTTCGTAAATTAATCAATTATTCTGTGCTCTGGCACACTCAGACGAGAGTGCTCTGAACTCGGAGTAGAGAGACTGAGTTAATTTACGAACGCACCCTTTGTTAGACATTTTTGTTTTCGATTAGAAAAGCCAAAGAACAAGGACTGCAAATGCACCCTATAAAACTGTAGTAGCCTATGTGGCGTTTGGCAAGGCAGGGGCATTACCTTTGTGTGAGTGAGTGTGTGTGTGTGTGTGTGTGTGTGTGTGTGTGTGTGTGTGTGTGTGTGTGTGTGTGTGTGTTTCTCATTAACAAAGGTAAGGTCTCTCTGCTACAATCAATCCGAAATCATTGCTACATCGATTCTGAGTAACTCATGAGAAAACACACCCTACACAGACTAGGCACAGTATAGGATTTTATGTATTTTGGAATAAATATTGTGACTCTCTGTTCTGTTGTTCTGCATTGAAGGGTGTGAAGAAGAAGGAACATTTTGATTTGATTGTCATCGTGTAGCTGCTAGGCCTACGGGTCTGCTATCATGATAGAGCACCTTTCACAGAATGTGTGCTGTGTGACTGTCAGACATGGTCAAGACTTGATGGAGCACCTTTCACAAGAACTGTCTTGACTTGTCCTGCATTCTCAGGTTGCAGAGTACCATGAAGGGGAAACTGTTTGGCATTTGTCTACAATAGGCTATTTAAAGGACACTAGCTAGCTCCCAGATAGGCCTACAGTCCGGTAGACTACCTACATGATGCAATTATTTATAGAGAAGAGCGAGATTATTTGTATTTGTCAAATGGCCAAGCATCATCATTACGTCACCAGAATAAGACCCTAGATATTTATTGGAAAGGAGCATCAAGAGCGTCACGGTGCGCTTTCACCACACTGAAGTTCATCATCATTTATTTAATGCGTAGCCTAATAAACGACATGCTTTCCGGAGTCTGACCACACAATTGTCATCATGCAACTACTACACAGGGACTACGCCTATGGATCTGCTGTCATGATAGAGCACCTTTCACAGAATGTGTGCTGTGTCACTGTCAGACACGGTCAAGACTTGATGGAGCAACTTTCACAAGAACTGTCTTGACTTGTCCTGCATTCTCAGGTTGCAGAGTAGTACCATGAGGGGGAAACTGTTTGGCCTTTGTCTACAATAGCCTATTTCAAGGACACTAACCAGGTTTCCATCCAACGTTTTAACGAGAGTTAGCATGCAGTTTATTAGGCTACAAATTAAATAAATTATGATGAACTTCACAGGGTGGTGAAAGTGCAAGGTGACGAGTTTGATGCTCCTTTCCAATAAATATTCAGGGTCTTATTCTGGTGACATGATCATCTACGCTTGTCTGCCGTTTGACAAATACAAATAATCTCGCTGTTGTGTCCATAATAATCTAATCACGTAGGCTTTACATCCAATTGGCAACCGATTTTCATGCGAATATTCAAAAATCAGCATATGCACATTTTCCCACAAGAGATGTGTTTCCATCAAATTGACTTTCTGCGGATGGTTTTCCCACAAGAGATGTGTTTCCATCAAATTGACTTTCTGCGGATGAAAGTCTGTCCGTGATGAAATAGTGAACAAAAAAAACAACTTTTGCGGTTACATTCCCATGTACCGAATAAAAAATACAAGTTAAATGGGTTTCCGCATTTCCAACTCTACTGATGGTTATGTCACAAAAAATGTTGAGTTAAATAGCGAATGTTCACTCTAATCTTGGCACGTGCGCTCTAGCTAACACCTCGCAGATAAAGTGCGGGTAGGCTACCTATATAATATAATATATAATATAGGCTAATATATATAATATAATAATAATAATATAATATGCCATTTAGCAGACGCTTTTATCCAAAGCGACTTACAGTCATGCGTGCATACATTATTATTATTATTATTATTATTATATATTTTATTTTTTTTGTGTATGGGTGGTCCCGGGGATCGAACCCACTACCTTGGCGTTACAAGCGCCGTGCTCTACCAGCTGAGCTACAGAGGACCACAGCGCCTTCGGAAAGTATTCAGACCACTTACATTTTTCCACATTTTGTTAGGTTACAGCCTTATTCTAAAATGGATTCAATTGTTTTCCCTCATCAATCTACACACAATACCTCATAATGACAAAGCAAAAACGGTTTTATAGACATTTTGGCTAATTTATAAAAAAAAAAATAATAATAATATCATATTTACATAAGTATTGAGACTCTTTACTAAGTACTTTGTTGAAGCACCTTTGGCAGCGATTACAGCCTCGAGTCTTCTTGGGTATGATGCTACAAGCTTGGTATGCCTGTATTTGGGGGAGTTTCTCCCATTCTTCTCTGCAGATCCTCTCAAGCTCTGTTGGCTTGGATGGGGAGAATTGCTGCACAACTATTTTCAGGTCTCTCCAGAGATGTTCGATCAGGTTCAAGTCCAGGCTCTGGCTGGGCTACTCAAGGCCATTCAGAGACTTGTTCTGAAGCCACTCCTGCGTTGTCTTGGCTGTGTGCTTAGGGTCGTTGTCCTGTTGGAAGGTGAACCCTCGGCCCAGTCTGAGGTCCTGAGCGCCCTGGAGCAGGTTTTCATCAAGGATCTCTCTGTACTTTGCTCTGTTCATCTTTCCCTCGACCCTGACTAGTCTTCCAGTCCCTGCCGATGAAAAACATCCCCACAACATGATGCTGCCACCACCATGCTTCACCGTAGGGATGGTGCCAGGTTTCCTCCAGATGTGACGCTTGGCCTTCAGGCCAAAGAGTTCAATCTTGGTTTCATCAGACCAGAGAATCTTGTTTCTCATGGTCTGAGAGTTTTTTTGCTTTTTGCTCTGACATGCACAGTCAACTGTGGGACCTTATATAGACAGCTGTGTGCCTTTCCAAATCATGTCCAATCAATTGAATTTAACACAGGTGGACTCCAATCAAGTTGTAGAAACATCTCAAGGATGATCAATGGAAACAGGATGCACCTGAGCTCAATTTCGAGTCTCATAACAAAGGGTCTGAATACTTATGTAAATAAGGTATTTCTGTTTTTTGTTTTTTATACATTTGCTAACATTTGTCATTATGGGGTATTGTGTGTAGATTGCTGAGGAAATTGTTTTATTTAATCGATTTTAGAATAAGGCTGTAACGTAACAAAATGTGGAAAAATCAAGGGGTCTGAATACTTTCCGAAGGCACTGTACATGATGAGATTAATATGGACAAAAGAGCGAGATTACTTGTATTTGTCAAACGGTAGCCAAGCATCGATCATCGTGTCACCAGAATAAGACTTTCAATATTTATTGGGAAGGAGCATCAAGCTCATCACCTTCCACTTTCACCACTCTGTGAAGTTTATCATCTGTAGCCTAATAAATTGCTTGCTTTCCCGATTCCTATCATCGCGTGACTCCAAGTCTATTTCGATATGATGGTTATTATATCAATATTTGCGCATAAAAGCATTTCCACCGCCATTTCTTGCATAATTAACTTTACTTTAAGATTTATTGTTGTTAGGTAATAACTGAATACTGAATGAGTTTTTGTTTCACCAGTAAAATGTGTCTTTATTCTATGTATAATAGGCTATTGGTTACTTCGCAAGTTTGGTTATGGGAGTACTATATATTAGTGAGGTTAGGAGTTTTTCCTGGTCAACTGGTCAGTATATTAATTATAACACTTTTCCTATTTGCAGTGCTCTCCCACTCTGAAGACCACCATGACTCCCAGAGGCCAGTGATGTTGGCCATGCAGCACTACAACTCCTCAGGCCTGGCTGCCCCCCATCTCCTCCCCAACCAGACCTGGGGGGTGGAGGGGGTGCCGGCCATGGCCTGGAGGGCAAACATCACAGAGAGGCCCATGTCTCCCCCCAGTAACCCCACAGCAGCCGGCCTCTCCATGACCCTGGGCATCCTGTCCAACATCGTGGCCCTGGTCATCCTGGCCAAAGCCTACGCCCGCCTGCGCCGCCGCTCCAAGGCCACCTTCCTGCTCTTCGCCAGCTCCCTGGTGGCCACAGACTTTGCCGGCCACGTCATCCCCGGTGCCCTAGTGTTGAGGCTGTACTCAGCTGGGGCTGCGACTGGGCCCTTAGCTCGCGCTGCCACCGATGCCCCCTGCCAGTTCCTAGGGGGTAGCATGGTGTTCTTCGGCTTGTGCCCATTGTTTCTGGGCTGTGCCATGGCTGCTGAACGCTGCCTGGGCGTCACACAGCCCCTGCTCCATGCCTCACTGGTCACCACGGCTCGCACCAAGATGGCGCTGGCTCTCATCTGGCTGCTGGCTCTGTGTGTGGCCCTCCTGCCCTTCTTCAGGCTGGGGGCCTACACCTACCAGTACCCCTGGACCTGGTGCTTCATCAGGGTCCTGGGAGAGACTCAGGAGACGGACGTGGCCTTTGTCATGCTGTTCTCTGGACTGGGCCTGGCCTCTCTGACTGTGGCCCTGGTGTGTAATACCATCAGTGGGGTCACGCTGGTGCTTGCCAGACTGCGTAAGAAGTGTAAGACCTGCTACCGTCGCTCAGCCAAGTCCCACGACATTGAGATGGTGGCCCAGCTGGTGGGCATTATGATCACCTCTTGCATCTGCTGGAGCCCCCTGCTGGTGAGTTGGGAAAGTTCAGTTCACTGAAGCTCACAATTCTGCATGAATCAGTGTAGGGGTCAAAACTATCTTTATTGAGGTCTCTTTTCAAACCTTACCATGGAAATTGAAAGGAAATGCTCCCACGTTAGCGGGGACTGCATTCACGGTAAACGCTGCATATGTCTGCTCAATCGGAAAATCCCACATTAAAAAAGACTAGTATACTATGGTATAAATCAGGGCTCTCCAACACTGTTCCTGGAAAGCTGGCGTCCTGTAGGCTTTTGCTCCAATCCCAATCTAGCGCATCTGATTCTAATAATTAGCTGGTTGATAAACTGAATCAGGTTAGTTACAACTGGGGTTGGAGTGGACACCTACAGGAGGGTAGCTCTCTTGGAATAGGGTTAAATAACCCTGGTATAAAAACTATCTTAACAGATAGTTTAACACTTCTGCTCTTTTCTGTAACCTGTAGGGAACACAATATGGTCTATACTTGGCATGAAGGTTTCTCACTTATGGGTGGCACAAATTGGGCTATGGGGGAGGGGAATGGGCAGGGTATATGCAAATTAAATAATGTCGTCTCGTCTTTACTATAGTAAAAAACTTTTAGTGTTTTTACGGACTGTAGTGTTTTTGCGGACATCACGGTAGTATTTACTACAGTGTTCTTTTGCGGATAATACTGTAATATGAATTGTAGTATTCTACAGTACACTACAACATTCTATAGTAAGTACTACACATGATTCAGGGATACTACAGATACTACAGAATTCTATAGTAAACTGTAGTAATTTTTCATGTGGGTTACATTTACATTTCTATTGCGCAATCTGTAACGCTTCAGTGATACAGATTGAATAGAGCCCTTAATCTTCATTCACTGAGATACTGAAATGGATTTGACTTGGAACTATGGAAATGAAGAGTTAGAGCTCTATAATCGGAAATGATCCGAGTCATCACCTACCACTGAGCTGTGATAGGAATGACATGCTCTTCTGCATGCATCCCATTCTCAGGCTGTGTGAAAGTGCATGGTGGTTTATCATCAAATCATCAAATAAGAATGGTGTACATCAGCACTTCATGTAATCCTTATAAATAATAGTAATGTTCATAATTGTTTGTGGCTCAGAGGAATGTAAATATCCAAGATATTCTGACCTATAATTGTTTATTAATTATTTCAATTTAACCCTTATTTTACTAGGTAAGTTGACTGAGAACACATTCTGATTTACAGCAACGACCTGGGGAAAAGTTACAGGAGAGAGGAGGGGGGATGAATGAGCCAATTGGAAGCTGGGGATGATTAGGTGGCCATAATGGTATGAGGGCCAGATTGGAAATGTAGCCAGGACACCGAGGTTAACACCCTTACTCTTACGATAAGTGCAATGGGATCTTTAGTGACCACAGAGAGCAGGACACCCGTTTAACGTCTCATCCGAAAGACGGCACCCTGCACGGGGCAATGTCCCCAATCACTGCCCTGGGATCTTTTTGTTTTTGACCAGAGGAAAGAGTGCCTCTTACTGGCCCTCCAACATCGCTTCCAGCAGCATCTGGTCTCCCATCCAGGGCCAACCAGGACCGACCCACCCTGCTTAGCTTCCGAGGCAAGCCAGCAGTGCGCTGCAGGGTGGTATGCTGCTGGCTAAAACTCAAAAGCATAAAATAATATTGTAAAAATTATCTGCTAACAAAAGTAATTAATCCTCTCAGTAAATCTCCAAGATATTCTGCCCCATAAACTCAAAGGCCTGAAATAATATAGAAAATCTCTGCTAAGAATCCAGTAATAATTCATCCTCTTTTTGTATACCTTCTGAAATAGACACTTTCCAGTTCCCAGTCATAAACACTTAAAACACATGGAAAGACAGGGTGCACTGCACCAAGGGTATACATGAATAGTCATGGTGGGCCATTGATGGAATAAATTATAAATGATTTAAGGGCATGCCATTATGAAGGGCTTGAATAGCCCTGGTCTTGCTGGGCATCACCCTATTTCAGATTGGATTTCTGAAAGTCAGTGGTGCGTCAGAGTGGCTGACATTGAGAATGTTAGCACTGACAGGCATCATAGCTTCTCTCCTTTTCCAGTCTTCTGGGAAGGAGGAATATTAGCCAACAAAAATAATTTCATACAAACACATGATGATGGTTTGATGATTTTCAATCAAGGAGATTTTTTTGTACAATTCCAATACTAAGAATTTGGTATAAACTGTTGATATGTCATATCAATTATTCAGGTCCACTATAAAAGTAACTATTCATTTTGACACATAAACTGTGAGGAGTGAAAGAGGACAGACTATAAAACATGCTTCAAATTATGGCGGCCTGTTACTTGTCACCACTGGGTCTGTTCAAACTAGCCTTGAGCACCCCCCCCCCCCCGCCCCTCCCCCATCTCCCTCCCAAAAAGTATCTATTGTTCTTTATTTGCATAATACTGCACAAAAGTTGGGCCCAAGTATAATTACTGATGTGTGTACTAAATAGGAAACGCTTAGCATTTATTTTTTATTGTTGGGGAAATGTGAGAACCATTAAAGAGGCATTGTTTGTGCTTAAGATCTCTTAATAAGCTGTGGCTAATTGTTATAAATATTGCAATTAAGATTTATCATGCAATTTTGATTTTAGAGCCTGTGATTTATTACATCAGTACAGCTATTCATAGGAACACGTTGTGAAGATGCATTTTGACTGCTCCATTCATTTATTTATTTGTTCATATGTGGCATACTACAGTGGCAGGTAATATAGTTATATTACTAGCAGTGTATGCAGATTGATGCAAACATATATACACCAGCTGAACATCTCTATATCCTGCACAACCAGTGTAAAATACTTTGCTAAACTAACCTAGGTATCTGTGTTCCTTGCAGATCTTCGGCCTGATGTCAGTCACACGGTCCTACAGTGGTTCCATAGGCAGTGACCAGGACACATACAGGAGGTTGATGGTGATGGGCGTCCGGCTGGCCTCCTGGAACCAGATCCTGGACCCCTGGGTCTACATCCTGCTGCGCCGGGCCGTGCTGAGAAAGATCTACCGCATCACCAAGAGCCGAGCCAGCTTCAAGAACAGCACCTTCCGCCACTGGGACATCAGCTCCTTCCAGAACTCTGAGAAAATAAACACTGTCAACAGGATCTGAGGGAGAAGAAAAGCCACAGACAGAAAGAGACTTCTTATCAGGTCCTTTGTTGCTCTTGGTGCTTTATTTACGACCCAAGCCAACATGATGGACGGAGGAGAAGACTGAACCTCCAGCAGTAGGATCTAACAGCAGTGTTGGTGTATCACACAAAAGGAAATACCCATTGCCTATAAGACCTATGTTCCTTTATTGAGAACTGTGTGGGTCTGCCTGACTGTGAAAGTCTATGGGGTTTGGGATTAAAAACATCATCCTCCAGATCTTGGATCTCTGTCAGATTGATTTGATTGGCCAGTAAGACCTGATTTTGACTGTTGTGTGGAGAAGTCTCATAATTTTATGAGAAACAGCCAAACCAGACTATACTCAAACAAAGAAAATGGCATGAACGGATTTATAACAAAAAAATATGACCAAGTAAGGAGAGTATGCTTCACCTGGATACTGGACACATAGCACAGATAATTCTGGCCATGGAGAAAGGCCTGTTGTAAAATTGTATGGTAGGTCACGCAACATGAGTCTTTCTCTGTGTACATAACAGTACATGAAATGAAGCTGACTATAAGATCTCAACAACAAACATCTCAAATTATATATATGTGTGTGTGTGTGTGTGTGTGTTACTGTCAGTGTTTTTTGGAGTTCATACTTTGTTTGTTTGTGGAAATGTCAAAGTGCACTTTGACACATCATGAAGTCAGTGGCACTATGCCAAAGCAAAGTAAAGGCTGTGCTTTTACCTGTGCTTGAAGATGTGAAAGACATACAGTATGTGTCAAACCTGTAATGCTATTGACATGTGTGTATTTATTACTTACAGTTGAAGTCGGATGTTTACATACACCTTAGCCAAATAGATGTTAAACTCCATTTTTCACAATTCCTGACATTTAATCCTAGTAAAAATTCCCTGTCTTAGGTCAGTTAGGATCACCACTTTATTTTAAGAATGTGAAATGTCAGAATAATAGTAGAGAGAATTATTTATTTCAGATTTTATTTATTTAATCACATTCCCAGTGGGTCAGAAGTTTACATACACTCAATTAGTACTTGGTAGCATTGCCTTTAAATTGTTTAACTTGGGTCAAACGTTTCGCGTAGCCTTCCACAAGCTTCCCACAATAAGTTGGGTGAATTTTGGCCCATTCCTCCTGACAGAGCTGGTGTAACTGAGTCAGGTTTGTAGGCCTCCTTGCTCGCACAAGCTTTTTCAGTTCTGCCCACAAATTCTCTATAGGATTGAGGTCAGGGCTTTGTGATGGCCACTCCAATACCTTGACTTTGTTGTCCTTAAGCCATTTTGCCACAACTTTGGAAGTATGCTTGGAGTCATTGTCCATTTGGAAGACCCATTTGCGACCAAGCTTTAACTTCCTGACTGATGTCTTGAGATGTTGCTTCAATATATCCACATAATTTTCCTTCCTCATGATGCCATTTATTTTGTGAAGTGCACCAGTCCCTCCTGCAGCAAAGCACCCCACAGCATAATGCTGCCACCCCGTGCTTCACGGTTGGAATGGTGTTCTTCGGCTTGCAAGTCCCCCCTTTTTCCTCCAAACATAACGATGGTCATTATGGCCAAACAGTTCTATTTTTGTTTCATCAGACCAGAGGACATTTCTCAAAAAAGTACGATCTTTGTCCCCATGTGCAGTTGCAAACCGTAGTCTGGCTTTTTTATGGCAGTTTTGGAGCAGTGGCTTCTTCCTTGCTGAGTGGCCTTTCAGGTTATGTCGATATAGGACTTGTTTTACTGTGGATATAGATACGTTTGTACCTGTTTCCTCCAGCATCTTCACAAGGTCCTTTGCTGTTGTTCTGGGATTGATTTGCACTTTTCGCACAAAAGTACGTTCATCTCTAGGAGACAGAACCCCTCTCCTTCCTGAGCGGTATGACAGCTGCGTGGTCCCATGGTGTTTATACTTGTGTACTATTGTTTGTATAGATGAACGTGGTACCTTCAGGCATTTGGAAATTGCTCCCAAGGATGAACCAGACTTGTGGAGGTCTACAATTCTTTTTCTGAGGTCTTGGCTGATTTATTTTAATTTTCCCATGATGTCAAGCAAAGAGGCACTGAGTTTGAAGGTAGGCCTTGAAATACATCCACAGGTACACCTCCAATTGACTCAAATGATGTCAATTAGCCTATCAGAAGCTTCTAAAGCCATGACATCATTTTCTGGAATTTTCCAAGCTGTTTAAAGGCACGTCAACTTAGTGTTTGTAAACTTTTGACCCACTGGAATTGTGATACAGTAAATTATAAGTGAAATAATCTGTCTGTAAACAATTGTTGGAAAAATTACTTGTGTCGTGCACAAAGTAGATGTCCTAACCGACTTGCCAAAACTATAGTTTGTTAACAAGAAATTTGTGGAGTGGTAATGAGTTTTAATGACTCCAACCTAAGTGTATGTAAACTTTCGACTTCAACTGTATATTATTTCCCCAATTGTCTGGGGACCTACAGTGAGGGAAAAAAGTATTTGATCCCCTGCTGATTTTGTACGTTTGCCCACTGACAAAGACATGATCAGTCTATAATTTTAATGGTAGGTTTATTTGAACAGTGAGAGACAGAATAACAACAACAAAATCCAGAAAAACGCATGTCAAAAATGTTATAAATAAATAAATAAGTATTTGGCCCCTCTGCAAAACATGACTTAGTACTTGGTGGCAAAACCCTTGTTGGCAATCACAGAGGTCAGACGTTTCTTGTAGCTGGCCACCAGGTTTGCACACATCTCAGGAGGGATTTTGTCCCACTCCTCTTTGCAGATCTTCTCCAAGTCATTAAGATTTCGAGCCTGACGTTTTGGCAACTCGAACCTTCAGCTCCCTCCACAGATTTTCTATGGGATTAAGGTCTGGAGACTGGCTAGGCCACTCCAGGACCTTAATGTGCTTCTTCTTGAGCCACTCCTTTGTTGCCTTGGCCGTGTGTTTTGGGTCATTGTCATGCTGGAATACCCATCCACGACCCATTTTCAATGCCCTGGCTGAGGGAAGGAGGTTCTCACCCAAGATTTGACGGTACATTGCGCCGTCCATCATCCCTTTGATGCGGTGAAGTTGTTCTGTCCCCTTAGCAGAAAAACACCCCCAAAGCATAATGTTTCCACCTCCATGTTTGACGGTGGGGATGGTGTTCTTGGGGTCATAGGCAGCATTCCTCCTCCAAACATGGCGAGTTGAGTTGATGCCAAAGAGCTCAATTTTGGTCTCATCTGACCACAACACTTTCACCCAGTTCTCCTCTGAATCATTCAGATGTTCATTGGCAAACTTCAGACA
The DNA here is from genome assembly GCF_964263955.1 of Coregonus lavaretus. NCBI lineage: Eukaryota > Metazoa > Chordata > Actinopteri > Salmoniformes > Salmonidae > Coregonus > Coregonus lavaretus. The sequence continues at coordinate 20,095,749 of NC_140015.1, read as the reverse complement.
GGCCTGTATATGTGCTGTCTTGAGCAGGAGGACCTTGCGAGCGCTGCAGGATTTCAAGCCTTCACGGCGTAGTGTGTTACCAATTGTTTTCTTGGTAACTATGGTCCCAGCTGCCTTGAGATCATTGACAAGTGTAGTTCTGGGCTGATTCCTCACCATTCTCATGATCATTGCAACTCCACGAGGTGAGATCTTGCATGGAGCCCCAGGCTGAGGGAGATTGACAGTTATTTTGTGTTTCTTCCATTTGCGAATAATCGCACCAACTGTTGTCACCTTCTCACCAAGCTGCTTGGCGATGGTCTTGTAGCCCATTCCAGCCTTGTGTAGGTCTACAATCTTGTCCCTGACATCCTTGAAGAGCTCTTTGGTCTTGGCCATGGTGGAGAGTTTGGAATCTGAATGATTGATTGCTTCTGAGGACAGGTGTCTTTTATACAGGTAACAAGCGGAGATTAGGAGCACTCCCTTTAAGAGTGTGCTCCTAATCTCAGCTCGTTACCTGTATAAAAGACACCTGGGAGCCAGAAATCTTTCTGATTGAGAGGGGGTCTAATACTTATTTCCCTCATTAAAATGCAAATCAATTGATAACATTTTTGACATGCGTTTTTCTGGATTTTGTTTTTGTTATTCTGTCTCTCATTGTTCAAATAAACCTACCATTAAAATTATAGACTGATAATTTCTTTGTCAGTAGGCAAACGTACAAAATCAGCAGGGGATCAAATACTTTTTTCCCTCACTGTAAATTAAGCTAAGTGTTGCAAAAGCTATGGAATGTAATGTTGTCTAATAAAGTTTATGTTGCATGTTACCCTTTTTTACTGAAAAACACATTTTACTTCAAATGAAACCACAAAATGGCCTGTCAGGGTCATAGCACCATGGTGCTAATCCCAGGGGAGATCAGAGGTGTGGAAAATGTCATCTGACAGGGTGAAGTAGAACAGAAATGATCTCAGTATAGGTATGAATTGATGCAAGTTTTCACTACTCCATCAATTGCAATAGTTGTAATGAAGGTTCAGAGTAAAGTGGTCTGTAATGGCTCATATTGATGAACTACCACAAATAATTTCCTTCAATACATACAACGCCTTACAATTACATTAATTTTCTCTGGGGTTTATGGGAATTATATGAATTCAATAAGGAATTCGAAAATAAGACAGCTCTACATCACAGAGTTGCTCCTTAAAATCCAGAAACAAAAAGGAATTTACATACAACCGCTTATCACACCAGGCCAAATAATTTGTTAGCGGAGTTTACCCTGAATCCCCCCCCTCCCTCACCAGCAAAGCACCCCCACACCATCACACCTCCTCCTCCATGCTTCACGATGGGAACCACACATGCAGAGATCATCCATTCACCTACTCTGTGTCTCACAAAGACACGGCGGTTGGAACCAAAAATCTCAAATTTGGACTCATCAGACCAAAGGACAGATTTCCACTGGTCTAATGTCCGTTGCTCGTGTTTCTTGGCCCAAGCAAGTCTTCTTCTTTAGTAGTGGTTCTTTGCAGCAATTCGACCATGAAGGCCTGATTCACGCAGTCTCCTCTGAACAGTTGATCAAATCAAATCAAATTGTATTGGTCACATGCACGTGTTTAGCAGATGTTATTGCGGGTGTAGCGAAATGCTTGTGCTTCTAGCTCCGACAGTGCAGTAATATCTAACAAGTAATATCTAACAATTTCACAACATATACCCAATATACACAAATCTAAGTTAGGAATGAATTAAGAATATATACATATATGGACGAGCGATGTCAGAGCGGCATGGACTAGTATAGTAGAATACAGTAGAATAGTATAGAATACAGTATATACATATGAGGTGAGTAATGCAAGATATGTCAACATTATTAAAGTGACTAAGATACCATAGAATAGGATAGAATACAGTATATACATATGTGATGAGTAATGCAAGATATGTAAACATTATTAAAGTGGCCAGTGATTTCTAGTCTATGTCTATAGGCAGCAGCCTCTAATGTGCTAGTGATGGCTGTTTAAGAGTCTGATGGCCTTGAGATAGAAGCTGTTACTTGAACTCTGTGAAGCATTTATTTGTGCTGCAATCTGAGGTGCAGTTAATTGCCTATTTCTGAGGCTGGTAACTCTAATGAACTTATCCTCTGCAGCAGAGGTAACTCTGGTTCTTCCTTTCCTGTGGCGGTCCTCATTAGAGCCAGTTTCATCATAGCGCTTGATGGTTTTTGCGACTGCAGTTGAAGAAACTGACTGACCTTCATGTCATAAAGTAATGATGGACTGTTGTTTCTCTTTGCTTATTTGAGCTGTTCTTGCCATAATATGGACTTGGTCTTTTACCAAATAGGGCTATCTTCTATATACCACCCCTACCTTGTCACAACACAACTGATTGGCTCAAATGCATTAAGCAGGAAATAAATTCCACAAATTAACTTTTAACAAAGCACACCTGTTAATTGAAATGCATTCCAGGTGACTACCTCATGAAGCTGGTTGAGAGAATGCGAAGAGTGTGTAAAGCTGTCATCAAGGCAAAGTGTGGCTACTTTGAAGAATATAAAATATAAAATATATTTTGATTTGTTTAACACTTTATTGGTTACTACATGATTCCATATGTGTTATTTCATAGTTTTGATGTCTTCACTATTATTCTACAATGTAGAAAATAGTATAAATAAAGAAAAACCTTTGAATGAGTAGATGTGTCCAAACTTTTGACTGGTACTGTATCTGTGACAAGTCCTCTGTAGCTCAATAGGTAGAGCATGGCGCTTGTAATGCCAGGGTAGTGGGTTCGATCCCCGGGACCACCCATACGTAAAAATGTATGCACGCATGACTGTAAGTCGCTTTGGATAAAAGCGTCTGCTAAATGACATATTATTATTATAAAGCCAAGGAGAGGGCACAACTGAACTATCAGTCTGACTGTATAATATTATTTACTGTGATTCATTTCAAGAGGCAAAGTGTCTATCAGAGCCGCAAGCATGTATAATTTGACTATGGGAGAAAGGCCCCCATTCAATAGCAGTTGTCTGTAAAACCCTGCATCTTGATTTTAGGAGTTGTACTCATACGCAATAGACTCTTCATTATACTACAGTGACATCTAGTGAATGTTTTTGGGAGAGCAACAGCACAGATATCACATTCCCAAGAGCTGCAGAGAAATCCAGAAAAATACAGCATACTTTCCTATAGTCTACTATTCTACATTTTATCTTAATCGTGGAAATGAATATGTATTTGTTCCAATGACTGTGCCGGAAGCACAAGCATACTTGCCAAGCTGTTCCCCATCAAATTGTAACATTTAATCGAAACAGATTTTAGGCCCATTTATAGGGATATAGTCTGAGACAGATATGAAAACAACAAGCAGTCTATTAAAGGCTCAAGGTTTAGGTTTGCTTGTATAGTAGTAGGTAACAGTACAAAAGACATTGACACAAGTACACAAATGGATTGTTAGATATTTGCTCCTTTCTTAAGTGCAACAGTGCTTTCACAGGACTAGACACAGTGGGGAGAACAAGTATTTGATACACTGCCGATTTTGCAGGTTTTCCTACTTACAAAGCATGTAGAGGTCTGTAATTTTTATCATAGGTACACTTCAACTGTGAGAGACGGAATCTAAAACAAAAATCCAGAAAATCACATTGTATGATTTTTAAGTAATTCATTTGCATTTTATTGCATGACATAAGTATTTGATACATCAGAAAAGCAGAACTTAATATTTGGTACAGAAACCTTTGTTTGCAATTACAGAGATCATACGTTTCCTGTAGGTCTTGACCAGGTTTGCACACACTGCAGCAGGGATTTTGGCCCACTCCTCCTTACCTTCTCCAGATCCTTCAGGTTTTGGGGCTGTCGCTGGGCAATACGGACTTTCAGCTCCATCCAAAGATTTTCTATTGGGTTCAGGTCCGGAGACTGGCTAGGCCACTCCAGGACCTTGAGATGCTTCTTACAGAGCCACTCCTTAGTTGCCCTGGCTGTGTGTTTCGGGTCGTTGTCATGCTGGAAGACCCAGCCACAACCCATCTTCAATGCTCTTACTGAGGGAAGGAGGTTGTTGGCCAAGATCTCGCGATACATGGCCCCATCCATCCTCCCCTCAATACGGTGCAGTCGTCCTGTCCCCTTTGCAGAAAAGCATCCCCAAATAATTATGTTTCCACCTCCATGCTTCCCGGTTGGGATGGTGTTCTTGGGGTTGTACTCATCCTTCTTCTTCCTCCAAACACGGCGAGTGGAGTTTAGACCAAAAAGCTATATTTTTGTCTCATCAGACCACATGACCTTCTCCCATTCCTCCTCTGGATCATCGGCAAACTTCAGACGGGCCTGGACATGCGCTGGCTTGAGCAGGGGGACCTTGCGTGTGCTGCAGGATTTTAATCCATGACGGCATTGTGTGTTACTAATGGTTTTCTTTGAGACTGTGGTCCCAGCTCTCTTCAGGTCATTGACCAGGTCCTGCCGTGTAGTTCTGGGCTGATCCCTCACCTTCCTCATGATCATTGATGCCCCACGAGGTGAGATCTTGCATGGAGCCCCAGACCGAGGGTGATTGATCGTCATCTTGAACTTCTTCCATTTTCTAATAATTGCGCCAACAGTTGTTGCCTTCTCACCAAGCTGCTTGCCTATTGTCCTGTAGCCCATCCCAGCCTTGTGCAGGTCTACAATTTTATCCCTGATGTCCATACCTAGCTCTCTGGTCTTGGCCATTGTGGAGAGGTTGGAGTCTGTTTGATTGAGTGTGTGGACAGGTGTCTTTTATACAGGTAACGAGTTCAAACAGGTGCAGTTAATACAGGTAATGAGTGGAGAACAGGAGGGCTTCTTAAAGAAAAACTAACAGGTCTGTGAGAGCCGGAATTCTTACTTCTTACTGGTTGGTAGGTGATCAAATACTTATGTCATGCAATAAAATGTAAATTAATTACTTAAAAATCATACAATGTGATTTTCTGGATTTTTGTTTTAGATTCCGTCTCTCACAGTTGAAGTGTACCTATGATAAAAAATTACAGACCTCTACATGCTTTGTAAGTAGGAAAACCTGCAAAATCGGCAGTGTATCAAATACTTGTTCTCCCCACTGTATGTTGCTGACAGTTACACAAAACGGACAAAAAACTATTACGGACAAAAAACAATTACAAACAATGCTTCATGAAAGAAAATAAAGAACACTTAGCCACTGCATTCAAACATAAATAGTAACTATTTTTGAAATACAAATATAATTAACAAAAATATAAATGCAACATGTAAAGTGTCATGAACCCTGCATCCTGAGTCAGTTCCTGCCTGTGTTGTCATTTTTCTGCTCGGAATCTCCAGTTTCCTGAGGGTTCTGGAACGCTCCCTGCCTGGTTTCCGGGCGACGTTGCTAGGCGGGAGCTCTCCTGATTAACCGCACCTGCATCCCATCAGCGATCTGCACACCTGGTCCTGATCATCACCCTTTTTAAGCTCTGACCTGACGTCCATTCCCTGCCGGATCGTTAGCCATGAACAGTATGTTTGTCAGTGTATCAGCCTTGGAGCTTCTAGCGTTAGTGTTTTGCACCTTGTTGGCTTGCTGTGTACTTACCTCCGTTTTGTTCTATCTGCAGTCACTCACCCGGAACCTTCACCCAACCCCTGCCTGGTGGTCGGCGGCTGCCGAGCCATTATTGGACCTGCCACTGCACCCCCACCAACTCATCTCCGCCGCCCGCTCTGTTCCCTGGATTATTCAGCATCGCTTTTGAATCTGTTAAATAAATACTCACCTTCGTTTCAACTCACCTTGTCCTGGTCTGCTTCTGGGTTCTGGCTTTGTAACCCGTGACAGAGTTTCCGACCGTGGTCCTCAGTTTACCTCTGCTGTCTGGAAGTCCTTCTGTTTGGCCATTGGAGCTACAGTCAGTCTCACATCTGGTTTTCACCCCCAATCTAATGGTCAGGCGGAGAGAGCCAACCAGAAGATGGAATCCACGCTACGCTGCCTTGTCTCCTCCAACCCCACCTCCTGGGTCTCTCAGTTGCCTTGGGTTGAGTATGCCCACAATACTCTCCCTACATCTGCCACTGGGATGTCTCCCTTCCAGTGCCTGTATGGCTACCAACCTCCCTTGTTTCCTTCTCAGGAGAAGGATCTCTCAGTGCCCTCTGTTCAGGCCCACATTCGTCGTTGCCACCGGACCTGGCATCGGGCCAGAAAGGCCCTCCTTAGAGTTTCTGACCGGTATCAGCTCCAGGCGAATCGTCGCCGGATTCCCGCTCCCACCTATACCATCGGAGATAGGGTCTGGTTGGCCACACGGGATCTTCCTCTACGGACTGAGTCTAGGAAACTGTCACCGAAGTTCATTGGTCCGTTTGTGGTGGAGAAGGTGATCAATCCTGTTGCAGTTCGACTCAAGTTACCGAGAACGCTCAGAGTCCATCCCACCTTTCATGTCTCCTGCCTCAAGCCTGTTCTCCTCAGTCCTCTGTTGCCCCCTCCGCCTCCTCCTCCTCCCCCTCGGATGATCGGAGGTGGTCCTGCCTACACGGTGCGACGCATTATGGATTCCAGACGGCGGGGCCGGGGTTTCCAGTATCTCGTGGACTGGGAGGGGTATGGTCCTGAAGAGAGGAGTTGGATTCCTCGGCGACAGATCCTTGATGCTGACCTTTGTGACTTCTACCGCCTCCATCCTGGCGCTCCGGGTAGTCCGCCCGGTAGCGTTCGTCGGAGGGGGGGTACTGTCATGAACCCTGCATCCTGAGTCGGTTCCTGCCTGTGTTGTCATTTTTCTGCTCGGAATCTCCAGTTTCCTGAGGGTTCTGGAACGCTCCCTGCCTGGTTGCCGGGCGACGTTGCTAGGCGGGAGCTCTCCTGATTAACCGCACCTGCATCCCATCAGCGATCTGCACACCTGGTCCTGATCATCACCCTTTTTAAGCTCTGACCTGACGTCCATTCCCTGCCGGATCGTTAGCCATGAACAGTATGTTTGTCAGTGTATCAGCCTTGGAGCTTCTAGCGTTAGTTTTGTTGTTTTGCACCTTGTTGGCTTGCTGTGTACTTACCTCCGTTTTGTTCTATCTGCAGTCACTCACCCGGAACCTTCACCCAACCCCTGCCTGGTGGTCGGCGGCTGCCGAGCCATTATTGGACCTGCCACTGCACCCCCACCAACTCCTCTCCGCCGCCCGCTCTGTTCCCTGGATTATTCAGCATCGCTTTTGAATCTGTTAAATAAATACTCACCTTCGTTTCAACTCACCTTGTCCTGGTCTGCTTCTGGGTTCTGGCTTTGTAACCCGTGACAAAAGTGTTGGTCCCATGTTTCATGAGCTGAAATAAAAGATCCCAGAAATGTTCCATATGCACAAAAAGCATATATCTCTCAAATTTTGTGCAGAAATTTGTTTACATCTCTGTTAGTGAGCGTTTGTCCTTCGCCAAGATAATCCATCCACCTGACAGGTGTGGCATATCAAGAAGCTGATTAAACAGCATGATATTTACACAGGTGCACCTTGTGCTGGGGACAATAAAAGGGCACTCTAAAATGTGCAGTTTTGTCACACAACACAATACCGCAGATGTCTCAAGTTGAGGGAGTTTGCAATTGTCATGCTGACTGCAGGATTGTCCACCAGAGCTGTTGCCAGAAAATGTCACGTTTATTTCTCTACCATAAGCCGCCTCCATCTTCGTTTTAGAGAATTTGGCTGTATGTCCAACCGCAGACCACATGTATGGCGTTGTGTGGGCGAGCGGTTTGCTGATGTCAATGTTGTGAACAGAGTGCCCCATGGTGGCGGTGGGATTATGGTATTGGCAGGCATAAGCTACGGACAACAAACACAATAGAATTTTATCAATGGCAATTTGAATGCACAGAGATACCGTGACAAGATCCTGAGGCCAATTGTCGTGCCATTTATCCGCCGCCATCACCTCATGTTTCAACATGATAATGCACGGCCCCATGTCGCAAGGATCTGTACACAATTCCTGGAAGCTGAACATTTCCCAGTTCTTCCATGGCCTGCATACTGACCAGACATGTCACACATTGAGCATGTTTAAGGATGCTCTGGCTCGATGTGTACGACAGCGTGTTCCAGTTCCCGCCAATATCCAGTAACTTCTCACAGCCATTGAAGAGGAGTGGGACAACATTCCACAGGCCACAATCAACAGCATGATCAACTTTATGCACGAGGCAAATGGTGGTCACACCAGATACTGACTGGTTTTCTGATCCACACACGCTATAAAAAAAAAAAGGTATCTGTGAACAACAGATGCATATCTGTAAACCCCCTTCCCCCCCTCCAATTTGCCAGTTACCCACGGATATGTATAAAAGGGGCCTGCAAGAAAGTGGTAAATAAGAGGGCTGTTTGAAAGGGAGTCATGTAAACATTGCCTGATATTTTTAACAGGTATTATAAACTGGGTGGTTCGAGCTCTGAATGCTGATTGGCTAAAAGCTGTGGTATATTTAAGCAATAAGGCCAGAGGGGGTGTGGTATATGGCCAATATACCACGGCTAAGGGCTGTTCTTTGCTCGATGCAACGCGGAGTGCTAGGACACAGCCCTTAGCTGTGGTATATTGGCCATATATCACAAACCCCCGAGGTGCCTTATTGCTATTATAAACTGGTTACCAACCTAATTAGAGCAGTACAAATAAAAGTTTTTTCATACCCATGCTATACAGTCTGATATACATTTACATTTACATCATTTAGCAGACGCTCTTATCCAGAGCGACTTACAAATTGGTGCATTCAACTTATGATAGCAAGTGGGACAACCACTTTTTTTCTTCTTCTTTTTTATGGGGGGTGGGGAAGGGGGGGGGGGGGGGGGGGCGGGGTAGAAGGATTGCTTTATACTATTCCAGGTATTCCTTAAAGAGGTAGGGTTTCAAGTGTCTCCGGAAGGTGGTCAGTGACTCCGCTGTCCTGGCGTCGTGGGGGAGCTTGTTCCACCATTGGGGTGCCAGAGCAGCAAATAGCTTTGACTGGACTGAGCGGGAACAGTGCTTCTGTAGAGGTAGGGGAGCTAGCAGGCCAGGGGTGGATGAACGTAGTGCCCTCGTTTGGGTGTAGGATCAAAGCTTGAAGGTAAGGATGTGCCGTTCCCCTCACAGCTCCGTAGGCAAGCGCCATGGTATTGGCTTTCAGCCAATCAGCATTCAGGGCTCGAACCACCCAGTTTATAACAGACCTATACCACGGGTATGACAAAACATTAATTTTTACTGCTCTAATTACATTGGTAACCATTTTATAATAGCAATTAAGGCACCTCGGGTTTGATTAGCCCTTAGCCGTGTTATATTGGCCATATACCACAAACCACCTCGTGCCTTATTGCTTAAATATACCACATCTTCTGTCTGAAATGTGTATGTTGTGTGTGTGTTTGTTCACATACTTTAATGGAATCCGCAGACATCGAATGATACCTCTTTTTTATCCTGGATAAACAGACCACGGCGTATAGAGTTGTTAAATAATGATTTACGGTAGCTGTGTAATTTGGGGAAAGTGGCGGTTGATTATCCTACAGTCCGGTACTGACTCATGAACTAGCTAGCTAGCTATTAACTTACATTTCAGACCAGTCGGACATCGAAAGGTGAAACGGGATTGGCTACTTCTTTGGTCACATGCTACTTTCGTCCAATTAGCTTTTAGAATTTGCTGTTCAGCTGTGTGTAGTCATCTCTGCTCCTCGGCGAGAGAGTTGGAGTGAAGCGTTGCTGAATTGGTAAGTCTAGAAGTAGGTTTCATATGTTGTGTTTTATAACGATGCATATTATATTCAGATGTATGAAATTAATACTACCGTCCCTATGAACATGAATTTAGCAACTATATTACCGGTGACATTCATTTTGCGAATTATGTGTCGCAAGCTAACGTTAGCCTAGCAGCCCTCTTTGTTCAGAACAGAAGACTTCCTCAGCTCGAACCACAAGCAAGGCAGCATGCTAGTTACCTTACGTTATATTATGGAGAAAAATATTTATATATAGGTACGTGGCTAGGAATTGAAAGCAAATGCATGATTTTGTCCATCGTTCATATGTTTTTAGATTGCCTACGTAGTTATGCCTATGGCTTCAGTGAAAGTGCTAGTCAACCTTAGTTAGCTAGATAACGTTAGCGACAATGCGAGGACACGACCATCTTGGCTAGCCACGCTAGTTAGTTCATCTCATGAAACGTTATCTAGCTGGCTATTTATCACAATATCATGGCGATCACCTATGGCATTTACATGTAACTGTCTAGCTAGACCCACATATAGTTAACTGTCTAATCGTGGTGTGAGTAGTGCAGGGGGCATTTTCCATACTGGCGCACTGAATTGAGGCTTGAAATTAAAATGGCGTCTGAAATGATTCTCTTAGCCAGCAGATCCTACCCACTTGGTTACAGCTGCACTAGGGTCAGACAGCCTTCCAGTGTAGATTAAGACACCACAGAGCCTGCGCAAGACATTGCTCGGAAAACTAGGGATCAGACATGTGTATGCCGAATTGTCGCATTATTGAACAAAGGGTAGATTTTCCAGAAAACTTACATTTTCTTCCTCATGCTAGGTAGCGTAAGCAACAGCAGCCATTTTGGGATATCAGTGTCAGCCAATCGGCTCCTTTGTTGTTCAACGTGACATACCATTCCATAATGGCTACTGCTAGCTAGCATGAGGACAAACATCAGTTTACTTAAAATCAAGCAGTCATTCAATCTTCTTGGTTTAACAGTTGGGATAATGGGACAATTTGGAGTACAACGAGTTATCATCCCTGGATTGAGGTATGTTTTCCCAAGCCATATCTCGGGCCGGGCCCGCAGTGTCTTAATCTACACAGGAAGCCTGTCCGACCCTAGTGCCACTGTAAGCAAGCGGGTCGGATCTACTGGCTAGGCCCTGGGTAGACAATAGTCTGATTAATCAGGCAGTAATACACACTTAATTGGTGTATATACAGCCTGATACATTTCTGTGCAAAACCAAGTGTTCCTTACAAGCCAGAATGTTTAGTACATTTAGTCTACATTTAAACTTTACCGCTTGTCTGTGTGCTTTGTCCTTCAGCTGCTTGAAATTTGAAACAATATAAACAGGAAAGTATTGTTTACCCAACTTTTTAGAGAGCTGTAGGTATATGGTATGTTCAGCACCTATGTAAAGTTAGTTTTATATTTGTTATTTGGTTTGCTGTCGTCAACAGGGTTCGATCAAGGTGCTTGAGGTACTTGAACTTGAAGTACTGCAATACCTTCAAAATCAGACATTTTCTCAAGTTGGTACTTGAAAAGTACTTGAATTAAAATGAGAGGAGAACAAAAAATTATCAAATATGTTTATGAAAAACCAAAATGGCAGGAACATTTCGATTCATTCCTGCCTTTTGTGCGTATGGAACATTTCTGGGATCTTTTATTTCAGTTCATGAAACATGGGACCAACACTTTACATGTTGCGTTTTTATATTTTTGTTCATTGTAGTTTACCCACCTTTTTTTTACCACTACATCACTGGACCCAAACCAACCCATACTGTGTAAAGTGCATAAAATGCATCAGACTTTGACGTTGTGAGCATGGGGGAATCAGCCCTGAAGAGCCACATGAAGGCAGAAAGACACAATGCTGCATCCTGCGCTGGCGCCAGTTCTACGTGGACTTTTCCCTCTGCAGCAACCTCCAGAGCTTTTTTGACACTCGCCTCATTCACGGGGCACCATTCTGGTGGCTGTTCACATACCGTTTTCCTCACACAGCCCTCCTGACCAACGACACAAAAGCTGCCAGTCAATAGCTACAAAAAAGTGTCTTGCTTCTAATTAGTAGATTCCCAAATGCCCAATGAAAATACAATACAGCCATTAAGTTGGAATTGTGTAGTAAATTATGCCAATAGGAAATGTGTGTTCACCAGTAGGCATGTCCCAAAACTCTGCTCATCGCTACTCAAGTTACTTCAGTACTCACTTACCACTCATGTATGTAGTGAAACAACATTGAGTAGAACTTGTAAGGTAGTGATGAATAGTAAGTTGTTTTTTTCATGAGGTTGTGGCGAGATACTACAATCTGGTGGCGACAAGAAACAATTGCATAATAGGAACTATTACAGATTGAGGGTCCTTGAAAATAAAATTAGTGCTTGAAAAAGTACTTGAAAGTCCTTGAATTTGACTTTCCGCTGTCTGTACGAACCCTGTATCAATAGCTATTGAACAAAGCATGCCATGAAAATGGTATATGCTGAATCGGGGGAGGATGGAAAACAATCACAACCTTTTTGTGAGAATTTTATATTTTGTTTTTATTCTGATCTCTAATAAATCCAAAATGTCCCAGTCTGTTTCTGCCATAGCTTCCCTAGTAATGTAATAAGTGCCAGAATAGTATGATAATGGCAGCCATTTTGGTCAGGGAGAAATCCAAACCAGTAAGTTCTCAGTACCGTTGTCTTCTTTACTCCCATCGCTAGTTGTAGGGGGAATGTTTGAATTTAGAAAATGTTCCTTAAATTAAATCCATTGTTGCTCCATGAGATAATCCAATAATGTATACGCCGCCATTTTAGAGTATCTTTGTCTTCTGTCATTGATCAAAGCAGGCGAGTGTCATTCAAAGCAACACTTTATTTCCTAGTCGCTCATATGACGTGCAGAACTTTTTGGTGGACACCCACCTGTCTTGAACAATGAGACAAAAATAGTCTACGGTGGCGGCGTATACATTATTGGATTACCTCACTGAGCAAAAATTGACTTCATTTAATAACGGCACATTTTCTCAATTCAAATTTTTCTCCTGCAACTAGAGATGGGTTTGGAGAAGACTATGGTAAGTTGAGAATTGAGGATGTTATCGCAGTATAAAGGTTAGTTGAAAAATTGCTCCTGGCGCTTTTCACAAGCTAAGGTGTAACGGCTGTATGGAAGCATTCACATATCGCCGCCGTTACAATGTGTGGCTAGTTTCCTGAATGGAGGGATTTAACACTTGATAGAAATTGTCAGTTTGGTTGTGTGCATTGGATGACTTCTCAGCCAGGTTTGCTGTCAGAACTGAGCGGGTCAAGCCGTGGTGGACTGCCAGTTTCTAATTAGTGTCAACTGCAATGAACCATTCTTAGATTTTAACTGCAGGGCATTCGTGTTAAATCAATTCAGGCTTTGGGACTGCATGTACAGCAGGTCTGTCTGGTTACTGATATGCTTTACCACATCATTCCGAACTGTACGCTGGCTCTGAAATGTTCATTTCACACTCACGGCTGACTGAAGAAGCATGTTTTTAGGTCGGCATTGCTCTCCGTGAGTCATACTGGTATACAGGGGCAGTAGCCCAATGTATCTTCCTTGGTAAAGCTAAGTTTTAGTTACTAACATATCTGCTCCTGTAGAACTGATTCATAATCAAACTGAGTGAATCAGTGTTATGAAAGTAGGTTTTGTTGATGCCCCGAAGGATTGTGCTACAGTTGTGTCCTTGCTCTGGCACTGCTTCAGCCCTGGTCCAACTTTTCCTATCTTTATTTTTGGGAGGAGGAATGTGACTGGTGTCCTGCTTATCATCTGTAGGCCTACTTTCGTCCCAAACTGAGACAAGTTGACAATGATGAAGCTGCCCATTGAAATCAGCAATATTGATATTGGATCACTTTTGGCGCTGAGTTTTATACAGTGAGGCTCAAAATGGGAGAAAGATTTTGACGCAGAGGCGCAACCATGTCCAAAAACAATGCTCATTGTCATACCCCCCCCCCCCCCCTTTTTTTTTTTTAGAGCCTACCGAACACAACCCAAGTTTGCAACAGGCTGCAGTAAGAACAACCTTGTTGCTGCTGGATCAGCACATTCAGCCTATGGGCAATTCCATTGTATTGGAGTTATGCTGAGACTCCTACTGTGTAAATTGTTTAAAGCAGTCATTGTGCATAGGCTGGTTTGTAAAACTTGGTTTGTAAAACTTAGAAATCAATGGTGTTTGTTTGGTATACATTTTAAAGTGAAAAATCAGTCTCCGTGTGATTCAGGATAACAACCTCTCCCTCAACGTGATCAAGACAAATGAGATGATTGTGGACTACAGATAAAAAAAAAGAGGACTGAGCACGCCCCCATTATCATCGACGGGGCTGTAGTGGAACAGGTTGAGAGCTTCAAGTTCCTTGGTGTCCACATCACCAACAAACTTATCATGGTCCAAACACACCAAGACAGTCGTGAAGAGGGCATGACAAAGCCTATTCCCCCTCAGGAGACTGAAAAGATTTGGCACAGGTCCTCAGATCCTCAAAAAGTTATACAGCTGCACCATCGAGAGCATCCTAACTGGTTGCATCACCGCCTGGTATGGCAACTGCTCGGCCTCCGACCACAAGGCACTACAGAGGGTAGTTCGTACGGCCCAGTACATCACTGGGGCCAAGCTTCCTGCCATCCAGGACCTCTATACCAGGCGGTCAGAGGAAGGCCAGAGGAAGGCCCTAAAACCAGAGGAAGACCTCTATACCAACAGTCAGAGGAAGGCCCTAAAAATTGTCAGACTCCAGCCACCCTAGTCATAGACTGTTCTCTCTGCTACCGCACGGCAAGCGGTACCAGAGCGCCAAGTCTAGGTCCAAAAGGCTTCTTAACAGCTTCTACCCCCAAGCCATAAGACTCCTGAATAGCTAATCATGGCTACCCGGACTATTTGCATTGCCCCCCCACCCCACCCCAACCCCCTCTTTTACGCTGCTGCTACTCTGTTTATTATTTATGCATAGTCACTTTAACTCTACCCACGTGTACATATTACCTCGACTAACCGGTGCCCCCGCACATTGATTCTGTACCGGTACCCACTGTATATAACCTCCCTACTGTTATTTTATTTTACTGCTGCTCTTTAATTATTTGCTATTAAAAAAAAATCTTAAACTGCATTGTTGGTTAAGGGCTTGTAAGTAAGCATTTCACTGTAATGTCTACACCTGTTGTATTCGGCGCATGTGGCAAATAAAATTTGATTTGATTCCGTTAGCTTGGAATTTCCCTCTTGTCATGCAAAGCCACCCTTCACTTTAGTAAGGAGCATCCTTAGGTATTTCTTTGAACAGACCAATGTTCTGTTACCCTTAATTACCATGTTTTTATATTATCAAAATCACGTCTGCTGTTCCAGGGAAATCTGGCATTTTATTGCTTTGCTCACTTTAAACGTGTCCCTTTGTTCTCAGCAGAACCAAGCAGCAGTGTTGGTGTTCTGTCTCAGGAAGACCTGTCCTTGTATCACTGCCATATACACAAGATCGAAGACTCCAAAGCAACTATGGTAACTCTTTTCTTATACACTCATTTTTAGGAACGTTTAGGCTGTTTTGTGCAATCAGTTTCTATTTGGTAGTGAACATGGAGCACTTTAATTTTACTAGCTTCACCACTATAATCATTTGCCTCTGCAAACAATCAGCTGTATTTGTCTGACACAAATAATCTTCTAAATCAATTATAAGTTAACAAGGACACGGCGGCATTAAATAATTGCAAAGCTGTAGCGCCATACAAGTAGACCTAAAAAAAAAATTGTAAGGGTAATTCAGGTTGCTGCCAGACAGAACTGCCTTGGTTATTTGGAACACATGCTCCTGCTTACACTTGATTGCGCTCCTCTAATTGGGCACAGCTCTCACCCAGCAGTAGTCCCCAGATACTTATGTAAGGACAGTGAAAGCTGACTAAGGGAAATAATCCTTGTTAGTCATTACTGTATTTTGAGAATTACAGTGGGGTGAAGGTTATCACATTATGACTGTTTCTTCCTATCAAAGCCTCTTACTGACTATAATTGTGACCTGCTGAAGTCAATTCCTTAAAATAACTCTCCTCTGTTCCCGTCCAGCCTCCTCCCCTGCGCCACCGCTCCATGCGTATCTTCATGAACGACGACCGCCACGTGATGGCCAAGCACTCCGCTGTGTACCCCACACAGGAGGAGTTGGAGGGTGTGCAGAACATGGTGTCCCACACGGAGCGCGCCCTCAAGGCTGTCTCCGACTGGCTGGACGAGCAGGAGAAGGTGGTCAAGTCTGAGCCAGACGGAACAGAGTCCGATAAAGAAAGGTAATGGAGGGGGAAATTGTATTCCAAATGGTGCATGGTGTACAAAATGTCAGTTGCACCATCATGGCTGGGGTGTAGTTGGTGAAGGCAGCATCACTTTCAGCTTTGAGTTTCAAAAGTAATTGACCTGAGTACCCATGTCTCCTCTCCTTTGTCAGTGAGCCCAAGGCGTCGGAGCAGGCCACACGGTCCCTGCGTGGGGTGATGAGGGTGGGCCTGGTGGCCAAGGGCCTGCTGCTGAAGGGGGACCTGGACCTGGAGCTGGTGCTTCTGTGTAAGGACAAGCCCACCATCGCCCTGCTGAAGAACGTGGCAGACAACCTGGCTGTGCAACTCAAGGTGAGTCCATTCACCTACTGGTGTTTTCTGTGTATTAATATTCAGAGTTGGCTTTGTGAAGTTGAATTGATTATTTTAATATTATATTATCCTGCATCATTTCTGTTGTGGGGTGATTAATGAGTTTGGGAGGAATAGTCACAACTGAATTCAGTGGCAAATAGTTATTTTTTTATACTTGGGTGTACATGACCTTGTCTGCTTGGCGGGATAGCCACAACATGGCTATTGTATTAACAATCCCTCCTGTTCTACCTGGCAGACCATCACAGAGGACAAGTATGAGGTCACTCAGGTCATCCGTGAAGCCACCATCGTGATCAAGAGCACCAAGGAGCCTCCCCTGACCCTGACTATCAACATGACGTCCCCCCTGGTCCGCGAGGAGGTGGAGAAACAGGCTGCCGGAGGTAGGCTGCCACACAGGGGCAGAAGGTTCACTAGCGCCCCCTTAGGCAGGGAGACTAAATAGGCAGGCAGCCAGTCTAGACAGATATTGTTTATTGGGCCTTCAATGGAGCTAGGGGATGTGAGGGAACTGTCATGTAAGACTCTCGTAGTTCCATGTAATGTGATGTACATTTTTGATGGCCCAATACACAGTATAGAAAGGTTTTCTATTCCCTATGGAGTCCAGACATGAACTATATGAAGGCTTACTGAGAATAACAAAAAACAAACACCACTTTGTTTGCATGTTTTCTACTGAACAATGATGAACGGTTTGCATTGCAGCAAAAATGAGTTGCAAAGTGTTGTCAACTGTTCTGGTTACTAGACCCAGCAGTGTGCTATTGACTGATGTTCATCAGCAGGGAGGACACGGGTTACAGATAACGCCAGGGGCTTTTTGACTCTGCATGGCTGAATGTCACTTCACCCAGTCACAGTCAAAATCAGGGGACAACTGTGATCGCAGTCTTCGTAAATCCAATCCATGGGGGTTGCTCTTTGGTTTGTCCGAAGCAGAGGGAGTCGTCAGTTCAATAATAAATGCAATAAATGCCTACAGTGCCTTCTGTAATTATTGGCACAGTGAAGCATTTTCTTCTTTTGGCTCTATACTTCAGAAGTTTGGATTTGAAATCAATGACCGTGAGGTAAAAGTGCAGACTGTCAGCTTTAATTTGAGGATATTTTCATCCATATCGGTGAACCATTAAAAGTACATCACTTTTTGTACATAGTCCTCCCCCCCACACACACACACATTTTAGGGGACCAAAAGTATTGGGAGAAATTCACTTGTGTATTAAAGCAGTCAAAAGTTTAGTATTTGGTCCCATATTCCTAGCACGCAATGACTACATCAAGCTTGTGACTTCTACATTAATGTGGATGCTACCGTGATTACGGATAGTCCTGAATGAATCGTGAATAATTATTTGAGAAGTTACTCACATATCATACCACCCCAAAAATGCTAACCTCCCCTGTTATTGTAAGAGGTTAGCATGTCTTAGATGCGTATTTATCATATTCCCAACTTTCTCACTCATCATTATTCACGATTCATTCAGGATAATCCGTAATCATGGTAGCATCCACATAAATGTAGAAGTGTTTAGAAACGTATTCTATTATTTACAATAAAGGTTACTCCAAAATGACACACTACATTATTTACAAATAATTTCTATTGGGCACAAAATAATCTGAAACACAACCAAAACAAACAGCAAATGCATCCAACAAATTTGTAGAGTCACAAGCTTGATGTAGTCATTGCATGCTATGAATATGGGACCAAATACTAAACTTTTGACTGCTTTAATATACATATACACTGTAAGTGAATTTGTCCCAATACTTTCGCTCCGCTAAAATGGAGGGACTATGTACAAAAAGTGCTGTAATTTCTAAACGGTTCACCTGATATAGATGAAAATACCCTCAAATTAAAGCTGCACTTTAACCTCATAGTCATTGTTTGATTTCAAATCCAAACTTTTGGAGTGTAGAGCCAAAAGGAGACAAAATGCTTCACTTTCCCAATAATTACGGAGGGCACTATATATTATGGGAAAGGGTAATAGTCAGTGGCGGCCCATGTTCCTCTCAGACGTTCTAAACAGGGAGTTGGATGTACCCACCAGGCATCAACCTAGCCTTATCTATAACTGTGTCAACATTGAAGGCCATCAGTTTTGCTGCAGTGTGGACTTGTTTTGATAATTTTGTGCATCTGATTCTCTCTGTCAAGCCTTCTAGTTTGTCAATTTTTAGGGACGCTGGACCTTTGACCAACTGGACGCTCTCTGTCTCGGAAGGGGCTAAGCAGTACACCCAGTATAGGGGTGAAGGGGAGGGGCTCTACCTCTCATTGTGATAGCAAAGCACTCAGACTTCATAACTGGACTGAGGCATACGAGTTGACATTGAGTTAACATAATGGAGACAACCTCCCTTTTGATAATTTACTCCCACTGTAATCTTACATCATACACATTTTTCTCCATATAGTCCTACCGGGAGTGATCTTAAGAAATCACCCACTTAACAGCAGTTTCTGAAGTGGGTTGAAGTTACATGTCTTTAGTGTAATTGCAGTTTCACTGGGAGGTTCAGACCATTAGTTCTCCAGGTGGGGGGGTCCCCCTCCCCTTCCCCGTCCTGCCTGTGGTTTGGGAAAGCTGCCTGCTCCCCCTGGCCGTGTGACAGAACCCCCCTTGGTCAAACTGTACCTTGTCTTCTTATTCCACCCGCCAATAGAAACGCTATCAGTCAACGATCCCCCGGATGTTCTGGACAGGCAGAAATGCCTTACTGCCTTGGCGTCTCTTCGCCACGCCAAGTGGTTCCAGGTTTGCATCTTGTCTTTATTTGTCTTAAAGTAGTTGAGTTTTTTCATTTGACGCAGTTTCTTTCTTTGGTCGTTTTCTGTGTTTTTATTTTAGTTTTAAATGTCCTTTCGAAGTGTATCTATCACCTGTAGTAGACTTCTTACTTTGTGGTTTTTATAGCGTTTCCAAGGAAACCTTTGTCATTACCTTGTAGAGCTGCTCTGCTGACTTAACAGGTTTGATTGCAGTGTCATTGAAAATGTTCAATGCTGCTTTTAGAAAGGACGTTCAACAATCCCCTCAAAGCAACCATTGTCTTAATTTTGATCACAGATGTGGAACTAACTGGCTACACTCGGGTGCAATATTTCTCAAATATTATCAGTCAATCTATCAATCGACAACCCTTTTCTGTACCATCATATTGTGTTGAGGTTGATTCCTCGTTGTGGACTACGTTGATTCTTAGTCATCATAGTGAACTGTCTCTCGCTCTTAACTGTAAGCGCTCCATCTCTGCAGCCTGTTCTTGTAGAGTGTGTAGCCTCCAATCCCCCATGCTCTGGCTGTTTCAGCTTTCTGTGTGCCACAAAAAAGGAATATTGCACCTTAGTTAGAAATTTACATTCACTAGTCAGTCTTCTGGGGCCTCATTTATAAACATTGCTTACGCACAAAATATGCCCCAAAACATGCGTGCGCCAGTTTTCGCGCCAAAGTTGGCATTTATAAAAACGGAACTCTGTGTGAGAATGGGCATATTTCCTATTTCATTTACACGATCATTGCAGAATAAATTCACTTTTTCTGACAGTCGTGATTTCATAGGCTACTCGCGAAATAGCCTATAGGCCTACAACAAATTAGTATAGGCTACCATTCTTCCCATCTCTCATTTAATTGGACTTACGTCACAGTAGTAAATAGATAAGCTATTTCAAGTATTTGCTCTGTGAGCCATTCCAAAGCGCAGTTTAACTGTAGAACAGACTCTTCACCTTTTCATTGACGTTTGTATGCTTACGTCTGAATATTGTTATATTTCATTTAGAAGCATAATACATATATCATAACCATTGCATTATACGTTTCTCAACGTTTCTGGCCATGTTAAGATGGTTGAGTTCATATTCCTGAAGTAGCCATACAACAAATTACCATGCCACATCTCTCATTTAATTGGGCCTATTAGATGGGCTATTATGTCAAGTTTTTGCTCTACACATCCAACAGGAGAATTTAACAGGTGAACAGACAGTTGATCTTTTGCATTGAAGTTTGTAGGCTACCACTATAAGTAGGCCTGTTGTTTAAATTTTTTCCAGAGTCGACATTGTTTCAGAATTCGCGGGCAGTGCTACATATTTAGGTTTGGAAAAAGTCAATGCAAAACATTATTGCATTCAAACTATCTGTTTACAGGTCCACAACAATTTGCAATTGTTTTTGACTTTCAGAAACGGTCAGATACAGCAAATGTCCCTGCAAAAGAAAACATTCTGCCAACACCAAAGACATTTGATCAAGTTCGCTATTGCTATTCCCTTTAGATACTGTCTTGGCCTAATTCCAATACTAGTATACAGCATATAAGGGCGTTATTGTCGGGCGTTTTTCAGGTGGAGTTATACTGCTTGTTCACGCCGGTTAACGCACACACTTTTTTTTATGACCGGTGTGATTTATAACGGGGAAAATGCATATGTTTTGGTGTGCGGCAAGTTTGTACAAATCAATATTTTTGTGCGTGCGCAGTCTTTTCAGAAATGGTGCAGATATTTAGTGTTACATTTACGCAACGGTTATAAATGAGGCCCCTGGTGTACCCCATACAATAACCCTTAGAGCTGCTGTAAGGTATCACCACTCATTAAACTAAACACATAGTCAAAACTGTCCTTGTCCTACATTTTTCCATTTCAGCATTTGGCTTTACATTGACTCCCCTTCTCCCTCTAATCATTTATCAGAATCACAAGTTGAGACATTTGATACGGAGCTGCAAGAAGCACAATTGCTCAACAATCACCACTCTGACATCTGTTATGCCTATTACTGTACCACTGATCAAATCTGCTTTCTACTTCACACAAATGGAGTTGTATATTAAATTCAATAACCACATCTGCAGACAGAACAAATATCAGATTCATGCTGCACTCTTCCCATACTGTACCACAATAATGACAAAGCAGAGCCGTTAGTCTGTGTGGCTTTTTGATGTAGCTGCTTCTTTGTGTTTTCGTGAGTTCTTGTTTGACTAAGGCTCCCTCTCCCTCCTCCCCCTCCCTGCTTGTGTCTCCAGGCCAGGGCCAATGGGCTGAGGTCCTGCGTCATCGTCATCCGCATCCTGAGGGACCTGTGCTCCCGCGTCCCCACTTGGGCCCCACTGCATGGATGGGTGAGTCACCAGCAGCATTGTCTGCCAGCTGGTTCTTCTATCGCCCCCTGACTCCTGACGATTGGTTTGAGAAATGTCATCGTAAGATAGGAATTTATTTAAGGGGCTTTGTACATCAAACTGCATCGATTTCTTAATTACAGCTCGTTTTAGCCTTTTTATCCAATTTGCCAAACATCCGGACAAAATTAAACCATTAACATTTCTTCCCTTCACCCTTTATAGCCAATAGAGCTGCTGTGTGAGAAGGCAATTGGCACAGGGAACCGGCCAATGGGGGCAGGAGAGGCTCTGCGAAGAGTTTTGGAGTGTCTGGCTTCTGGAATCCTGATGGCTGGTGAGTAGTCTCAAAGAGCAGAGACGACATGCCCTTCCACCTTTGTCCCTCTGCTTAATATAGTAGTAATTCCACATCACAAGCCAAAAGATGTCATCATTTGCCTGTTTGTTTTTAGATGGTGCTGGGATCTGTGATCCATGTGAGAAGGAGCTGACCGATGCTATTGGCCACCTGGACCTCCAGCAGAGGGAGGACCTCACACAGAGTGCACAGGTGAGTCACGTCTACACCCACGACAGGGTGTGAATATGGTGGCTGTTCGCAGCAGTGAATGGAAAAAATCACCACCTGTTTCTGTTTTCAGCATGCCTTAAGGCTGTCTGCCTTTGGACAGCTTCACAAAGTGCTAGGGATGGACCCCCTTCCCTCCAAAATGCCCCGGAAACCCAGGAGCGAGACCCCCATTGACTACACAGGTAGGCCAGGCTGCAGACATGTGCATACCATTTAGTGTCCATATTTTGGAGAGGCTAAGCAGTCCCTGTGTTTTTGTTGCAGTCCAAATCCCCCCCAGTACAACCTACGCCCCACCAATGAAGAGGCCCATCGAGGAGGAGGAAGGAGGGGATGACAAAAGCCCAAACAAGAAGAAAAAGAAGCTACAAAAGAAATGTAGGTGTTGCTGACTAAGTTCTTCCTGTTCAGCACAGTTCTTCAGTGTTGGCATGCAAATTCGACTACTCTGTTTAATTTCCCCCTTGGCTTGATCAAAACAATTTATTAAAACATTTAGTAAGTGCCAGTGTTTTTAATCCTAATATTCACTCCCCCCAGCCCCAGATGAGAAGTCGGAGCCTCCCCAGGCCATGAATGCTCTGATGCGGCTGAACCAGCTGAAGCCTGGCCTGCAGTATAAACTCCTCTCCCAGACTGGCCCGGTGCACGTACCAGTCTTCACCATGGCTGTGGAGGTGGACGGCAAGAGCTTTGAAGCCTCAGGCCCATCCAAACGCACTGCTAAGCTTCACGTTGCTGTCAAGGTGAGTGGGTGTATAGGGTAAATGGTATAGATGTTCTAAGCGTTTGGTGTTTTGTCATGAAATTGGAAGATTTAAACTATTGTCTGCTGCGCTTCACATATTTTCCTTTCCAATCTTCTGCCTGGCCCAATCATAGGTCCTCCAGGACATGGGCCTCCCAACAGGTGTGGAGCTGAAGACTGCTGAGCCAGTGAAGACTGAGGAGGTGGCAAAGGCCATTGTGGAGGACGTGAAACCCTGCATCACTCCCATCGCGATGGACACCGCAGCCACAGGGGCAGACAGCGTAGAGGCCACAGACGGTGCAGATGTATGGGTCCTCACTTTGAGTAGAACTCAACACAATGTTTTTGGACATGAGGCTCGGTTTTGATTCTAGTTTCTTGTTTTGGTCTTGTTTGCAGAGAAATTAAAATGTCTGTCTCTCTTTGTCTTAGAGTGCTCGTCAACAGGGACCAATCCTGACAAAACATGGGAAGAACCCTGTGATGGAGCTGAATGAGAAGCGACGCGGCCTCAAGTATGAGCTCATCTCAGAGACCGGAGGCAGCCACGATAAACGCTTCGTCATGGAGGTAAGTGTCTCAGGAGTGGAAGAAGTGCCCATCCACCCTGCAACCAGACGGATGCCTTTTAGGATCTATCCAGCTGCTTCAATGAACGGAGAAGTTCACTTTATATGCACGAAATCTAAATTGTATGTACATTTTATAGAGGTGTCCAGATACTTTTTTGTTGTTGTTGCGATTTCACTTGGTTTTGAGAAACGTACACCTGCATCACTATACTGAGAGCTTTGTCGTTTCTAAAAATACATTAGGGTGTTGATCTGTGGCCCCCATACTGCAGAACGAGCAACAAGGAAGTCTATTGGTGGGGTACGTTTCTCAAAACAAAGTGAAATCGCTAAAAAATTGTATGGACACTATAACATGCAATTTAAAATAAATTCAAATAAAGTGAACTTCTCCTTTTTTTAAATTGTCGACAACAAAATGAGCTTGGCTTTGACACAAATTCTTGGTCCCATGCTTTATCCTGTTATTTTCTGAGTCTGTGTATTGACCTGTCTTGTCCCCTGTTCCAGGTGGAGATAGACGAACAGAAGTTCCAAGGGACAGGCTCCAATAAGAAGGTGGCCAAGGCCTACGCTGCCTTGGCAGCCCTGGACAAACTCTTCCCAGAGGGCTCTGTGACTGAGGCAGCCAAGAAGAAGAAACTCCCAATGGTAAGATTGCCTATGCCTTACTGTAAATCTTTGCTTGTAATTGTTTGTCAAATATATTAACTGAGTAATGATGGTTTGCTGCTGACCAGTCGGTCCATTTAGTCTTCTCGTGTTTTCTCCAACAGCATGGGTTTGGCATGATGGGTGACCCGACTGGTGACCCGGCAGCCACTCCCAGGGGCAGAGGTAGAGGAGGGCGTGGCAGGGGGAGGGGCCGAGGGTTCAACAATGGTGGCGGCTATGGTCAAGGTAAAACAGCTAAATGCTACCTACAGTGCCTTCAGAAAAGATTCACACTTTTTCAACATTTTGTTGTTACAGTCTGAATTGAAAATGGATTCAATTTATATTTTGTCACTGGCCTACACACAATACCCCATAATATCAAATGTTTGAATGACTACCCCACACATACAATTATTTGTTAGGTTCCTCAGTCGAGCAGTGAATTTCAAACACCGATTCAACCACAAAGACCAGGGAGGTTTTCCAATGTCTCGCAGAGAATGGCACCTATTGGTAGATGGGTTCAAATAAAATAAAAAGCAGACCTTTAATATTCCTTTGAGCATGGTGAAGTTATTAATTACACTTTGGATGGTGTATCAATACACCCAGTCACTACAAACATACAGGCGTCCTTCTGAACTCGGTTGCCAGAGAGGAAGGAAACCGCTCAGGGATTTCACCATGTGGCCAATGGTGACTTTAAAACAGTTACAGCTTAATGACTGATAGGAGAAAACTGAGGATGGATCAACAACATTGTAGTTACTCCACAACACTAACCTAATTGACAGTGAAAAGAATATACAAATATTCCAAAGCATGCATCCTGTTTGCAGCAAGGCACTAAACTAATACTGCAAAAAAGTGTGACAAAGCAATTCACTTTTTGTCCTGACTACAAAGTGTTATGTTTGGGACAAATACAACACGGAGTACCACTCCATATTTTCAAGCATAGTGGTGGCTGCATCATGTTATGGATATTCTTGTAATCGTTAAGGACTGGGGAGTTTTTCAGGTTAAAAAAGAAACTGAGTGGAGTGAAGCACTGACAAAATCCTAGAGGAAAACCTGGTTGTCTGCTTTCCACAGACACTGGGAGACAATAGCAGGACAATAACCTAAAACACAAGGCCAGATATACACTGGAGTTGCTTACCAAGAAGACATTGAATGTTCCTGAGTTGCCTAGTTACAGATTTGACTTAAATCGGCTTGAAAATCTATGGCAAGACTTGAAAGTGTCTGTCTAGCAATGACTAACAAATGACCAACAACCAACTTGAGAGCTTGAATAATTTAAAAGAATGTAAATATTGTACAATCCAGGTGTGCAAAGCTCTTAGACTTACCCAGAAAGACTCACAGCTGTAATCGCTGCCAAAGGTGATTCTAACATGTATTGACTCGGGTGTGAATACTTATGTAAATGAGATTGTTATGGGCATAAACATGTTTTCTCTTCATTATGGGTTATTGTGTGTAGACTGTCAGGAAAACAAATACATTTAATCCAGTTTGAATTCAGTCTCTAATACAAGAAAATGTGGACTAAGTCATGGGGTATGAATACTTTCTGAAGGCACTGTACATGCCATTATAGTTTAATGTGTATTCTGTCCCTGAATTTACTTGAAATACCTGTAAATGCTGTTCTTCAACATATTAAATGGAGCTGAGATGTAATGGTTGGTTTGTTTAACTCCTCAGGTGGCTATGGAAGTTATGGATATGGGAACAATGGAAACTCTGGAGGCTATAGTGAGTATTGATTTTCCCTTATACTTATCTTCCAATCCATGGAATAGTCTTGCGACTCCTAGTCTTTGGTTTTTATTTGATATGTCCACCTTTATAATGAGGACACTACAAGAGGGGTTCTCACTCTACTCGCGTTGTAATATTAGCAGAAGTTCAGTGTGGTTTGATCAGAGCACAACAGGCTCAGCCATCTTGGAGGAGAGTTAGTGGCATACATTTTACATTTTAGTCATTTAGCAGACGCTCTTATCCAGAGTGACTTACAGTTAGTGCATACATTCTTTTATTTTTATTTATTTTTCTCATACTGGCCCCCCGTGGGAAGGATCTGGAGGTTCCCAACAATACAAGACCTGGAAAAAATATTTTTTAAATATTTTTGTATCTATACTCAAAAGTATATTATTTGTGTTTTGGAGAGAGTATGCCATTGAATGTCATCTAAACAAACTACCTAAGAAAGAACCTGAGTGCTCTTATTCCTGGTTCAATTATGATTTTACATTTCTCTGCTTTGTTAAGCCACAGGACTCAATCAATCACTTTTTGCCCCCCCCCCCCCCCATGAGAGACCCCCTCCTACCAGCAGCCTGTTCTGAGGAAACACCTTCTTGAGCGTGACAGGAGCAGAGAAATCTAAAAGTCCAACAAACAAAAAAGCTGTTTTAAAACAATTTGACCAAGTCATTGACACATGCCACTTTTTATGGCAAAAAACAAACCAATCTAATTTTATTTTTCCTTCTCTGCTCTGTCTCATTCTTTAGGTGACTTTGTCTCAGACTGCTATGGCTACCACGAGTTTGCGACATAGATCATCCCAATCTTTTAAATCAAAACAAAATGTAGAGAAAGAGGAGCAAACTATAGTGTTCCCGCAACATGAACTCCAATCACACCCCCGGAAAAAACGGTCCCCTTTGCTTACCCCCTACGACTCATGTCCCAACGCCTAGAGAGATGGGAGGCCAGTGAGTGCATGTTGCCATTGGTCACCTTCCATCCCCTCTGCCAACCCTGGGACGTACCTGGACAACCGGATATGCCAAAAGCCACAGGCACACTTTCCCAATAGACTGCCTTCCTTAGTGGAATTGAGACCAGAGCATTATGGAGAACTGTGGTTGTCTGATGGATAATGGCCCACCATGATGTCATGCACATTGGAGTGGGTCAGACTAGGGAGATTGATCCCAATGTGGCCATCCACAGAGTTCTGTCTCGAATGTCTACTCACAAAAAAGTTAAATTTCTTATGATGTAAACGGTCTTTTATTTCATTTTGTTGTCTGAAAATGTATTATCAATCACCTCATTGTCAGGCAGTTTTTTTATTTAGCATTTTGTTATGGGATCATAAGGCTGCTTTGAATATGTGCAGTTTTTTTTATTCTAATGGCAGAATTGCTAAATCATGTCTTGATGCATGATGGTTACATGCTAGTCTTACCTTGAAAATGACAATGTTCACAATGCCCCTCATTTACCTCACGTGAGGCACCTTTTAGGCATGAAAGAACCACAGTGTTGTTGATACCTGCACAAGACTGACTTTGACATTCTGCATTATGATTGTGAATGAAAAAATATAAAGTCTTGTATGTTTTTTTAAAAAATAAATAAATGTGATATCCCATACAAGAATGTGGTACTACAATTTTAGTGAAACATATCACTTTCTTGAAAATGCAATGTATTCATCTTAGTGCCTTTACAAGCATGGGTGTGACAGCAGTAGAAATGTCTACAAAACCCCCTCTTAATCTAATGCCTCTTGCTTTTAGATTACTACAATAGTGGAGCAAATGGTGGAGCTGCGGCTGCTGGCACCGTTACTGAAGGCCCTGCGGCCAGCACTACAGGCGTGGCAGCTGCAGGAACCTACGGTTCATACTACCAGAACGATGGAGGCTACTCCACCCCTCCTCCAGCCCCCAAAGCACCTGTCAAAAAGGAGGCCAAGTCACCCTTCCCTGGACCGCCAGGAGTTGGTGGGGGGGCCCAAGGGGCCTACCAGACCACCCCTGGCCAGAGTGCCTATAACCAGTATGGCCAGGGCTATGGGCAAGGCAATAAGACCTTCAATCAAAACCAGGCAGGAGCAGGGGTTTATCCTTACAGCACTGCCTACCCCAGCCAGGTGACGGGCAGTGGTGCTGTTGCCAGCCAAGACTACAGTTACGAAGGTTAGATGGATTCTCGGCAACGGGGAACACAAGTACACCGTAACCTAAGCTGTTTTATCGACAGTTTCACTAATCAACTTCCTCTTTTCCATAGGTTACGGAAATCAGTCAAATTACAACGCACAGGCAGGAGCCAACCAGAGCTATGGTGCAAATCCAGCTCCATACCACAACCCAGTAGGATACGGCAGGGGAGACCCCACCATGAACTACCAGTACAGATAGACTGAATCCGCCCTCGGCATACCCCCATCTGAGCCCCACAGTACCACCCCACAACCCTGTCACAAGCCTTCGCCAAAGAAGCGTCCTGTGATCCATGGTTTTTCCATGTCTGCGTGCGTTTGGTTATTTTTTTTACTTTAAAGTAATAAACTGGATTTATTAGTTGGCAGCTCCTCACGGCTGAATCAAATGGTCTATTTCATCAGTTTTGCCAGTGTTAAATCTTGTATTTTATTTTATTTGTATGCACTCCACCAATTCCCCCCACAATCACCACCACCCAAAAAGAGGGAATGCCACAAATCATTTTTTTTGTTTTTGTCCCCAGTTATGATTTTATCTGTCCATACGCAAACCGTTAACTATGTTGACAACTAGTTGTTTTTTTGGCTGAGGATTTGTTAAAATTTTCATTTTACAATACAATGGGCCTGGAGCACTGCTTGGTTGTTGAAGTATTTGCTTGTAATTTTAGACATTTATTTTTCAATGTTTTACTTGACGTATTTCTGTAGTTTTAATTTTAACAAATAATTTAGGAAATTACTAGAAAGACATTTTTAAATGTCAATCACATTTCTGGTCAAAGTAGATTTGGGGTGGGTGGGATTATTTTATTTTTTCTCATAACCCTGAATAAGAATGTGTGGTGTTTGTATCAATAAAGGACTTTTATTTTGGAGGAAAGTACATTGTTTGTGTGTTGACCAAGCATTTCACTTCATGAAAGATGGTCTCTACTAACCTTACGTTCCCTCCCAGATATCAGAAAAATTCATTTGAAGCCAACATTGTGCAATGAAATTGTACATTTGTCCATTTGGAGACGCTGCTATCCAGAGTGACTTATTTAAGATGGCTAGGTGGGACAACTGCATCTGTCAAAGTACATTTTTCCTCAAAATAGCTATCAGCAAAGTCGGTGCTAGTAGGGAAAAGTAAAGGGCAGGTGTTATTTCACGAGTCAGCGTTGGCAGTGCTGACAGCCTCCGTGCAGAGGAGAGCAGTCTCAGTTGATGACCCTTCTTGAAGCCTGGCTCATTAGGGACAAGAAGATTGCTCTGAGATGAGCGAGTTGGTCAGAGACTGCACGCTCAGTGTTTCAAAAAGGAGGGATACCGGTCTGTAGTTTGACGTCAGAAGGGTTAAGTATTGGTTTCTTGAAGAGGGGAGAGACTGGCCATTTTGAAGTCTGGGGGGTGGATGCAGTCAGGGGTGAGTTGAGGAATGGGAGGTCTGGAGGACGGGATAGGGTCGAGTGGGCAGGTTGTCAGGCTGCCGGATATCACTAGTAGCAGCATTTCATCTGGAGAGAAAGGTCATGGCGTACGGTAGCTCTGTGTGGGTCCAGTGGACTCAGTACGTTGAGTGACTGAGTAGTGGAAGTTGTCAACCTCCTTTTCAAAGTGGTTGACAAAGTTGTCCGCGGAGGTGTTAAAGGCAGAAGCTTGAAATTGAGTGAAGTGGCTTTAGCAGCGGATACAGAGGAGGAAGTGAGGATAATGGGTCCTTCGGAAATTTAGTTTTTCTCCGTTTTCACTCCGCTGCCTACGCAAGTTTTATTGATTGTCTAAACATGTTTTTAGTTATTCTGTAATATGTTGATCATGTTCAGCTGTAGCCTGAATGAGGTGAACGTGGTGGATTGTGATGAAGTGTCATGCTCCGATAATTTAATCAGAAACCGGGATAACAGCCTATTCCCTTACAATGCTGGGGCATCTGATCCAGCTCTTTGGTTTGCGACCAACTCCTACAAATTACATGACATTAAGTGTCAAACTGATTGGAGGAATCGAGGAATCTAGGAATCGGGTACTTGAAGTGTTAAAATGTGTATTGATACAAAAAGGAAAGACAGTTTACTAAGTAGTACTTGGTTGGGTATCAACTGATTTCCTCATCAGTTGTCTGTGGTAATTGTTTGTGCCACAGCCCACTGAAAGCAGAAAAGCAATGGCATTACATTCCAAAATGTTTGATTCGATTAATACCATTTACAGTCTAACCAAAAGGCCTTTCCATTTGTGGTCAGCATACTCTGCTTACCCCATTTTGAGCTGATCTGGATGTCTCCCTCTGCCCCTCTCTTTCTGCTTCAGCACTGACTGTCAGTCTCGAGGAGCTACGGTGGGATGCCAGCTAGGTGTTTGTACCTACAGATGGAGTGGAGACGGGCTCTGGTACCATCACCACATCAGGAATTACCTGCTCAGTCTTGATGTCTTTCGATGGAGTCGGAGGAAGCGTGATCATGTTAACCACCACCCATGCCCCCCCCCCCCCCCCCGCTTCTCCTTCACACAAATTCAGACAGCTGATGTTCTGAAAGAGCTGCACAATCTGGACCCCTACAAATTAGCTGGGCTAGACAATCTGGACCCTTTCTTTCTAAAACTAGCCGCCGAAATTGTCGCAACCCCTATTACTAGCCTGTTCAACCTCTCTTTCGTAACGTCTGAGATCCCCAGAGATTGGAAAGCTGCCGCGGTCATCCCCCTCTTCAAAGGGGGTGACACTCTAGATCCAAACTGTTACAGACCTATATCCATCCTGCCCTCCCTTTCGAACATTTTTGAAAGCCAAGTTAACAAACAGATCACCGACCATTTCGAATCCCACCGTACCTTCTCTGCTATGCAATCCGGTTTCCGAGCTGGTCATGGGTGCACTTCAGCCACGCTCAAGGTCCTAAACGATATAACCGTGATCGATAATAGACAGTACTGTGCAGCCGTCTTCATCGACCTGGCCAAGGCTTTCGACTCTGTCAACCACCGCATTCTTATTGGCAGACTAAATAGCCTTGGTTTCTCAAATGACTGCCTCGCCTGGTTCACCAACTACTTCTCAGATAGAGTTCAATGTGTCAAATCGGAGGGCCTGTTGTCTGGACCTATGGCAGTCTCTATGGGGGTGCCACAGGGTTCAATTCTTGGGCCGACTCTTTTCTCTGTGTATATCAATGATGTCGCTCTTGCTGCTGGTGACTCAGATCCACCTCTACGCAGACGACACCATTTTGTATACATCTGGCCCTTCAAGTGGTCCTCTGTAGCTCAGCTGGTAGAGCACGGCGCTTGTAACGCCAAGGTAGTGGGTTCGATCCCCGGGACCACCCATACACAAAAATGTATGCACGCATGACTGTAAGTCGCTTTGGATAAAAGCGTCTGCTAAATGGCATATTATATTATTATATTATCATTGGACACTGTGTTAACAAACCTCCAAACGAGCTTCAATGCCATACAACACTCCTTCAGTAGCCTCCAACTGCTTTTAAACAGTAGTAAAACTAAATGCATGCTCTTCAATCGAACGCTGCTGGCACCCGCCCACCCGACTAGAATCACTACTCTCGACGGGTCTGACTTAGAGTATGTGGACAACTACAAATACCTAGGTGTCTGGTTAGACTGTGAACTCTCCTTCCAGACTCACATTAAGAATCTCCAATCCAAAGTTAAATCCAGAATCTGCTTCCTATTTCGCAACAAAGCCTCCTTCACTCATGCTGCCAAACATGCCCTCGTAAAACTGACTATCCTACCGATCCTTGACTTCGGCGATGTCATTTACAAAATAGCCTCCAACACTCTACTCAGCAAATTGGATGTAGTCTATCACAGTGCCATCCGTTTTGTCTCCAAAGCCCCATACACTACCCACCACTGTGACCTGTACGCTCTTGTTGGCTGGTCCTCATTACATGTTCGTCGTCAAACCCACTGGCTCCAGGCCATCTATAAATCACTGCTAGGCAAATCCCCGCCTTATCTTAGCTCATTGGTCACCATAGCAACACCCACCCGTAGTATGCGCTCCAGCAGGTATATCTCACTGGTCATCCCCAAAGCCAACATCTCCTTTGGCCGCCATTCCTTCCAGTTCTCTGCTGCCAATGACTGGAACGAATTGCAAAAATCTCTGAAGCTGGTGACACTTATCTCCCTCACTAACTTTAAGCATCAGTTGTCAGAGCACCTTACCGATCACTGCACCTGTACACAGCCCATCTGAAATTAGCCCACCCAACTACCTCATCCCTATATTGTTATTTATTTTGCTCATTTTCACCCCAGTATCTCTATTTGCACATAATCTCTTGCACATCTATCATTCCAGTGTTAATACTAATTGTAATTATTTTTCACTATAGCCTATTTATTGCCTTACCTCCATAACTTGCTACATTTGCACACACTGTAAATATATTTTCTGTTGTATTTTCTGACTTTGTTTTGTTTTACCCCATATGTAACTCTGTGTTGTTGTTTTTATCGCACTGCTTTGCTTTATCTTGGCCAGGTCGCAGTTGTAAATGAGAACTTGTTCTCAACTGGCTTACCTGGTTAAATAAAGGTGAAATAAAATAAATAAAAAGAATGTTAGCTTGCTGGGTTAGGGTTAAGTTTAGGAGTTAGGTTAAATGGTCAAGGTTAGGGGAAGGGTTAGCTAACATGCTAAGTAGTTACAAAGTAGTAAATAGTTGAAAAGCTGCTAATGAGCTAAAATGCTAAAGTTGTCTGTGATGTAATTCGAACTCGGAACCTTTGGGTTGCTAGATGTTAAGTTTAGGAGTTAGGTTAAGGTTAGGGGAAGGGTTAGCTAACATGCTAAATAGTTGCTAAATAGCTAAAAAGTAGTTGAAAAGTTGCTAATTAGCTAAAATGCTGAAGTTGTCCGTGATGAGAATCTAACTCGGAACCTTTCGGTTGCTAGACGTTCGCCTTACAGTAAGTAACCATCTGTAAGGCGAAAATGACAGCCCGCTTGGAGTTTGCCAAAAGGCACCTAAAGGACTCTCAGACCATGAGAAACAAGATTTTCTGGTCTGATGAAACCAAGATTGGCCTGAATGCCAAGCGTCACGTCTGGAGGAAACCTGGCACCATCCCTACGGTGAAGCATGGTGGTGGCAGAATCATGCTGTGGGGATGTTTTTCAGCGGCAGGGACTGGGAGACTAGTCAGGATCGAGGGAAAGATGAACGGCGCAAAGTACAGAGAGATCCTTGATGAAAACCTGCTCAGGACCTCAGACTGGGGACAACGACCCTAAGCACAAAGCCAAGACAACGCAGGATTGGCTTCGGGACAAGTCTCTAAATGTCCTTGAGTGGCCCAGCCAGAGCCCGGACTTGAGCCCGATCGAGCACCTCTGGCGAGACCTGAAAATAGCTGTGCAGTGACGCTCCCCATCCAAGCTGACAGAGCTTGAGAGGATCTGCAGAGAAGAATACAGGTGTGCCAAGGTTGTAGCGTCATACTCAAGGCTGTAATCGCTGCCAAAGGTGCTTCAACAAAGTACTGAGTAAAGGGTCTGAATACTGTGATATTTAAGTTTTAGATTTTTAATAAATGTGCAAAAATCTCTAAAAACCTGTTTTTGCTTTGTCATTATGGGGTATTGTGTGTAGATTGATGAGGAAAAAATTACAATTTAATCAATTTTAGAATAAGGCTCTAACAACAAACTATGGAAAAAGTCAAGGGGTCTGAATACTTTCAGAATGCACTGTATATACTGCTTTGAGTGATGAATGCACAGCTTTCTTTCTGCACAGGTGTATTAGTCAATTGAGCCAAATTTACACTGAACAAAAATAAAAACGCAACATGCAACAATTTCAAAGATTTTACTACGTTACAGTTCATATTAGGAAATCAGTCAATTGAAATAAATGCATTATGCCCTAATCTATAGATTTCACATGACTGGGAATACAGATATGCATCTGTTGGTCACAGATGCCTTAAAAAAATAAATAGGGGCGTGGATCAAAAAACCAGTCTGTATCTGGTGTGACCACCATTTGCCTCATGCAGCACGACACATCTCCTTTGCATAGAGTTGATCAGGCCTGTGGAATGTTGTCCCACTCCTCTTGAATGGCTGTGCGAAATTGCTGGATATTTGCGGGAACGGGAACACGCTGTCGGATGTTGAGGTGTTGGGCTGCAGTTGTGTTGCTGGTTGGACATACTGCCAAATTCTCTAAAACGGCGTTGGAAGCTGCTTATGGTAGAGAAATTAACATCCAATTCTCTAACAGCTCTGGTGGACATTCCTGCACTCAGCATGCCAATTGCACGCTCCCTCAACTTGAGACATCCGTGGCATTGTGTTGTGTGACAAAACTACACATTTTAGAGTGTCCTTTTATTGTCCCCAGCACAAGGTGCACCTGTGTAATGATCATGCTGTTTAATCAGCTTCTTGATATGCCACACCTGTCAGGTGGATGGATTATCTTGGCAAAGGAGAAATGCTCACTAACAGGGATGCAAACAAGTTTGTGCACTAAATTTGAGATAAATAAGCTTTTTCTGTGTATGGAACATTTCTGGGATCTTTTATTTCAGCTCATGAAACATGGGACCAACACTTTACATGTTGCGTTTATATTTTTGTTCAGAATACTTCCATCTTTGGTACAGCTATCCATCTGGATTTCCGTGTCCGTTTACATTTGTCGTTTTTGAATCTCTCAACAAGGAAGATGTGCAGTAAATTGTTTTTGGTTTAAGTAAAATTGTATTATGTTTCTATTTAAATATTCGTTCCAATTCCAGGCAAACACGTTATAGCCTCCTTTTGTGGGACAATTATGTATGATCCTACTTCCATTTAAACTTCACCTATCTACAGCAAGCACAATATTTCCAAGATACATCAGATCAGTCATTCAACTATATCCATTCATGTGAAGTGCTAATCATTCTCATCCTCAGTCGCAATTCAGTCACTGACAGTACATTGCATGCAATGCATGGGATAAATCAAGTGTGTAGTGGATTTTTTTAAATTCTTCAACATGTCAATTCAGGTAATACTTTTCGCTTGTTCTGATGGGTTTACGGTATTTGAAAATACTGGCTCTTGTATTCCAGTACTTTCGACATATCCAATAATGAGCTCACTACCGGTCTCTTTTCGGCTTCGCTGTGACAAGCATGGCTGACACTGGTCTTGTAGAAACACTTCTTCGGCGGGTGGAAAAGGTGGACGGTGGTGTCGACAGTCAGGATGTTGCGACCAGTCTTGGGGTGGACCACCAAGCCATCGTCGGGGCTGTGAAGAGCCTACAGGCACTTGGTGATGTGAGTTTACCTGCCGGTGTTGAAGCGGAAGTTAAGAGACCGTCCACTGACTGTTCATTCGGCAGAGACTATAGGACACAGTTGACGCTTAAACCGACTAACAAAAACCTAAAACTCACCCTTACCTCAACCAAAACCTTAACCCCAACCTCATTTTAAATCTGAAATTAAATATCGGTTTGGACGTCAAGCGTGTCCATATAGCCTTTTCATGTTCATTCGATGATGATGGGCGATTGGATAGGAAAGTGATGCAATAGGGACATAAACGGGATCATGTTAGCCAGCTAGTTAGCAACCTTCTATTGTGAAGAATAAATAATTGTAGATCATGAATATATACAACATTTAGCTACCCTTATTGAATACAGTCACAATGCTATTACAGACTTGCGTCCCTGTCAAGACACACAGGGCAATCCAATGCAATGGTGACTACAATCCAATGCAGTGGTGACTACAATCCAATGCAATGGTGACTACAATCCAATGCAATGGTGACTACAATCCAATGCAATGGTGACTACAATCCAATGCAATGGTGACTGTTCAGTCTGACTTTTCCACTGCACTGCTAGTCAGCAAACTTGACCAAAAACTGTTAGACATCTTCAATATGAAGACATTTGCCTTAAAGATGATTCAATAAAAGCTATCTACCAACGTCTGATACGCCTAGTTGGCTACTACTTGTATAGGATGGTAATTGAATGTCAACATTGAGAAATTCGACTGAACTAATAAATTGGGAGCTGTTATTGTCACTGGATGTAGAAATGAGTCCATGGTAAACGTATAATATGCAGTGATAGCTAATTCATGATGTGTACACCAGTCAGACCTTGAGAAGATGACAAATGCGTGGTCCTCTGCTTCAAGGCTCCATTATGATTTTGATCATGGTTGTTTGTTTCCCTGCGCAGGTTATCTCAGCTGAGCAGCGCTCCTCGAAGCACTGGGAGCTGACTGGGGAAGGCTGTGAGATAGCCGAGCAGGGCAGCCATGAGGCCCGAGTCGTCAGCTCCATCCCAGAGGAAGGGATGCCTCAGAGCCAGCTCATGGTGAGAAGACCTGCAGGGTGCCTGGATAAATATGTACCATGATGTTGTGATGTTTATTTGGATGAAAAACATAATGTAATAAAAGTTGAGCTTTACATTGTGATTTTGGGTCATAGCAATACAGTATATGCTCTCTACATGGAGCATTGGGGCAGTGTTTACGGATTATTTTGTCTCTGTCTGTGTAGAAATTAGCCTTTGGGAAGGTGGGTTTCAGCAAGGCCATGTCCAACAAGTGGATCCGTCTGGACAAGGGCCACGAGGGCGGACCCAGGATCTTCAAGACTGTGAGTTTATCTATCTGACTTGGTGTGCTTTGTGATTGAGTGTTGCTTTTATAATGGAGAAAATAAGTATGACACACACAAACATCAATCGCGTGTGTGTGTGTGTGTGTTTGTGTGTGTGTGTGTGTGTGTGTGTGTGTGTGTGTGTGTGTGTGTGTGTGTGTGTGTGTGTGTGTACCCAGGTGGAGAGCTTAGAGGACTTGGTGAGGGACAAGTTGCTCCTGGTACAGAAAGGCCAGGCGTCTCAACTGGAGGAGAAGGAGAAGAATGAGCTGAAGAAACGCAAACTGCTCTCTGAAGTGTAAGAATCAGACCTGTTGATAATATTTGACTACTGTGAAAACGTCTGTGAAATGTTAAGTATAGGCCTAACTGATATCTACCAGTAGATGGCAATAGATGGCATTCAGCACAGTACAACACTGTTCACTCATCTGGCATCCAGGCATGTTCAGGATGCCCCAGTCACAACTAGCCTCAGCATAGTCTAGCTGGAACTTCATACACACTCCTATTTGAGCTTATTAATCATGCTGATGATGTTCTCTGACTTGTTGACCCCTAAGTCTTTAGTTGAATAACAGCTGAGAAATTATATGAAATACACAAGATTTGGATTAGAATATAAATTCTATTTTATATCATAGTTACATCCTACTTACATAATATTCACAGATCAGATGTGAGTCAATATTGTCGTCTTGTCTGAGTCGCGATGTCTAGTTCACCCAATGATATATATATATACCCTAACCCTGTGTTTATATACAATATTGAGTTCACCCAAACAGACTACATGAAAATGTCCACTAAATTAATTTTATTTATTGGGCGGCAGGTAGCTTAGTGGTTAAGAGCGTAGTGCCAGTAACCGAAAGGTCGCTGGTTCTAATCCCCGAGCTGACTAGGTGAAAAATCTGTCGATGTGCCCTTGAGCAAGGCACTTAACCCTAATTGCTCCTGTAAGTCGCTCTGGATAAGAGCGTCTGCTAAATGACTTAAATGTAAATGAACCAGCTAAAAGACCACAAGCACTTTTCTGGGTCCAGTCAGTCATGATCCCAGTGGTGAGGTTTATACTGTACCTGGTGAGACTAATGTTGGCTCCGTCACTAGCTCAGGCTATTGTTCCCCGAGGTAGATCTCTCTCGGTCTCTCTCTCGTTTGCTCTCTGTATATCTGTGCCCTAAATGGCATGCTTCCAGTGCCAAGCTTTGTTCGGTTTTAATATCACAAATGGACAGCAGTATGAGAACTCAACCCTGCAATGTTCCCTGTGTCCAGAGTTTAGACACACTGAGCAACAGATTGTTGATTGTCTACATCCTATTTGCTTAATAGTGTCCCAATCCCCAATGTTCCCCAAGATAAGACCTCTTGTGGCCTTTTGTGACTCATCTGATATAACACATTCAAATGACCACATTTATGAAGTTTGAATGAGAATGATTGTATTTAGTATTTATTTCTGTGAATTTTAGGACGGTCAAGTCGTACTGGATCACTAAGGGCAGCTGTTTCAGCACCACCATCACCAAGCAGGAGACAGAGCTCACCCCAGAGATGATCGCTAGGTGAGTCCTGCTCTGCTTTGCCTTACCTGTCAAGTTTGTCATGGTCGCTCTATGATTGCTTAGATGGACCGGGGATTCCTCATTCTGTATCTCTAACCTGGATGCTGCTGCTAAGGACCCTGTCCTAAGGCAAATGTATGTTAGCCTAAAGTGGTTAATTCACTTACAGTGACGTCTGTGTCATTTCTATTCATATCACTGCCTGTTCTAGTGAAATTGGCAGTGTTTTCATCAGGTACCGCACATGATCCAATTAGTTTTGATTTACCTGGAAACTGCAGTCTCTCTCAAAATTCAGCTGATCTCTTGACCAAGCCTGCTTTTCATG
This sequence comes from Coregonus lavaretus, assembly GCF_964263955.1. NCBI lineage: Eukaryota > Metazoa > Chordata > Actinopteri > Salmoniformes > Salmonidae > Coregonus > Coregonus lavaretus. The sequence continues at coordinate 20,056,967 of NC_140015.1, read as the reverse complement.
TAATTGTCTGAAACAGTTTGTTAGTTCTCATACCCCAAAACAGCTTAATGAAAATGCACCATCTCCTGGTCTGCAATATCACATGAGGGGATTTGTCACAGAACTGTATTCAGGTGTCCCAAAAATTAAATGTGTTTTTGTTTATTTGCCTCCACGTTTTATCTGCACACAGACTTTGCTTGTGTTTGGCATATACACTCATTCATTTGATGTTCTCTAGAACATATTATATGTTCTACTCCAAATTGACCTTTCTCTGGTCTGTGACAGTGGGAGCTGGAAGGAGAAGAAGTTCAAGCCTTATAACTTTGAGGCCATGGGTGTGGCCCCAGACTGTGGCCACCTGCATCCGCTCATGAAGGTCCGCACGCAGTTCAGACAGATCTTCCTGGAGATGGGGTGAGTCTCCTATCCTCTATTCTGCCCTTGCAGGACACCATCAGTATATACACACAGTACCCTATATCTAAGACCTGTGTGTACTCACTCTTCCTGTCTTCTTCAGCTTCACTGAGATGCCCACCAACAACTTCATTGAGAGCTCCTTCTGGAACTTTGACTCCCTGTTCCAGCCCCAGCAGCACCCGGCCAGAGACCAACACGACACCTTCTTCCTGTCTGGTGAGCGACTGGGTTTCTCTGTGTGTCTGGACTTGATGCCTAGATAAGATACAATGGTGCATTATTGATGATACGCTGAAAGGGAAATGTGATTTCCCTAGCTAAAACAGACTCTAGATTTACATTAGATATAACTCACCTGTTTTCATCATATACCATCAGTATTATTTCCATTTAACTTACCGGTACCCGCGGCCCCTCCTATTATATTTCTCAGACCCAGCTCAGGCCCATGAGTTTCCCCAGGACTACCTGGAGAGAGTGAGGAAGGTCCATTCAGAGGGAGGCTTTGGATCACAGGGGTGAGAGTTAATCTTCCATACGCATGCATTTACACGCACACTCACCATGACCACAATCTGTTCTGTTTTTAACGCTGTCTGTGTTTGACAGGTACAAGTATGACTGGAAGATTGAGGAGGCTCAGAAGAACATCCTCCGTACTCACACCACAGCAGTCAGCGCTCGCATGCTGTACAAACTCGCTCAGCAGGTAACCCACTATATACATTTGTTCATGAATTAGAAAGCAATTGCATGAGGGTGATGTTACATTCTAACAGTGCAGCAATTGAGCAACTTTCCTCTGTAACTATTTCAAATGTACCTTTCTCTCTACCAGGAAAAGTTCACTCCTGTCAAGTACTTCTCCATCGACAGAGTGTTCCGTAATGAAACTCTGGACGCCACCCACTTGGCAGAGTTTCACCAGATTGAGGGAGTGGTGGCCGATTATGGCCTTACCCTGGGTGACCTCATGGGCATCCTTCATCAGTTCTTCAATAAACTAGGTGAGGGCTCTACCAGTCAGGGTTGGGGCAATTCCACAAATTCAATTCTAATGCAATTATCTCCCAGGAAATGTAATTCAATTCCAATTCCATTTAAGTCTTTGAATTAAGAGAAAATTCAATTCCTCTTAATTACAATAATTCAATTCCAAATTCACTATTATCCCCAACAATTCCTCAAATTCGAAATTTAATTCCTTCAGGCGTTCAGGATGATCATTTCCCTGTTCAGACAGCCTAGCTATAGTGGAAATATCAGAATACAAATGGAAGTGATTCAAAACAAATCCTACAGTAAGTGTTTTATATTATATGCATTAATTCCATTAACTGGAAAATATTGAATTCCAATTCAATTCCAAAGATGAAATGTTTTTACAATTTCAATCCAATTCCATAACTTGAAGATTTTTTAAAATTCGAATGTAATTCAACGTACATTCTCATGAATGAGTGAATTCAAGAATTGAATTGGAATTTCAAATGAAATTGGAATTGACCCCCACCCTCCTACCAGTACCTCACTTCTTATTTGATTATTATTATTATGTATTTATTTTACAGTGGGTTCAGTTGTCTGTACTGAAGTGGCCTGAATGCCTGTAGTCCAACATGAGCTTGTTTCTCTGTCTGTCAGTTATAGTATTTCTGAGAAAGTAAATATATTTTCAATTTTCTCCAGGAATCACCAAATTACGCTTCAAACCTGCCTACAATCCATACACCGAGCCGAGCATGGAAGTGTTCAGCTATCATGAAGGTACAGTTCTTGTGAATATCCTCAAACCCTGGCATTTGTCACATTTGAGTGATGTGTGTATAAGCCTTGGGCTTTTGTCTCACTCTCAAACCCTAAAGCCCATAGATGATGTAGTCCTATCCACACTGAATCCATCTTAATTTGTCCATTCCTGCTCTCTCCAGGGCTGAAGAAGTGGGTGGAGCTGGGGAACTCTGGGGTGTTCAGGCCAGAGATGCTGCTGCCTATGGGGCTCCCTGAGGGGGTGACGGTCATTGCCTGGGGGCTGTCTCTGGAGAGGTGAGTCAATGACAAAGAAACACACTGCTCCTGGTGATGTAATGGAATTGACTGACCAACATTTGTCTAATACAAGAGCTGCAATACACAACCCCTTCTGCCTGGCCTACCCCACTTCCACTCTCTCTGACCCCTGTCTCTAGCGCTGGGAAGTGCCAGGGACCTCACGATACAATATTATCACGATACTTAGGTGCCGATATGATATGTATTGCGATTCTCACCATTTTCACAATTCTATATCTATTGCAATTCGATACTGCGATTTTATGTTCCAAACATACACTGTGTACAAAACATTAGGAACACCTGCTCTTTCCATGACATAGACTGACCATGTGAATCCAGGTGAAAGCTATGATCCCTTATTGATGTCACTTCAATCAGTGTAAATGAAGGGGAGGAGACAGGTTAAAGGATTTTTAAGCCTTGAGACAATTGAGACATGGATTGTGTATGTGTGCCATTCAGAGGGTGAATGGGCAAGACAAAAGATTTAAGTGCCTTTGAATGGGGTATGCCAGGCGCACCGGTGTGTATCAAGAATGGTCCACCACCGAAAGGACATCCAGCCAACTTGACACAACTGTGGAAAGCATTTAAAGTCAACATGGGCCAGCATCCCTGTGGAACGCTTTTGACACCTTGTACAGTCCGTGCCCCGAAGAATTGAGGCTGTTCTGATGGCAAAAGGGGGGGTGCAACTCAATATTAGGAAGGTGTTCTTAATGTTTGTTGTACTCTGTGTATGTCTGCTGCAGAGAGACAAGAGAGAGCATGAGAAAATTAGTCAGGGAAATAAAAGTGCTGAATTTTTTTGGGCTCACGATTTAAAAAGATGGAGAACAAGCTATAGGCAGGTACAGCCGACTAGTGCTAGCTAACACTACCTAGAGTAGCAAAACCATTCAGTATCTGACATCATGTCCCCAGATGTGCAGCCATGCTTCTAGCACACGCCACCAGTCTGTTGGCCCACATGTTGACATGTTTACTTCTGGATTGTTATATCTGAGCAATGAGCATAAAACACCATATTGCCTAATGAGCCTAGAATAATGGTTTCTTCAGATGCAGGTCAGAACTGACCATGTAGATATATTTGTGCTCTACTGCGGGTGCTTGATCCCTGGTGACACTGAGGAGTTGTATCTATGAGAACAACCACTGCTAATGGCTATAGTCAGTGAGCTGGGAGGGACCATATAATCTACTCTGTGTAACCCCTCTCCTCCATCTGCTCTGTCCATACAGACCTTTTCTCTCTATTTTGTCTCTATCCCTGTTTGTCCCCGCTTTCTCTCTGCTCTCTTCTACCTCTCTTTATAATGTACTATGTCATCTTCCTGACACTCTTTCCTCTGCCCTCCTCTGTCTCCTTCAGGCCCACCATGATCAAGTATGGTATCAACAACATCCGTGAGCTGGTGGGACACAAGGTCAACCTACAGATGGTCTACGACAGCCCTGTGTGTCGACTGGACTCTTAGATTCTGTTCAGGCTTCCTCTTGGACAGGCTCACATTACCATACACATCCCATCCAAGGCCTGTGTCATCAGGACCCCTTTGCTCCCTAGTAACCATATGAACACTGAACAATCCCATGAACCCTTAATGTACCCTGGCCAGAGACTGCCAGAGAGAGAGATCTGTCTGTTTGAGAGGGAGGGAAAGAGGACTGACTTTTCTCCTTATAGCTTGTCTGGGATTCTAGCTGGATTATTGCCATTGTTTAGCCACGTGATACACAGGTTATACTTTAAACCTATTTTATGAAACATAACTCCTCTTTAGTCCTAACCAGCAGCTATGCATGTGCTGAGGGGTAGTGCTAGTACTGTTTCCTCTGCTGATGTGTGCACTACATCAGAGCATAAGAAACTTTACCAGTGAGTCTGTTTTTTAATTTAAATGTTAGAAAACTGCACAGCGGCTACCTTTGAGCTCCCATGTAATGAAATGCTTGTACAGTAAAGATGCTAACTTGAAGCCCTTTAGCCTTCCATACAAAACCAACAAACTCTGTGCTATGTCCACTCAGTTCATGAGACAAATTAGAAATGGTCAAATAAAGATGTTTGAAAGTACCACGATTTACGTTGTCAGTCTAATGTAATCACCACTGGTAATGCTGAGTGTTTGTTATTCTGCTCTGACTGTGCTAGGTCCGGTTTTAACCTGTCAGAATAACATTCTTGTTCTCCTTGTTGTGGCTGGTGCGTAACTTGGTTTGGCGTGTTGAATGATGTGTGACAAGATTTAACCCAGAGGATTTAGGAGTTATTTGTGTCATTCCAGTGAAGGTGGGATTACGACTCGCCTTCATTGCCTCTAAGTCTCATGTCATCGTACACAGGGTAGTCTCTTAGCTTTGTGTGTGTACTGTGTGTACGGGAGATAATAAGGTTAACACATTAGAGCACTTTGGTTGTAAGTGTAACCTAAAATAATTTGCTATGGTACTGAATGGTTTGCAATGATACTAAATAAAGAGTCAAGTCTATTCCTGTTAGTTTGTTTTAGGCAACGGCACATTGGATATATTTTTTGCTGGTAGCCTAGTTCATTCCCAATCCCTGCAAGATTCTGAATAAATTTGCTGTTGTGAAGATGAGATGTTCTACCCTTTACTGTTATGTATTATGTAAGTGTTTCGTAGTCTGAATCACAGACTGTACGTTGTAATGCAAATCAGTATCCTGCTGAGGAGCAATATTGAAGTTGTACTTCAGCCATGTGTAATCCCTTCACTGGAATTCTTTCTCCTGAAAACTTGTGCTTCCTCCAATGAACCTGGCACAGCAATGCCGTGGTACATGCACATCTTCCTGAGCATCCTGTGCTGTCTTTAGACACTTACATGGAACTGAATTTCTGAATTCGGGAGTCTTTAAAAAAAACCTTGCATGCTATTGAAGCTGACTTGAATGGCCAGAATAGATGCTGTTGAAAGTTTGTGATAAAGAGAATGTTGTTGCGTGCTCTGCCAAGACTGGGAAATCCTGTGTCGGCTGCAATAATGGACAGACGGGATTAAGTGTTGTTTCCTTAATCAATTGCAGGAACTCCTTAAGTCTTTCTGTTTGGCTTCAACGTCTGGAAATAACATTTTAAACCAGAGTCTGGGAGTCCAGCTAATGGTTCCCCAGAACAAAACAATCTATATACAGAACAGATCAACCAACTTTCTCTGTAGAACCTCTAATTCTAGTTGGAACATACTTTTGGATGCAATTTTTTCCTACCAGGTCCTAACTATCCTAACTGTCTTCACAAGCACTTGGATATAAAAATGCTTCATAGGTATTTGAATCCAGTTTTATATGCATATTTCAATTTATATATATTTTTAATCCAGTGCAATCTGATTCTGTGTGTTCACCTGCATCATATCATGTTTGCAGTTTCTAACTTCCAGAAGGTACACTACATACCCAAATAAATAATAACAACCGATGTAATAGCCATTAGTTTGAACTCGGTACAAATATTTACTACGACAATGAACATCTCAGCTTTGATGTGGTACTGTATAATTGTAGTCCCTTTTCATATTATGTAGATACAGACAGTAAAGTCAAATTCCTCAGTTGGCACAACCAGTGGACAAACCCATTAGCTGATGATGGTGTTGGAGTCGTGCCTGGCCATGCAGTCATGGGTGAACAGAGAGTACAGGAGGGGACTGAGCACGCACCCCTGAGGGGCCCCCGTGTTGAGGATCAGTGTGGCAGATGTGTTGTTACCTACCCTTACCACCTGGGGGCGGCCCGTCAGGAAGTCCAGGATCCAGTTGCAGAGGGAGGTGTTTAGTCCCAGGATCCTTAGCTTAGTGATGAGCATAGTGCCCTCTAAGCTCATCACTAAGCTAAGGATCCTGGGACTAAACACCTCCCTCTGCAACTGGATCCTGGACTTCCTGACGGGCCGCCCCCAGGTGGTAAGGGTAGGTAACAACACATCTGCCACACTGATCCTCAACACGGGGGCCCCTCAGGGGTGCGTCCTCAGTCCCCTCCTGTACTCTCTGTTCACCCATGACTGCATGGCCAGGCACGACTCAAACACCATCATTAAGTTTGCCGACGACACAACAGTGGTAGGCCTGATCACCGACAACGATGAGACAGCCTATAGGGAGGAGGTCAGAGACCTGGCCGTGTGGTGCCAGGACAACAACCTCTCCCTCAACGTGACCAAGACAAAGGAGATGATTGTGGACTACAGGAAAAAAAAGAGGACTGAGCACGCCCCCATTCTCATCGACGGGGCTGTAGTGGAACAGGTTGAGAGCTTCAAGTTCCTTGGTGTCCACATCACCAACGAACTATCATGGTCCAAACACACCAAGACAGTCGTGAAGAGGGCACGACAAAGCCTATTCCCCCTCAGGAGACTGAAAAGATTTGGCATGGGTCCTCAGATCCTCAAAAAATAATACAGCTGCACCATCGAGAGCATCCTGACTGGTTGCATCACCGCCTGGTATGGCAACTGCTTGGCCTCCGACCGCAAGGCACTACAGAGGGTAGTGCGTACGGCCCAGTACATCACTGGGGCCAAGCTTCCTGCCATCCAGGACCTCTATACCAGGCGGTGTCAGAGGAAGGCCCTCAAAATTGTCAAAGACTCCAGCCACCCTAGTCATAGACTGTTCTCTCTGCTACCGCACGGCAAGCGGTACCGGAGTGCCAAGTCTAGGTCCAAAAGACTTCTCAACAGCTTCTACCCCCAAGCCATAAGACTCCTGAACAGCTAATCATGGCTACCCGGACTATTTGCACTGCCCCCCCACCCCATCCTTTTTACGCTGCTGCTACTCTGTTAATTATTTATGCATAGTCACTTTAACTCTACCCACATGTACATATTACTTCAACTACCTCAACTAGCCGGTGCCCCCGCACATTGACTCTGCAACGGTACCCCCCTGTATATATAGCCTCCCTACTGTTACTTTATTTTACTTCTGCTCTTTTTTTTCTCAACACTTTTTTTGTTGTTGTTTTATTTTTACTTTTTTTTTGTTAAAAATAAATGCACTGTTGGTTAAGGGCTGTAAGTAAGCATTTCACTGTAATGTCTGCACCTGTTGTATTCGGCGCATGTGACCAATACATTTTGATTTGATTTGATTAGCTGTTCCTTAATCTTGTTCACCCTCATACTCTCATTTCAACTACAAAGCCACATCTGGGAGTCATTTTGCATACAGTTCCACATATATCACCATGCATGCAATGCTTTGCATTGATCAGAAAATCAGACATTTTGTCAAGTCAATGATTAATACATTTAGGAGTTCATCAAAAGATGATCTACCAAGTCATGAGAGACTTTCTGAAAGCTTTATTTAAGGTAGTTTAGTTCAGATTTAGTAATAAGCAGTTCCCTTGTTTAGCCTTCACCCTATTGGTCTCATTATTCCCCTTTGATCTTGAAATGAAGCAGCTCAAGATTTATATTACAGAGGAATAGCAGTTTTTAGAGGCCCCCAAATCTCTTCATGTTTTGATGGATACTGAAGCAGTATTTAAATGTTATATAAGAAAGGGGGCTGGTGCAGGCAGGTGATTGTGATAGGTTTCGGATGAGACATGGCAAGTCCTTTTCCATGGGATCAGTGTGGATCATTTTGAATGTGTTGCAGTCTTTAAATCATCTTCTCATGGCAATAGCCACTGATTAACCCCTCTCCTGCACATGGTCCATTCAGTAGACCATGGGTTCTTAAACTTTTTCAGCTCGAGACCCAAATGAGAAATTGACCGTCCTCCCATGACCCAAATCGTCCTCCAACGACCCAAATTAAGAATAAATAGTGTGTGATTGTAGATGTATTCTCATAACTTGTGACCCACCTTTCACATACCCAGGGCCCACTCAGAGTCCCAACCCATAGTTTAATTAAGAAACCCTGCAGTAGACAAATCTCAGTGTCAATACAGGATGATACTGTATAGCACCAGCATGAAAGTTATCTTCAAACTCTCCTTTGTCAAGCTTTGGTTGCTGTGTGGTGTTAACATAACAACTTATTTAGTTGTCTTGTTAATAACCTTAAGTAGGTCTGTTGAGTCCTGTGACGTGCTTGGTGTAATCAGAACCAACCAGTGACCACAGGGCTGGAAGGAGGTGGTGCTGGCTCCTTTCAGATCTCCCTGGGGAGGGAGTTAGAGTGCCCAGGCCCGGGGTTGCTGTCTATGGCCAGGGCAGCAGGGCTGTTGTTGTTGCCAGTGCCATGGGTGGGGAAGAAGGGGATGTAGGGGATTAAAGGAAACAGCAAAGGGCTGCCCGGTGGGCTCTCATCCAGGGGCATGGGGAAGCCCACATCATCTGTGTCCCACACGTGGAAGGCATTGTGGGTCAGGACTATGGGAGGGTGTCTGGGAATGAAGCACTGCGGGTTTCTGTTCTTCTCCAGGTCCTCCTCAGTAGGGCCAAGAAGACATTCTGATGAAAGGGGTTAAACAGAGGGGACACAGGGGAGATAAGCACTTTTGCTTCATGACTGGTGCCCCTGATCATCTCTGTGTTAGCTAGTCATGTTGCCATTTTGCACAGAAAAGTTTAGGCCTACGCCTATTTGTCACAAGTTATCTGGTACACTTATACATTGCGATGGAACAGCCTAACAACTACATAGATTAGTTACATTTCCACCTGATTTTAGAACATTTTAAGTTCCTACCTGTTATATCAAGGGCAAGGTCCTTGATCAGATGACCAACAATAGCATAGGCGACTCCTACCACTACCAGTGCTGCAATCAGCAGGTACACCACTGCCTTTGGCAACGGAATGAGGTCCCGGACCGCCGGCTTATACTCCTTGTACAGTGGGTCTTCCGTCGTGACTAGTACGTCGAATTTGGAGACTAGTGGGGAAGCATGTGCCTCATCACTGAAATTAAAACTGGTGAAATTGAGGCCATTCATTATGGAAAAGTAGCCTAAGCGATATAGCTCTAATGATGATAAACGCGCAGATGTCCGGAGATGAGGAAAATTTTCCCCCCCAACACCAAGACCAGGACTTGATTGGTGGTGATTCTTGTATCCGTGCAACACTCAAGTCTCAAATTCATTGACGTCTCCGTTCGAATGATCCTAAAGGAGATTGAAAAGCATGAAACATGTATATATGTTAATGTCTCAGTGGAGTTGGAGGTGAACACAACTCCACCAAATATAATTACTTTTATGGAGATATTACTTCCAAACAATTTCAAAACCATTTTGACAGTACAAGCGTTAGCCGCATACCTTGATTTTGGTCGACTGTTGTTTTGATGAAACAAACTGGCTTTGCTTTGATTTAAAACAAATAACTAAATTGAAGAAAATAAAACTTTTTGATGTCTATCTGAAATGAATTTCCATGTTCAGAAGTCAATCCAAATCCCTTTTGGCGTTTTCCTTCGACGCGCTTCTTTGTCATCCCTCTGTCTCTGTCCTTGGTGCTTAAGTGAACCCAACCAACTTTCACGCTCTCAAATAGTAAACTGTAGTATTCCTAGACCGCCCACTGTTCAACACTCAAGGGATAAACTTTAACCCGCCTCCACTTAAACAGCCAACTCGTATCAGCTAGATGTAGTTGATAGTGTGCGCTTAATTCTATAGTTGATGGATTTACATTACCAAGAAATCTTGTCTCCTTAAAAGGACGCATGGCGTGAAGATCCTAATGCGAATTAAAACCTTTCCAGGAGATAGTTAATCGACACACGATCGCATGTAGTGGGTCTATTTGGTTAATCCATGTTGTTTAGGAAATACTGAAGAGCTCTTCATATTCAATATAAGCCTACTATCATCTTTGAAACATGTAGTTGTTCACCTCCACTAGATTATTTTAGAGGGAATATACTTCTCCATCCACTGGGCATAATTCAGGGCATAGACCGGACTAACTGCTAGTTGCACTAGCAGTGCTAAAGGTAAACAGATTTTGAAACTCATCCTCATGAGCCAAATCCTAACTGGAAATAAGCACATAGTTCATGGCCTCAATGTAGGCTGTCCCTATCAAATAAATATAGTATTATTTGGCTCCGTGTTAAAACTAATAATTTCTACCAAAATAGGAGCTATGTTGGTTCATGTTCAGTGACTGACTTCTATTTCCTTATGTAGAGAGCAGGCTTGGGCATGTATAGGGATTTATCTGTTTCATAATTCCCCATTTCAAAGCAGCAGTAGACATGCAAAGAAGCAGAATCTGAAAAGATTAGAGGTTTTATTCCCTTTATGAGACAAGCCTTTATCTGCCCACCCCATGTCCCTCATTTCCTGATGGATTTAAACTGCTAGAGCCACTGGAAAACCTCCAGAGATTATCTCCTGAACTTTGAGGACGTTTTGTTCTGTTGGTTCAATATATCTACATATTGCAACAGAACGAAGACTTCTCACATTGTGTATGCTTCATGTACACGTGTGTGTGTGTGTGTGAATACACGTGCCACCTGCTTTCGTTCATGCGTGCCCAAAGCCAAGGGAAGTATGGGTGCTGATGGTGCTGCAGCATAAAAGTAGTGCACTGGGCCTTTACTAGTCCTGCATTAGCGGACCGACATAGCTGTCTGTAGCACTGGCAAAAATCATTTTTCAGCATCTGCTTTACTGAGAATGGAACTGAAATGACACTGCATGGGTTAAATTACCTCTGAGCCCCTGCCAGGACAAATCACTGTGCAGATGACCCTGCCAAATACCCTTTTCCCAGTGTTTGCTATGGAATTATTGCAATACAACACCACTCATATATCAGTTTGACCCAGACACTGCGTCAAAGATTAGGCCACTGCTCATGTGAAGCATGATAGTTCTATTGACTGTGGGGAAGGGGGGAAAACGCCCCTAGAGTGCATAACACTTCGGGAGTTCAGGTCTCAGTTCAGGTCTCAGACTGAAGACCCTAAAGCTTCCTCAGTCTGTCACACCATCTCCTCTGCATCATACTGTTCACCCTTCTGGTGCTAGGTGTTTTGTCTATTTTAGGAACTGCCTTACATGAAATTCAGCCCTTGGTTTGACTTTGTTTTAACTTCTTCCTGTCTCCCCCTCTCTTTTTCTGTATTTTTTTTAAACTTCTGTTTAAATCCCACTGGCATTACCTTAGTAGGCCTAATCCCCAGATATCAAAACCTTTTCACAATGTCTGAGCTCAGATTGGATGCACTTTAAAGTTTGTTTGATCACACAAAGTTCATCCTGAAAATACCCCATCTCTAGTGCTCTCGTGCTCTCTCTAAATGTTTTCCCCCACTGTCTTAACCGGACCCCAGCCTCACAGTTTACAATTCATTTTAATATGTCATATGTTTGATGATACATTTGTTTGTTTGAGAATTATTTGAAAGAATATGCATTCAATCATTCAGAATGCGTGCGGGTGCTTGATGCAGTATTGTTTTGAGTCGAGATTGACACTAGTTGAACAGCTGACCAGTTCACAGCACTTGTCCTCCAGAGCGCATTTTCGCGCGCATTTTTCGAGTTGGCCAGACAGTTCTGACGAAAACTTTAATGAGACAGTGCAACTGAATAATAGTTATTTTTTGGGGTAAGTAGCCAGCAACAGTATTTTATTGTTTCCAATGGAGTTTCGCTAAATATTCCTAATATTTTGGTTACCACCACGAGTTACCCTTGACACAACTCTGTGGAGACTGGATACCTATTTGGTTTTGTCATGATCAGATCAGATTGAGGTTAGCTTTATGCCTAGCTAGGCTAGCTGGCTAGCATAGCCTAATTTAACGTTAGTTGAGTCAGAGAAGGTTAGAGAAAGTGGTTTTGGTTGAGTTGTTACAGAATTAGCTAACTTCCATATCGGTTGCTTTTATTTTTCCTATGCACCATTTTGCTCATAGAAAATGTCCCAGCTCTTCTTTGGAAAGCCAGCCCCTACCTCTCAGTCTACACCAAAACCCGGTCATCATCATCCCTCATCACCCATGGTAAATGAATGAAAATATGAGACTGTCCAGCTCAACTCTGAATGACTGATATCTTGCACCTGTGAATCCTTTGCTACTTATTGTTGACAACTGTATGCTTTCAGAAAATATTATGGTTTGATTGACATTTCTCCCTGTATCCTTAGGACCCTGATAAAGGACATGGGCCAGACCAGGACATCCCTGGTGAGACATTTTCGTTTGTGACACTGGACAATAGCCATGGACAGCAAAGGTATGGAGTTACTGGGTTTGAAGTATTATTCATTATGTGTTCTGTTCAGTATTTAACTTTTTTTTTTCATGGAAGTGAGGACTCCGGCATCAACATTTCAAACATCTCCGATAGAGGTGATGTACACAACAGTACTTCCAGCGAGCTCCCAGGTGAGGAGACAACAAATGTTCTCAGTTCAACGATAGAGGAGATAGGCAAGAAGGCCCAGGATCTGATAGAGAGAATCAACCAGAGCAGAGCCATGGACCAGGAAATCATGACCACCTTCGAGAACAAGTTAATTAATAAGGTATCACTGTTCTACTGTTGAGTAAAAAGCACATGGTCATAATTTTCTGTAGTTAAAAAAGAATGCATTGAGATTGAGTCTAATGTTTATGTGGAGGAGTGTGACTGTGACTAATGTGTATTTGCGTGTTTGTGTCCCTCCCCAGGTGAGTGAGGTGTGCCAGCAGGTGAAGGAGCAGATGTTCAGCAGCTATGAGGAGCATGGCCATGGGATGGAGGCCAATCTGCAGGAGCTGTCTGAGGTGCTGGAGAGGAGCAGTCAGCTCAGTATGGAGCTGCAGGGAGCCAGTCAGACCTTATCAGCCATCAACAACAGCCTGCAGCAGACAGCTGAGCACTGACATCTACCCAGCCATTAATTTATTTTAACTGCCTTATAGCATCCCCACTTCTGGGAGGTCTAGCATAATTAAAGCAATGCCTTGTGTTTGTTTGACTGTGGTATATGTCAAATAGAACATAAAACAGTGGTTGTAAACTGAGCAGGTGTTGGAAGAAGCTTTTGTTTATAAATCATTTATTACATAACTAGTGTGGATATTTTTGTTCATACCTATTACCATGTGACCAAATAGCATTATAGAACATCATATTTAATGGGCCAGAAAATTCGCTTGTGCCCAGTTTAGAATCCAAAACATTCACCTTAATGCCTATGGGTCGTTTCACCAATTTGGTGCCCTTGGAGAAGTAGTACTTGGTATTTAAAAAGAAGTTTAACATTGTCATAAAGAGCACAGAGAACTTAATAAAAAAAAGTTTTTCAAATAAATAAAAATACTATAGTAAGTGCATATTAAGTGCCAAATACAGTAACAGGGTGGATCAGCCATAAATTCCCTTGTGACGTGGAATGGAAGCTTGTTGTGTGCAACAGAGTGGAAAATGAATGCAAGCTTCACCCAACAAATTAAAATTGTTAAAACATTTCTAGCCTGTCTATCCATGGTAGGTAACACGGTTGACGTGTTATGCTCGACCCACTCAGTTTTCCATCACAAAACACCAGAAAATGTCCAAAAAGAGTAGAACCTACTCACCTGCTTTTACACTATTTGACTATTGGATGTCCAATGTTTAGAAAAAATATATAAAACGAGTTCAGTTCACATAACAGGGTTGACTGTAAAATGTACAAATATAAATTAATCACTAATCACATAAAATAAATAATAATCTTCGGGAATGACTTTGTCAAAGCAACAAAATAACTAGGGCTTTACAATGATGGTGAAAACTTGGGAGACATTTTCGGGTTAAGTGGGTTAAAATCTTCCAGAAGTCACAGAGAGTGCACAGAGGGACATGCTGAATTTAGGCTATTTATCAAGTCTTTATTCATAATACAAATCCGATTTACTGAATTCTCCATGCGGTCTATATTAAAGGGCACTTCATTTCATGTAACAGGCTTTTAAAATTCAAAATTGGTTCACAATTTCTATTTAAAATGTAAAAGGGACCCAAAAGACACTGTGGAATAACCCCCCACCATCTTCTTTTTTGATTCACTTTATAACACTCCATGTTACTTAAAAAAGGAACGTTCAAAACACCACAATGAAATGAGGGATGAGTAATCCAAAAATCCCCCAACCACCCTGGATTAAATGGACCACCTGTTGATTACAAGTATTTTAATTTATAAACAAGAGACCTAATTTAGCATTAGATAATAGTGAGCATTATTACTTTGCTAGCAAAAGGAAATTGCAACAACCATGAAAGTACTGCAATAAGCATTATTTATGAAAAGCTTGAATTAACCTTGACCTTTGACAATGCAATTAAAACCATGCATAACATTTATATCTGGTTGAGTTCTGAGGAGAACAAACTTAATAAAGTGCAAACCGCATTCATTGTCCTGTACCCCAAAATAAAAATCTCTCTGATCTGCCTAAATGGTAAGTCACAAATACAACTTTCCAATTACTAAAAAAGCAATGGCATGATTATTTAAACTGCTTTAATTTAACTTATTTACTTAAATTTGAGACTTCATCAATTGATTTAACTCTTTTTTTAAACTCTAACAGTAAATGCAGTATACATTATTTGGCATTCAATGACCAATAATTGGTCATTAGTACCATCACAGTTCTAAAAACTCAGGACATACTGACCTTGACCTCATTTTAAAATGTTTGTCCGACAACCATTTTACTACAATTTCTGTGAGGAAACAAGCTATTCATTCTGAACCATCTTAACTTCCACCATATAGTAAACTATTACAAACACATTGTAGTTCGAAATTGTGCAAACAAACCAGTAAGCACTAGGGTTTTATGATAGAGTAGAAAAATAGCTTTGTTTTTATAAGTTGAAATAATTACACTCATGAATTGTCCATGAGACCAATGATAGACTTGGCTTTAAAACCCGACCTGGTCTTTCGCATAAAATACTGTTTTGCCGGACACAGATTAAGCCTAATTCTGGTCTAAAAAGCTATTTCAATCGAGATTCTCCATTGAGCATGCTTTTTAGTCTAGGACTAAGCTTAATCTGTGTCCGGGAAACCGGCACCCAATGTACATATTCTCAAGAGACAGGAAACATTAGCGTTACTGTAGATGACAAGCCATCAAAGCAGTGTAGAACTACTTGTCCTTTGCTTAAGGAACAGATTTACTTGAGGTTTCTGTTAGTGGTCTGTTTGAGCACTAGCAGCAGGCTGTTAGTTATTAACAGTGAAAGACTGTAGTCCAGTGATGGCTTTTCCCAGAATCAGGGCATGGATGTCATGGGTACCTGGAACACACAAAAAAACAGTATAAGGAACCATGTGGAACAGTGCTGATGCTAAAGGTGAGTAAATATATAAAATACTGTTTTTTTCCTTTGAAAAAATCTTGGAAAATTAAATTGTTTCCCCATATGACCAAGCAGCCCTATTTATTTACTTATTTATTTACTTATTTATTTATTTATTGTAAATTACATTTACTGACCTCTACTGGTGAGGAAATATACCATGATAAAACAAGTTTTGCTTCCACATCCATATCATCTTAGACCTGGTTATGGCCTTCTTTCTCCTCACCTTCGTATGTGTTGACGGCCTCTAGGTTCATAACATGGCGGATGATGTGGTACTCGTCAGAGATGCCGTTTCCTCCCAGCATGTCTCTGGCCTGCCGGGCAATGTCCAGGGACTTCCCACAGCTGTTCCTCTTCAGCATAGAGATCATCTCAGGGGCTGCCCTGAGGGAGGAGAGAAGACGACAAATATGAGATAAGTCTCCTCCTCAGGTTCTAGTCACAACCAGAAATTGTAGTTCCCCTATGGTGTGTGGTTCTTTGTTAAAAAATGGATTGTCACACTACAAGACGATTATGTCACATCATTTCCAGTTCCCGCTTACTTCTTGGCGTCGATGAGTCTCCCCAGCTGTAGACAGGCCTGCAGGCCAATGGTGATCTCTGTCAACATGTCGGCCATCTTTTTCTGCATCAGCTGGTTTCTGGCCAGGGGCACTCCAAACTGGATTCTGAGATGAACAAATATCATGAGTAGCAGAATATCTTAAGTTCACTCAGAAAAGCTGAGAAGACAAAATAAGATTGAAGAGCTACAGACTTTTGCTCAGTCCATCTCATCAAAAACAACATATCATACCAATAGTAGCTGCAGAATCCTCACCTGTCTAGTGTGTACTGACGGGCCGTGTGGAAGCAGAACTCTGCAGCACCTAGTGAACCCCAGGCGATGCCATACCGGGCATTGTTAAGGCAACCAAAGGGACCCTAGAGCCAAAGAGAACAGACAAAACATTTATACCAACAGGATTAAACAACATAAGGAGGTCTGGCCATCCACATAAAAGTCAGTACATGACAGTGGTATCCTGGCCTCTACTCACCCCCAGGCCAGAGACTTTGGGCAGCAGGTTCTCCTCAGGAACCTCCACCTCGTCCATGATGATCATGCCGGTAGCAGATGCCCTCAGGGAGAACTTGCCCTCGATCTTGGGTGTGGTGAAGCCCTTCATACCGCGCTCCAGGATGAAGCCACGCACCTTCCCATCGTCACACTTGGCCCATACCACAGCGATGTCCGCCACAGGGGAGTTGGTGATCCTGACGAAGGTGAAGGAGATGAGGGAAGGCATTGCAATTTAAGGAGGAGCCATTTTATCAGTATGCTACATAGTGAGCCTGGTTTCTAGGGCTATATGAGGACAGTTTCGCAAAAGTTTCACAAGACATGATGGTAGAATTGAGCAGAACCACGTACTCAATGTCAAACTAAGCATTTGGTTGAAGTTGTGGAAGCTGCATTCCCCCAGAGAAAACAGTGTTACATCAAATATATAAAACCTGAACTACAGGCCCAAGTTACCAATTAACATTTATTTATTTATTCAGTGTTAAGCTTACGCAATGTGAGGGCCAATGCACTCAATGGTTAAGAATACAACCAAAGTCCAGTTCAGTGCTCAGTCACTGCTGACGTCTCTCAGTTCAGAATCATAACACTCTGTGAAACCTGAGTAAATGGCAACTGAGGGGAACCTAATATTCATGCACCTAGCATTAATATATTTGTGAACAGCACCACCCTGTGAAATGTTGTTTACAATTTAGACAAGAGCCAAACCGCTTGATCTTGGGTTCATTATTTGAACAAGACACATAAAAAAATGCTCTAATGAATACAAAAACTCTAATGAAAATGTATGTATAATAGAAAGCATATATTCCTATTCTTCAGAATTTTTGGAAGTAGCCTATTCTTGACATTTCATGAATAGGTTGCCTTTTCAATCAGCAGAGGAATGCATTCCAAGGTGTTGAGACAAAGGTAGCATTCATCAATGTATGTGGTCTGTAGCTGTTTGTTCTGTTATATGATCCATTGGCTATTTATAGGAAGCAATTCTAAAGTTCTTCGCATGGGCTCAAACTCAAAACCAAAACACTGACTACATCACAGTACATACACTACCGGTCAAAAGTTTTAGGACACCTACTCATTCAAGGGTTTTTCTTTATTTGTACTATTTTCTACATTGTAGAATAATAGTGAATACATCAAAATTATGAAATAACACATATGGAATCATGTAGTAACCAAAAAAAGTGTTAAACAAATCAAAATATATTTTATATTTTATATTCTTCAAATAGCCACCCTTTGCCTTGATGACAGCTTTGCACATTCTTGGCATTCTCTCAACCAGCTTCATGAGGTAGTCACCTGGAATGCATTTCAATTAACAGGTGTGCTTTCTTAAAAGTTAATTTGTGGAATTTCTTTCCTTCTTAATGCATTTGAATCAATCAGTTGTGACAAGGTGGGTGGGGGGGGGGGGGGGGGTATACAGAAGATAGCCCTATCTGGTAAAAAAACAAGTCCATATTATGGCAAGAACAGCTCAAATATGCAAAGAGAAACGACAGTCCATCATTACTTTAAGACATGAAGGTCAGTCAATACGGACAATATCAAGAACTTTGAACGTTTCTTCAAGTGCAGTCGCAAAAACCATCAAGCGCTATGATGAAACTGGATTTTTGGTTCCAGCCGCCGTGTCTTTTTGAGACGCGGTGTGGGTGAACGGATGATATCTGCATGTGTATTTCCCACCGTAAAGCATGGAGGAGGAGGTGTTATGGTGTGGAGGTGCTTCGCTGGTGACACTGTCTGTGATTTATTTAGAATTCAAGGCACACTTAACCAGCATGGCTACCACAGCATTCTGCAGCGATACGCCATCCCATCTGGTTTGGGCTTAGTGGGACTATCATTTGTTTTTCAACAGGACAATGACCCAACACACCTCCAGGCTGTGTAAGGGCTATTTTACCAAGAAGGAGAGTGATGGAGTGCTGCATCAGATGACCTGGCCTCCACAATCCCCTGACCTCAACCAAATTGAGATGGTTTGGGATGAGTCGGACCGCAGAGTGAAGGAAAAGCAGCCAACAAGTGCTCAGTATATGTGGGAACTCCTTCAAGACTGTTGGAAAAGCATTCCAGGTGAAGCTGGTTGAGAGAATGCCAAGAGTGTGCAAAGCTGTCATCAAGGCAACGGGTGGCTATTTGAAGAATCTCAAATATAAAATATATTTTGATTTGTTTAACACACTTTTGGTTACTACATGATTCCATATGTGTCATTTCATTGTTTTGATGTCTTCAATATTATTCTACAATGTAGAAAATAGTAAAAATAAAGAAAAACCGTTGAATGAGTAGGTGTTCTAAAACTTTTGACCGGTAGTGTACATTGAGGTTCCCCTAATGCCTGCTATCCAGCTACACACAGCACTGTCCAGTCAGTCCTGAAGTCCTCATGCTCATTGGGTGATGAACTGTTTCCTTCACTATGTAGTAGGGCAGTGAATTGCCAGGGACCTCCCGCTACGCTATTACCACGATACTTAGGTGCCGATACGATATGTATTGCAATTCTCATGATTCTATATGTATTGTAATTCAATACTGCGATTTTATTGCGATTTTATATTCCAAACATATTGCTCACTATATGTCTGCTGCAGAGACTAGAGAGAGGATGAGAAAATGAGTTTTGATCAGTCATGGAAATAAAAGTGCAAAAAATATGTTGGCTCACTATTTAAAAAGAAGATGGAGAACAAGCTATAGGATGAGAAATACCAGAGTTTTGGTGCAGGTACAGCTGACTAACACTATCTAGCAAAAAAAAAAAGTATATATATATATAAAGATATCGTCCAAAATAATATTGCGATATGTAACTGTATCGATTTCTTCCCCCATCACTACTATGTAGTGAAGTACAGTCTCCCAGTCCTACTCACCAGGTCTTGGAGCCGGTGAGGGTGAAGGTGCGGCTGGAGGGGTTGAACTTGGCCCGGGTCTCCATTCCACCGGGGTCACTGCCGTGGTTGGGCTCAGTCAACCCAAAACAGCCCAGGATCTCTCCACGAGCTGGGAGGTAGAGGACGCATTACAGGACAAATACACCCAGATATAAACAGGATTGTGCTTAATTTAAGATGAGGCCTAGGGGATGTGGATGTCCCCTCCTCCTTACCCAGCCTGGGCAGCCACTTCTCCTTCTGCTCTTCGGTACCATATGCGTAGATAGGGTGCATGACCAGGGAGGACTGCACACTCATGACAGAGCGGTAGCCGCTGTCCACCCTCTCCACTTCCCTTGCGATCAAACCGTAGGCCACATAGCTCGTCCCAGCACAGCCATAGCCTGGTCAAAGTGTGGAGGGAGAGAGGTCACATCATAGGCAATAACCTCCAAACAAACAATAGGCCTATATTAAAAGGGAATTTACATTATCTATCCAGTTATCTAATTTACATTATCTATATTTGAGTGCTTCTGGCATCACACATATAGTTGATTCTGAAAAACGAATAGTCTTTAACTGTCTGTGATCAAAATGATCAAAGTCCATTTCACAGAAAACAAAATCACTCTTAGAAAGCTTTCAGAGAATGATATAACCCCTGGGGGGCTTTATTTTTTAAATGTTTTTTATTTAACCTTTATTTAACCAGGTAAGCCAGTTGAGAACAAGTTCTCATTTACAACTGCGACCTGGCCAAGATAAAGCAAAGCAGTGCGATAAAAACAACAACACAGAGTTACATATGGGGTAAAACAAAACAAAGTCAAAAAATACAACAGAAAATATATATACAGTGTGTGCAAATGTAGCAAGTTATGGAGGTAAGGCAATAAATAGGCTATAGTGCAAAATAATTACAATTAGTATTAATGGAATGATAGATGTGCAAGAGATTATGTGCAAATAGAAATACTGGGGTGAAAATGAGCAAAATAAATAACAATATGGGGATGAGGTAGTTGGGTAGGCTAATTACAGATGGGCTGTGTACAGGTGCAGTGATCGGTAAGCTGCTCTGACAACTGATGCTTAAAGTTAGTGAGGGAGATAAGAGTCTCCAGCTTCAGAGATTTTTGCAGTTCGTTCCAGTCATTGGCAGCAGAGAACTGGAAGGAATGGCGGCCAAAGGAGGTGTTGGCTTTGGGGATGACCAGTGAGATATACCTGCTGGAGCGCAATACCTGGGTGTTGCTATGGTGACCAATGAGCTAAGATAAGGCGGGGATTTGCCTAGCAGTGATATATAGATGACCTGGAGCCAGTGGGTTTGGTGACGAATATGCAGTGAGGGCCAGCCAACGAGAGTGTACAGGTCACAATGGTGGGTAGTATATGGGGCTTTGGTGACAAAACGGATGGCACTGTGATAGACTACATCCAATTTGCTGAGTAGAGTGTTGGAGGCTATTTTGTAAATTACATCACCGAAGTCAAGGATCGGTAGGATAGTCAGTTTTACGAGGGCATGTTTGGCAGCATGAGTGAAGCAGGCTTTGTTGTGAAATAGGAAGCCGATTCTAGATTTAACTTTGGATTGGAGATGCTTAATGTGAGTCTGGAAGGAGAGTTTACGGTCTAACCAGACACCTAGGTATTTGTAGTTGTTCACATATTCTAAGTCAGACCCGCCAAGAGTAGTGATTCTAGTCGGGTGGGTAGGTGCAAGCAGCGTTCGATTGAAGAGCAGGCATTTAGTTTTACTAGTGTTTAAGAGCAGTTGGAGGCTACGGAAGGAGTGTTGTATGGCATTGAAGCTCGTTTGGAGGTTTGTTAACACAGTTGTTAACACAGTGTCCAATGAAGGGCCATATGTATATAAAATGGTGTCGTCTGTGTAGAGGTGGATCTGAGAGTCACCAGCAGCAAGAGCGACATCATTGATATACACAGAGAATAGAGTCGGCCAGAGAATTGAACCCTGTGGCACCCCCATAGAGACTGCCAGAGGTCCAGACAACAGGCCCTCCGATTTGACACATTGAACTCTATCTGAGAAGTAGTTGGTGAACCAGGCGAGGCAGTCATTTGAGAAACCAAGGCTATTTAGTCTGCCAATAAGAATGCGGTGATTGACAGAGTCAAAAGCCTTGGCCAGGTCGATGAAGACGGCTGCACAGTACTGTCTTTTATCGATCGCGGTTATAATATCGTTTAGGACCTTGAGCGTGGCTGAGGTGCACCCATGACCAGCTCGGAAACCAGATTGCATAGCGGAGAAGGTACGGTGGGATTCGAAATGGTCGGTGATCTGTTTGTTAACTTGGCTTTCAAATACTTTTGAAAGGCAGGGCAGGATGGATATAGGTCTGTAACATTTTGAATCTAGAGTGTCACCCCCTTTGAAGAGGGGGATGACCGCGGCAGCTTTCCAATCTCTGGGGATCTCAGACGATACGAAAGAGAGGTTGAACAGGCTAGTAATAGGGGTTGCGACAATTTTGGCGGCTAATTTTAGAAAGAAAGGGTCCAGATTGTCTAGCCCAGCTGATTTGTAGGGGTCCAGATTTTGCAGCTCTTTCAGAACATCAGCTGTCTGAATTTGGGTGAAGGAGAAGCTGGGGGGGCATGGGCAAGTTGCAGCGGAGGGTGCAGAGCTGGTGGCCGGGGTAGGGGTAGCCAGGTGGAAAGCATGGCCAGCCGTAGCAAAATGCTTGTTGAAATTCTCGATTATCGTAGATTTATCAGTGGTGACAGTGTTTCCTAGCCTCAGTGCAGTGGGCAGCTGGAAGGAGGTGCTCTTATTCTCCATGGACTTTACAGTGTCCCAAAACTTTTTGGAGTTAGTGCTACAGGATGCAAATTTCTGTTTGAAAAAGCTAGCCTTTGCTTTCCTAACTGATTGTGTATATTGGTTCCTGACTTCCCTGAAAAGTTGCATATCGCGGGGGCTGTTCGATGCTAATGCAGTACGCCACAGGATGTTTTTGTGCTGGTCAAGGGCAGTCAAGTCTGGGGTGAACCAGGGGCTATATCTGTTCTTAGTTCTGCATTTTTTGAATGGGGCATGCTTATTTAAGATGGAGAGGAAAGCACTTTTAAAGAACAACCAGGCATCCTCTACTGACGGAATGAGGTCAATATCCATCCAGGATACCCGGGCCAGGTCAATTAGAAAGGCCTGCTCGCTAAAGTGTTTTAGGGAGTGTTTGACAGTGATGAGGGGTGGTCGTTTGACCGCGGACCCATTACGGAAGCAGGCAATGAGGCAGTGATCGCTGAGATCCTGGTTGAAGACAGCGGAGGTGTATTTAGAGGGTAAATTAGTCAGGATGATATCTATGAGGGTGCCCATGTTTACGGATTTAGGGTTGTACCTGGTAGGTTCCTTGATAATTTGTGTGAGATTGAGGGCATCTAGTTTAGATTGTAGGATGGCCGGGGTGTTAAGCATATCCCAGTTTAGGTCACCAAGCAGTACGAACTCTGAGGATAGATGGGGGGCAATCAATTCACATATGGTGTCCAGGGCACAGCTGGGGGCTGAGGGGGATTTGTAGCAAGCGGCAACAGTGAGAGACTTATTTCTGGAAAGGTGGATTTTTAGAAGTAGAAGCTCAAACTGTTTGGGCACAGACCTGGATAGTATAATAGAGCTCTGCAGGCTATCTCTACAGTAGATTGCAACTCCAACCCCTTTGGCAGTTCTATCTAGACGGAAAATGTTGTAGTTGGTGGCCTTCCTAAGCCAGGATCCAAACACTGCTAGAACATCAGGGTTGGCGGAGTGTGCTAACGCAGTGAATAACTCAAACTTAGGGAGGAGGCTTCTGATGTTAACATGCAAGAAACCAAGGCTTTTACGGTTACAGAAGTCAACAAATGATAACGCCTGGGGAGTAGGAGTGATACTGGGGGCTACAGGGTCTGGGTTAACCTCTACATCACCAGAGGAACAGAGGAGGAATAGAATAACAGGTACATTATCCATTTCAAATCATACGTTTATAAAACATGTACCTGTAGGCTGCCACTCAAAATAAAATTTTAAACAGTAAGAAATACATTGAGTTTAAGTAATAATAAATTCAGAATAAACATGAAAAGAAAATAAAACAAAAAGGAAGGGGCCTCCACCCCCAACCTCCCACCCCATTCCGCCAACATGTCCACCCCCCAACCTCCCACCCCATTCCGCCAACATGTCCACCCCCCAACCTCCCACCCCATTCCGCCAACATGTCCACCCCCCAACCTACCACCCCATTCCCCCAACATGTCCACCCCATTCCCCCAACATGTCCACCCCCCAACCTACCACCCCATTCCCCCAACATGTCCACCCCCCAACCTCCCACCCCATTCCGCCAACATGTCCACCCCCCAACCTCCCACCCCATTCCGCCAACATGTCCACCCCCCAACCTACCACCCCATTCCCCCAACATGTCCACCCCATTCCCCCAACATGTCCACCCCCCAACCTCCCACCCCATTCCGCCAACATGTCAACCCCCCAACCTCCCAACCCCATTTCGCCAACATGTCCAAAAAAGCATGTCAAAAATGTTATAAATTGATTTGCATTTTAATGAGGAAAATAAGTATTTGACCCCTTTGCAAAACATGACTTAGTACTTGGTGGCAAAACCCTTGTTGGCAATCACAGAGGTCAGACGTTTCTTGTAGTTGGCCACCAGGTTTGCACACATCTCAGGAGGGATTTTGTCCCACTCCTCTTTGCAGATCTTCTCTAAGTCATTAAGGTTTCGAGCCTGACGTTTGGCAACTCGAACCTTCAGCTCCCTCCACAGATTTTCTATGGGATTAAGGTCTGGAGACTGGCTAGGCCACTCCAGGACCTCAATGTGCTTCTTCTTGAGCCACTCCTTTGTTGCCTTGGCCGTGTGTTTTGGGTCATTGTCATGCTGGAATACTCATCCGCAACCCATTTTCAATGCCTTGGCTGAGGGAAGGAGGTTCTCACCCAAGATTTTACGATACATGGCCCCGTCCATCGTCCCTTTGATGTGGTGAAGTTGTCTTGTCCCCTTAGCAGAAAAACACCCCCAAAGCATAATGTTTCCACCTCCATGTTTGATTGTGGGGATGGTGTTCTTGGGGTCATAGGCAGCATTCCTCCTCCTCCAAACATCTGACCACAACACTTTCACCCAGTTATCCTCTGAATCATTCAGATGTTCATTGGCAAACTTCAGACGGGCCTGTATTTGTGCTTTCTTGAGCCGGGGGACCTTGCGGGCGCTGCAGGATTACAGTCCTTCACGGCGTAGTGTGTTACCAATTGTTTTCTTGGTGACTATGGTCCCAGCTGCCTTGAGATCATTGACAAGATCCTCCCGTGTAGTTCTGGGCTGATTCCTCACTGTTCTCATGATCATTGCAACTCCACGAGGTGAGATCTTGCATGGAGCCCCAGGCTGAGGGAGAGTGACAGTTCTTTTGTGTTTCTTCCATTTGCGAATAATCGCACCAAAACTTGTCCCTGACATCCTTGGAGAGCTCTTTGGTCTTGGCCATGGTGGAGAGTTTGGAATCTGATTGATTGATTTCTTCTGTGGACAGGTGTCTTTTATACAGGTAACAAGCTGAGATTAGGAGCACTCCCTTTAAGAGTGTGCTCCTAATCAAATAAAATAAAATTAAATTAAATTTTATTGGTCGCATGCGCCGAATACAACAGGTGCAGACATTACAGTGAAATGCTTACTTACAGCCCTTAACCAACAGTGCATTTATTTTTAACAAAAAAAAGTAAAAATAAAACAACAACAAAAAAAGTGTTGAGAAAAAAAGAGCAGAAGTAAAATAAAGTGACATTAGGGAGGCTATATATACAGGGGGGTACCGTTGCAGAGTCAATGTGCGGGGGCACCGGCTAGTTGAGGTAGTTGAGGTAATATGTACATGTGGGTAGAGTTAAAGTGACTATGCATAAATAATTAACAGAGTAGCAGCAGCGTAAAAAGGATGGGGTGGGGGGGCAGTGCAAATAGTCCGGGTAGCCATGATTAGCTGTTCAGGAGTCTTATGGCTTGGGGGTCTCAGCTCGTTACCTGTATAAAAGACACATGGGAGCCAGAAATCTTTCTGATTGAGAGGGGGTCAAATACTTATTTCCCTCATTAAAATGCAAATCAATTTATAACATTTTTGACATGCGTTTTTCTGGATTTCTTTGTTGTTATTCTGTCTCTCACTGTTCAAATAAACCTACCATTAAAATTATAGATTGATCATTTCTTTGTCAGTGGGCAAATGTATAAAATCAGCAGGGGATCAAATACTTTTTTCCCTCACTGTAACTGCAGGGCACTCTCACAGCATATGGAGTTGGGGCCAATTTCATCGTAAAACGTTTCCTTGGTGTTAAATGCAGTCTGTGAACAAATTTAAAATGTATAAATTGATGGTTCGGATTACGGGATGCCATATTTTTCCATATTCTGTTCCAGTTAAAGGGTTGTTCAGATTCAACAAGATCTTTGAACCAAACTTTTTTAATAGCTAGCTCAGAATATGAGCTTTCCAAAAGTTGTTTATATATTATAGAGATCAGTCCTTTCGGGAGCCCAGATAATTTATTTATAAATCCCATCATTGGATGGTTAGGTAGTTGGGTTTCCCAAGGGACTCCATAGGCCAGCATAGCTGACCTAAGTTGTAAATATAGAAAAAAGGATTTGCCTGGTAATGTGTATGTCTTTCAAATCTTGGAATGTTCTCAAACCATTAACGTCCATGATATCGGCAAGGCCGCCCTCCAGATCGCAAAGGTATTGACTCACCTTTAATGGTTGGGCCCAGGACACCCAGCTCCCCCATCTCTGACACAATGTCCCGATGGAACACTAAGAGAGATAAAACAGGCAGCATGTTATGTTGACACGGTTTGCATAACTGCCAAAATTCATAATATTAACAGGCAAAACTGATCCTTAAGTGTTCCTTCCTAGGTTACTGGCATAAATAGCCCAATGGGCCCTGCCTGGGTGATGGTGCGTCTCAAGAGTCAGACCCACCTTCGTTTCTGTTGGCCATCAGAATGCGGGGCATGAGTTTTTCCTGACAGTAGTCACGGAACGAGTCTCGGATCATGATCTCTTCCTCAGTCAGCTGACCCTCCAGCTCCAGGCCATCCCGCCAGTTAAACTGAACCTTGGCTGGTGGTTCAGTAAAGGGATCATAGAGCAGAGAAGCACAATTGAATAGTCATCAGACCCCCAAAATAATAGAAGGGCAATATATGTATGACTGATCTGAAATGGAGTTGATATCGACATACGTGCTTTAGTCTTCTTCTCACTAGCTTTCTCTGCATCTGTGGAAACAAGGTTTGTCTTCATAAGATACACTTGAAGGACAGATTGAGTACTTCCCCTGACAAATAGAGGCATGATGACTGTAATAATGGCTTTGTAAAACTGCTACCATTGTGTTCTCATGATGGCAAGGTCATTATTGAGTAATGTTATACCCTTTTGTGCAGGCGCTGCTGATCCCTGTGATCTTGATGCTAAAATGATGGCACATCTCTGGGGGTTGACCAGCAGACGGCACACAGCGCTTCTCAGTGCCATGATGGGTAGCTAGATTTCTATGAGAGAAAAACAAGGAGGAAAACATTTAGGAGCAAATAATCCATAAAACAATGCAACAAACCCAAATAGTTGTCATTTCAAAGACATGATAGGTTATAACTTTCAACAACCATGTCATTTGAGAGAGAAGGTGGCTCAACCAGAGAAAGCAACTAGCAATTTGATCTCATGTAGCTGTATAGGATAGTTTGAGAGGTGAAATAAGTCATGATTAGTTTCGAAAATGTTGAAAGAACGATGTGGTTGTTGGCAGACAAGTTGTTACACAAGATAACATTAGCACTAGCTAGTAGCTATGCTAACTCTTTATAGCTAGCTAAATGTCGATCTGCAGGCAACTGAAATGACAGCTATTAACTCAACTCACTGTGTGTGTGTGTTGGTCACGTTAGTTGAGGTTAAAATGTTAGTTGCGATAGCTAAAAGAGCTAGCTAGCTATTTAGCTAGTTGCTACATGCATATACATTAATACTATTAGCTAGCTTGATAGTCAGTCTTGCTCGACTATCAAGCTGTAAAAGCATAGTATCGAGTTTGTTTACAGACTGGACACGAGCCCAGGTTTACTGTTTCATCAATGTCCCAAAGATGTTGGCTAATTTCAATACATAGATTGACCTGTAATTTACAGTGCTGGAGATCCGTGACCCAGGGCTCCGTAGTCCTTCCCAGATTGACAAAGTTAAGGAGGACAAACGTCAACACAAGCGCCTGCGTAAATTAGGTCAGGAATGATTAGGTTCTGTCGCCATTTTGAGTGTGGCAAATGGAGGCTAGAATGACAAAATAACATTTTCATGGAATGTCTGAAACCAAATGTAACTGATAGTGGGAAGTAAATTACTATGAACTGATAGTGGGAAGTAAATTACTATGAACTGATAGTGGGAAGTAAATTACTGTTAGTTTTGTGTTTCTCTTTTCATCACTCACTATGGCTGCTTTCTAGTGTCTCTCCATGCTGTCGCGTATTTTTTGACTATTCTCTGATTGGTTTATTAGCGGGGGCGTGCAGATTCAAGGCGTGGCTATGAGAGGGTTTTATTCATGCATTGACCTCATGTTCATAACTATTTTCAGAACATATTGACAGTGGTGGAAAAAGTACCCAATTTCATACTTGAGTAAATGTAAAGATACCTTAATAGAAAATGACTCAAGTAAAAGTGAAAGTAACCCAGTAAAATACTACTTGAGTCAAAAATATTTGGTTTTAAATATACTTAAGTATCAAAAGTAAATGTAATTGCTAAAATATACTTAAGTATCAAAAGTAAAAGTATAAATAATTTCAAATTCCTTATATTAAGCAAACCAGATGGCACAATGTTCTTATTTTATTTTATTGGCAGATAGCCAGGGGCACACTCAAACACTCAGAAATGATTTACAAAGGAAGCATTTGTGTTTAGTGAGTCCCCCAGATCAGAGGCAGTAGGGATGACCAGGTATGTTCTCTTGATCAGTGCGTGAATTGGACAATTTTCCTGTCCTGCTAAGCATTCAAAATTTAAAGAGTACTTTTGGGTGTCAGGGAAAATGTATGGAGTAAAAAATATATTATTTTCTTTAGGAATGTATTGAAGTAAAAGTAAAAATATGAATAGTAAAGTCAAGTAAAGATACTACTTAAGTAGTCCTTTAAAGTATTTTTACTTACAGTGGGGAAAAAAAGTAGTTAGTCAGCCACCAATTGTGCAAGTTCTCCCACTTAAAAAGATGAGAGAGGCCTGTAATTTTCATCATACGTACACGTCAACTATGACAGACAAAATGAGAAAAAACATCCAGAAAATCACATTGTAGAATTTTTAATGAATTTATTTGCAAATTATGGTGGAAAATAAGTATTTGGTCAATAACAAAAGTTTCTCAATACTTTGTTATATACCCTTTGTTGGCAATGACACAGGTCAAACGTTTTCTGTAAGTCTTCACAAGGTTTTCACACACTGTTGCTGGTATTTTGGCCCATTCCTCCATGCAGATCTCCTCTAGAGCAGTGATGTTTTGGGGCTGTCGCTGGGCAACACGGACTTTCAACTCCCTCCAAAGATTTTCTATGGGGTTGAGACCTGGAGACTGGCTAGGCCACTCCAGGACCTTGAAATGCTTCTTACGAAGCCACTCCTTCGTTGCCCGGGCGGTGTGTTTGGGATCATTGTCATGCTGAAAGACCCAGCCACGTTTCATCTTCAATGCCCTTGCTGATGGAAGGAGGGTTTCACTCAAAATCTCACGATACATGGCCCCATTCATTCTTTCCTTTACACGGATCAGTCGTCCTGGTCCCTTTGCAGAAAAACAGCCCCAAAGCATGATGTTTCCACCCCCATGCTTCACAGTAGGTATGGTGTTCTTTGGATGCAACTCAGCATTCTTTGTCCTCCAAACACGACGAGTTGAGTTTTTACCAAAAAGTTATATTTTGGTTTCATCTGACCACATGACATTCTCCCAATCCTCTTCTGGATCATCCAAACGCACTCTAGCAAACTTCAGACGGGCCTGGACATGTACTGGCTTAAGCAGGGGGACACGTCTGGCACTGCAGGATTTGAGTCCCTGGCGGCGTAGTGTGTTACTGATGGTAGGCTTTGTTACTTTGGTCCCAGCTCTCTGCAGGTCATTCACTAGGTCCCCCCGTGTGGTTCTGGGATTTTTGCTCACCGTTCTTGTGATCATTTTGACCCCACGGGGTGAGATCTTGCATGGAGCCCCAGATCGAGGGAGATTATCAGTGGTCTTGTATGTCTTCCATTTCCTAATAATTGCTCCCACAGTTGATTTCTTCAAACCAAGCTGCTTACCTATTGCATATTCAGTCTTCCCAGCCTGGTGCAGGTCTACAATTTTGTTTCTGGTGTCCTTTGACAGCTCTTTGGTCTTGGCCATAGTAGAGTTTGGAGTGTGACTGTTTGAGGTTGTGGACAGGTGTCTTTTATACTGATAACAAGTTCAAACAGGTGCCATTAATACAGGTAACGAGTGGAGGACAGAGGAGCCTCTTAAAGAAGAAGTTACAGGTCTGTGAGAGCCAGAAATCTTGCTTGTTTGTAGGTGACCAAATACTTATTTTCCACCATAATTTGCAAATAAATTCATTAAAAATCCTACAATGTGATTTTCTGGATTTTCTTTTCTCATTTTGTCTGTCATAGTTGTCGTGTACCTATGATGAAAATTACAGGCCTCTCTCATCTTTTTAAGT
Organism: Coregonus lavaretus; assembly: GCF_964263955.1. Lineage (NCBI taxonomy): Eukaryota > Metazoa > Chordata > Actinopteri > Salmoniformes > Salmonidae > Coregonus > Coregonus lavaretus. Next base: position 20,026,386 of record NC_140015.1, on the reverse strand, counting down.
GGGAGAACTTGCACAATTGGTGGCTGACTAAATACTTTTTTTCCCACTGTATGTACTTTACACCACTGCATATGGACCTGTGGCTCCATGCATTTTCCACACTTCAATTTTTTACCATCAAGCTGATAAAAACTTTTGTCATTTATCATAGCATACATTAACTTGACTATGACTTGGGATGTTGCCTGTAGATAACAATTGAAACATTGAGTCACGAGAGTCTGATTACTTGAGCAACCACTTTCATGACTTTGCCCTTTTCTCCGGAGCACAAAAGGAGAATATTTTTCATATTATTCTAAGATGCCAGCAGAGTGCAGCACATTGGCATTTGTGTAATGAGCACAATGTAACATGCACTAATATGATAAGAGTATAATAGAGCTATAATACTCTACAAAGCTCATTGAAGGTTTGTTTCTGATTGTTGTTAATTAAATGTGCAAAGAGATGTTGATTCCAGACATGCACCTCCCCATCCCACATTTAGAAAACAGTCTATAACTCTATGAGAATTAACTAAATTAATAATTGAAAAAAATCACTTAAATCCTATGTGATACTTGGCAGAAGCAGTGTGCTGTTGAAAGGCCCTAAGAAATCCTGCAGTGAGATGCCCATTTAGTTAAGACCTTCAAGGTACCAGCCATGCTGACACAGAAAAAAAAGATATGGTGTGTTGTAGCCTGCTGCCAGGCTGAATTATGAATGAATGAATAGAATCTATAATCAATAGTCTCTTGAATTTTTACCAGGCCAGTCACACATTGAGTTTGAACAATAGCCACGTTGATATGGTGCCAATGTGATGCCCCCCAAAAGTGTCATGAAAATGTAATTGTTTGCCAATCATCTGAGTTGGATAGATAGGCACCAATCCCAGCATTCTTCTCTCTTTTGAAAATAATATTTTAGCTTGACTGCACCTCCAACACAGTTCTTACACATTTTTTGTGTAGCTCAATTCATCGGATAAATTATAAAACAAATTACTGAGCAAGAAGGCTTAACCTTTATCGTACTCATAGTCCCTTTTCACAGCGGCTTTTCCACTAAAGTCCTGACACAGATTATTTAGTATTGTAGGAAATATTTTCTGTTCTTGACACACTGTTTCATACTGTATAAAACATGTCCCTGTGATCTGCATATGAAAATAAATAGATAGGCTATACTCTATGTGATATGGTCACGTTGATTTACCGTTATAATAGCAGTGTGTCATCGTGCTCCCACCCACTTCCAGTGATTCGTCCATTTGCCCGTCATTCAAAGTTTTGTTGCCATTCGTTGGTGAACTTTTTCAACCAAGGAACGTCTCACTAAATATTATGAGTTCGGTTCAGATTTGGAGTGGACTTCAGCGCAGTAACCTTATCCGTAGGCTATCCATTTGGACTGGAAATTATGATATATGTAGTCTTACAATTTTAGTTTACAAGTGGACTCACTAATTCATGATGGAACTGGAGGGTGAGAAACCGAAGTATGGTAAGTTGTTAGCTTGTTTAGTTTTTAATAGGCTACCATATCTCTTTAACAGCGCTTTCACTGTCCTGGGATAGCAAGCTGACCAGCCCCATATAGTTTCGTTTTCATATATCAAGAAGACTGGATCGTGGAGTGCAACATTTTATTGGTGTGTGCTGGATGCATGTAACAATTAAACTCAGCATTTGGCTACTACATATTTGATTTACCCCGTTGAAGTAGCCTAACTCAATCAACTTTTTGCCTGTCTCCTTTTCAGAGAATAGACGAATGGAAATTGACTCTCACCATTTGAGCCATAATTCCCATGCATAATAGGGACTCTTGGTCCGCTTCTGTTTTGGGCTAGCCTACAGATTGCATTTGATTAGCCTATGTTGTTGTTGCCTCTCACACGCCCCCGCCCAGGTCTCATCCTTGTGCCAAACAATGAGACTGCTGAGAAATTAGTGGTATAAGGGCCTACAACATTCCATACAATAAATGCACACTTGTATGCAAATGAAAATACGGTAGCCTATCTCAAATTATCATACAATATGATTCTCAAATAGACTGTGACCTTTTAAAATTCTTTAAATTCTCAGATTTAGACTTTACAGTTTAACCCTAACAATAGTAAACTACATGTTTACTACTGATTAACTGAAAATATTAGTGTCCCTACTCAGCCTTTGCATGTCCAGTTGCTACATTCCTCAGCCTGGTATGGCTCTCTAGAGAATGACTTACCAGCTTTCCAAATATAGATTAGTTAATAAATAAATGCCTCATGGTAGGTCTGAATCTGAATTTAGAGAAGATACGGTGTGTATTGTTTCAGCTATTGTCAACAAAAACCTGCTATTCCCTGCAATATAAAGGTATTGGTATGTTAATGGATCCAAACAATTGTTGTTCATGTAAGGGAAAGGGTTTTCATTGAAGATATGTTCTCATAATACTTTAGTTAATTTATGCTGCCTAAAAAGAGCAAGAATCTCTGCTGGAGTAGGCCAACCTCTGTCAAAATGATAGAGTCTGACTCCACAGTTGTAATTTGGACTTAAAATATATACCTCCAAAATGTGTTAGTAGTGGCACACCCAGTCATATGGCGGGGTATGCTACTGCCACCTGCAGTTATAGCATTGAAATTCTAGTACAGCATAGCATGGTGAAAACCAGTAGAAGAAAGAAATGATGAGATTCACTCCAAATTGAGACTTCCCTGCAGCATCACCAACATCTGGAACCCTTTGTTGTGAGCTAAAATATTGTTTCCAGGGTCAACTCTGTCCACAAGATGTAGAAACACTGACAGGTTCTCTCGTTTTTTGGTTTTATGTGGGGTTTGCTGGGCCCTGTGAAAAACATGGAGGAGGGATAAGGCGAGTTTGATGGCTGACTTGTTAGCTGTCTCCCCTCTCCAGCCATATGAAAGCTGTTTTTCTTCTTTCTTCCGCACACAGCCTTTTCTTCCCCTGCCTGTCTTATGATGACTCATTTATTATTTAAAACCCTCTTTCATTATCTGAGACTTTTCCCACTCTTCCTGGCACAATGCATACTCATTTTACAACCTTCAGTATAGGCTACTATTTGTATACAGCACTGTTTGCCTCTTCCCTCTATACAGGATTTAGGAATGTGTTATAACCCTCATACAAACAAGCAGTCAGGTCAACAAGAGAGCAAGATTTTGATGGGAAGAAAAGACAGTTGAGCAACAAACTGCATTGTGGGTATAGTAAGCTATGACTTGGCAGGAAATACAGTTGAAGACATTCTGTGAAAAGCTGTAGGGTTAGTGACCTCTAGCACTATATTGTGACTCAAATGACTCTCCCAAATGACTGTCAAATTTGGTGTAGTACTCTTAAATGAAAACAATGATGGAGGTGCAGATGTATTGGAATCTGAGCAGTAGGAAGCATATTTAATGATAATCAGGAATGATGTGTTTGTGTGGTTATAAAGAGTGTGATGATTGGTAGACAGAGGACTTATAGAGGCCCTTTATTTTTCTTCTTCATTGTAAGCTCCTTGTGCGTGTGTTTTGCAGTCGAATGAAGTCTTTCTGCATTTCATGGAAATCTGTCAGGGTTTCACATAAGAAGGCGAAGGACAAAAAACGTAACTCTGGGGAGTTTGACACAGGCTACCACAGTGCAGAAAGGAACAGCCCTCACTTGGTTTTAGATTGTATCGTTTTTGTTTTTATGAAGAAATTGTTTTCAATATCTCCTCCAGCATTGCTCAACATTCCTTTGACCCTGACTCCCATGTGCGAATGTTGTAGATGCATTCATACGGTTCTAATTCAGGTTTTCATGGTACAATAGGACTGCCTCAGAAATACACAGTGGGATTTAGGCTGCGATCTAACATAGCCATGCCCATTTTACATCATGGAGTAATTTCAGGCCAACGTATATCAGGAAACCTCAATAACAGGAACACTGACAGGATCAGATACATCCTACAGCCCTGTGCAGTCTTAGATTATGTGTAATTATAAGATATATTTAGGAGAGTGGTTTGAAACTTGATCCAGAGTCTCTCTGATCTTTATTTCAAGCTCTGGCAAGGTCTAGCTACACTCTTAGAAAAAAGGGTTCCGAAAGGGTTCTTTGGCTATCCCCATAGGAGAACCCTTTCTGGTTCCAGGTAGAATTATTTTGGGTTCCATGTAGAACCCTCTGTGTAAAGGGTTCTACATGGAACTCAAAGGGTTCTACCTGGAACCAAAAGGGTTCTACCTTGGACCAAAAAGGGTTCTAGTATGGGGACAGCCAAATAACCATTTTAGGTTCTAAATGGCACCTTTTTTTCTAAGAGTGTAGCAATAATGTAGTTTTGTGCTATTCATGAACATTTAAATTTGAGGCCCAGTCCAGCTGTTTTCTATTACAACAGCTGTCATAGTGTTACCACTTCCCACATTGTCACTTTACTCAACAACTGTATTGAATGAACAGGCATCCCACTGGGCACACACTAGTTGAATCAACGTTATTTCCATGTCATTTAAATGAAATTATGTTGAATCAACATGGAATAGACGTTGAATTGACGTCCGTGCCTAGTGGCATGCCCCTAGGGAAGGAGAAATGAAGAGAGGAGAAGAGAAGTTATAGGACCACCCTTGCTGGGACCATCAGGAACCCCCGTCTATTTGTGTGCCATGCCCTTCCTCTTTCAGACTGCTAGTCATGGCTGTTTGACTTGGCTGCCCTCCCACAGCCTGTCTGGTCTGTCACTTCTGGATGTTTGGAAGGTGAAAAAACCCTATACTCTTTGGAATTCTGCATTGTTTTGTAGATTTCCGTAGCTGAGCCAGAGCAATGAGTAAGGGTTACAAAAATAGAGCACTATTTTGGAAAATTAGATTCATTTAGCAGACTTTTTGAGAATGTAATCGTGATTCCTTTGTCAATGTTATCAAAACGTAGCCAAGTAATCTAATTGATGTTGTCTAATGGGTTGGTGCTGAGGCTCTGGCCTATCTATCTCTGCTATGAGCACAATGGAGAAAACAACATAGACAAGACATGGGCGTCTGTTTCAGTGAAGGGCTGTCTGTTGTCTCTGAGAGAGTCTCTCACTGGAGTCAATTAGGGAGACAGACCGTAGAGGTGACACTCTCTCCTCAGGAAGATGGGCCTGTTTATCAAGCAGGCTTCAGACAGTGGAAACTGAACAAGAGGAGATGGTTAGGACTCAGGAGCATCTTATATTCAGAGATATTCATTGTTACAGCAGAGTTTTGTTTAGGATGATAGTCCAGAGCAGGGTTGGAATTACATATTGACTCTTGGGGATCCGCTAAAAAATAGTAGACTGGACCAACATTAATATTTGTAACGTTTATGGGGGTGTCCTGGTTTGTTATGAGTGTGCCCAGCACCACCTGGCAGCTCTGTAATTCCAACCCTGATCCAGACCATAAAGAGGATGCTGTTTGTACCAGCAGAGATATTTGGAGAGAAGGCACACTTCCCTACCCTAACCACCAACAAGGCTCCATTTCTAGTTTCGAAATCTCAGACGTAGTTATGTTATCTGCTGCAGTCAACACTGTTGGTTATGTCAGTCTAATCTTGGTGTTGAAAACTCTCTATGAGGGAAACGGTCACAAATACTGCACCCATCAACACTCTACTACTGCACTTACTGTAATGAGAGACAGACTGAGGAGGGGAAGCTGCTACTATAGCCTACTGTGTTGATAGGACATCATGCTTCTCTTTTCTCAGGGGTATATGGTAGTCGACTCAGGAGAAGTGCACATTGGATAAGTGCATACTGTTTAAGTGCAGTGCTGTTCACCAGTCCCAAACAAAATACATTATTTCTGTTCTCTCCGGATATGTGCATACACACATTCAGCATGATAGTCATAATCTATTGCATAAATGAGCAACAGTACTTTATATTCTGTAATACAGGCATGGTGGACAGATAAAGAATGTCATGGAAGGTTGACTTTATTTATGGACGTTTTCACTATGAGAGGAGGAGAGGCTAGGGAAGACGGATACTAATGAGGGGAAACTCGACTCAGGAAACTCTAGAAATGTTCCAAAGCAAATACCTGAAGGTCAGGAAAACCAGAAGCAAAACTGCCTTGGACCTTGTGTAGTACACTATACAATGAGCTTTCTTTCCACAAGAGAAACAGTGATACATCTATTTCTTTGTGCAGATTATTGGGAAACATCTAGCTACAGTAGTGTACCCTAATAAAGTTATTACAACAACTGATGTAGCAAATAACATTTGTCCTGATAGTGAATGTAGTGAAGCTGAGGTCATAGGCACCCCTTTAAGAAAGGACGCATTAATGAATTAAAGCTGACTGGGCCTATGATAGCACACTCCCACTCACCTTACTTCCCCAACAGCATACCACGTTGTGCTCTTGTTCCTAATGTACTGTAGTTTTTTGTATATCTTTTCTCAAGCTTTAAAGTTGTTGTAGAGAAAATGTGACACTGAAATGTGGGAATTTATGTCATACCCCTATAATGTATTCAGTGGAGATCCAACTCTTGCAGGGTGAAATATCCTCCCTGTGCATAGCCCATCGAGATATTGAGACTGTTGCTGATTTGCTATTTTGTGCTTGTAGCTTGTAAACAGTCTGCTACTGTGCTTGTAATAATGGGGCCAGTAGGGTTTTACAGAAAATGAAGACAGAGGGATCCTTTGCTTTCTCTCACTAACTTGTAATGAATGGAAAATTGGCCAATTACCAGAATGACATAGGCTACCCCATTGGCCAAAACAAGTAACAATACTGCCTGGAAAGAGTATGGGGGGATTCCAACAGAAGCTTCTCATCAATACCCATTTCCCAAACACAGCTCACAGCTCACCATAATCTGTCTGTATCATCAGCATCCCACCTTACCTTCTCCGCTATGCAATCCGGTTTCCGAGCTGGTCATGAGTGCACTTCAGCCACGCTCAAGGTCCTAAACGATATTATAACCGCGATCGATAATAGACAGTACTGTGCAGCCGTCTTCATCGACCTGGCCAAGGCATTCACGTCTGTCAACCACCGCATTCTTATTGGCAGACTAAATAGCCTTGGTTTCTCAAATGACTGCCTCACCTGGTTCACCAACTACTTCTCAGATAGAGTTCAATGTGTCAAATCGGAGGGCCTGTTGTCTGGACCTATGGCAGTCTCTATGGGGGTGCCACAGGGTTCAATTCTTGGGCCGACTCTTTTCTCTGTGTATATCAATGATGTCGCTCTTGCTGCTGGTGACTCTCAGATCCACCTCTACGCAGACGACACCATTTTGTATACATCTGGCCCTTCTTTGGACACTGTGTTAAGAAACCTCCAAACTGCTCTTAAACACTAGTAAAACTAAATGCATGCTCTTCAATCGAACGCTGCTGGCACCCGCCCACCCGACTAGAATCACTACTCTCGACGGGTCTGACCTAGAGTATGTGGACAACTACAAATACCTAGGTGTCTGGTTAGACTGTAAACTCTCCTTCCAGACTCACATTAAGAATCTCCAATCCAAAGTTAAATCTAGAATCGGCTTCCTATTTCGCAACAAAGACTCCTTCACTCATGCTGCCAAACATGCCCTCGTAAAACTGACTATCCTACCGATCCTTGACTTCGGCGATGTCATTTACAAAATAGCCTCCAACACTCTACTCAGCAAATTGGATGTAGTCTATCACAGTGCCATCCGTTTTGTCTCCAAAGCCCCATACACTACCCACCACTGTGACCTGTACGCTCTTGTTGGCTGGTCCTCACTACATGTTCGTCGTCAAACCCACTGGCTCCAGGCCATCTATAAATCACTGCTAGGCAAATCCCCGCCTTATCTTAGCTCATTGGTCACCATAGCAGCACCCACCCGTAGTCTGCGCTCCAGCAGGTATATCTCACTGGTCATCCCCAAAGCCAACACCTCCTTTGGCCGCCATTCCTTCCAGTTCTCTGCTGCCAATGACTGGAACGAATTGCAAAAATCTCTGAAGCTGGAGACTCTTATCTCCCTCACTAACTTTAAGCATCAGTTGTCAGAGCACCTTACCGATTACTGCACCTGTACACAGCCCATCTGAAATTAGCCCACCCAACTACCTCATCCCTATATTGTTATTTATTTTGCTGAGGGAATTATTTTATAAAGACATAAAAATAATTTGGTTGTAATTGTAATGTGGCAGGGTGGCCAACCATCCTCCAGGAGATTCCAGGAGAGCTACTGGGTGTGCAGGCTTTTGCTCCAGCCCTGCTCGACACACCACATTGTAAATAATCAGCTGCTCAACAGGACCTTGATAAGCTGAGTGGTGTGTTTGAGAAGGGTTGGATCAAAGCCTGCCACCCAGTAGCTCTCCAGATGGAGGGTTGACGGACCACATGTGTTTTATACAGTAGCCTATCAGTGCAGTATTTTACTTTGTGGGGGGTTGAGTGCCTTGCTCAAAGCCACAATGGCAGGAGATACTATATAATACATGGGATCAGACCAGCAGCCTTCCATTGCCAATTCCAGTGATAATAATGAATGTTATTTTGTGAAGTGGTTCCTTGCATAATACAAAACAATTTTCTGTCACCTTTTTGTGTTACCAACCTTTTGGGGGGGGTCCGGACAAGTGGCTTGAGCTTTCGGACAAGTAAAAAATCTGACCTACTTCGCTAAAAGCTATGTCAAGCCCTGATGGATTGAGGGCTTCCACCATTTTAAAGTAGTCAACTGGGTGGGGATTCCTATGAGTTGGAAGCAATCAGCCAATGAAGAAGAAGAAAATGTACTACTTTAAAATGGAGATGCCATGCTGTCAGAGACACTATAATGGCACAGATACAAAGATGAGTCCTCTATCTATCTCTATGGCCTGTTGTTCACACGCTTATCTGCCCTCTCATTGGCTAAAATGGTTCCTCCTCCTGCCTGCCTTCCATGTTTGAGGACATGTATTTCCATTGTTAGAGCGGTCACATGTCTATGTAATAGGCAATCTTTGGCTATAATGAACCGCCTAAGGAGCAGCTTTGAATTGAATGCACCTTGTGAATAATCCATTGGGCAGAGGTGCGTTCAGTTTGCTTGAACATTTGCTAAATTGCAGAACGGTTAGTACTGAATTACATATTTCCCCAAAACGTTCTTGTATGTTTTTTAACAGACTTTGAGGTACATTTGCTCCCGTTTGGTGGGTGTGGCGAGTCGTGCCTTGATGCAATGAGTGACGTATTTAAAGGGCAGAGGCCATGATATAGCGTTCCCCAACCGACCTCCCTTTTCACCTGGTCGTTCAGCACATCACTGTTTCCGTTCAATTGAATGTTCCAGAACATAAAAACATACTGAACGCAGCCCTGGTGTGACAATTTTTCAAACATAGAAGATGTGACGGTTAGAAATAAGTAAACAAGGCTGCGTTTACACAGGCAGCCCAATTCTGATCTTTTTTCCACTAATTGGTCTTTTGACCAATCACATCAGATCTTTCACATCAGGGCCCGGTTTCCCAAAAGCATCTTAAGGCTGAGTTTATCATTAGAACCAACACTGGGCCCAGATCTTCTTCAGAGCTGATCTGATTTGTCAGAAGGCCAATTAGTGGAAAAAATATCAGAATTGGACTGGCTGTGTAAATGCAGTTTAAGATAGCTCTAGAAGTTAAATAAGGTATCAAAATATAGCTTTGTGTTCATTTGACAGTCAAAATAGCTTCAGGGGTGGAGCTCTTGATTAATGCGCTCATCTATCCAGTATTATAACCAGCACACCTGAGTCTCATCAGTCTCTAGTGCACACAATTGGAAGCAAGCAAGGCTAGCAAACAGCTCTTTTGTTTTTCTCCCAAACACATGCTTTTGATCACTCCTGTGTAGTTTGCTTGGGATCCGCAAAGATATCCAGCAGCTCTTTCACAGAGGGGGGAGGGGAGAGTCAGTGTAGTGAAAAACAAGGAATTGTTTCCACCCATTTTGCCTCAGTTGTGCTCCACCCTTCCCTGTAGGTGAGCTACCTGACCAAACTCTGGGGAGAGCGAGTGAAAGAGGTAGAGAAAGCCAGGAACAAAGGCAGAGAGTGAGAGAGACACAGATAAAAAGAGCTCTGTGTGGAGGGAAAGGGGAAGAGAAAGAGAGAAATGAACAGGTGGACCAGAGATCTGAGCTAGGCAGCTGTTGGGGGGTGGGAAACAGTGGGTGGACTCTGAGGAACAGGGGTGTGCTCCGAGCTGTTGCAGACAGGTCGGACAAGTTTCTCCCCACAATACCTGTCTTTCTCACACGCACATTTGAAACACACCAGTTGGCAGGAAAAGGAAGTGAAGTAAAAAAGGGCTGAAGAAGAAGAGGGCGAGTTTTCTGGTCATTCATAAGTTGACTACCAGAAAGGAATTTAAAGATGCCTGAGGAGCAACCCTATTATGGAAAGCATGGTAACTTCTAATTCCTCAATCTTGGTTTTAGTTTCACTAGAGTTTATGTGGTTTACCTTTTTCAACCATATCAAAACCTGTTTGTGTCTTTTATGATGGCTGGTTTGTTTGTAGCTTAAGTTTGTTCTTGAAGTGGGATACAACTTTTGTCACTGCTGGAATTTTCTAACGAATCTGTCAGTTGGAGCTTGTTAAAAGGTGGTGTCATTTGTCTCTGGAGAAGAGCGGCACTGGGTGAAACTAGAGCTCTAGTATCGGCATTATGACAACATGGCTGAGAATGGGTGTGGGTTAAACCTGCTGATTATACAGGTGTGTAGAGAAATGCAAGCAAACATTGTATCATCATGTTTTCTCTCATTTATCACATGCTGCTGCACTGTATATAAGGATTGGACTGAAAAATTGGCAGGAAACATTTGTTTTCAGCCCTGATAAAATATAAATTAATATGTCAGCCATTGTTTTGGGCAAATGTTTCCGCACGTTGCTCCAGTCTACGTCCCTCTGCAAGCTGTCTCCCCCATATCTTTCAAGGGCACCTCAGGCTGATTATGCCCATTTAACACTTTAACATCCAGACTCTGTATCTCTGTGCCTAAGACCTGCTGTGTCCAGTGGATTTATGTTCTCTGGGGGCAGGTCCACTATAATGCATGCTGCAATAGCACCCTGACCACTGCTCTGCATTTTTAATGGCCGCCATGCTGAACGTCATACTCTATAGTCTCTAGCCTAGACCCAGTGGTTCAGCCTTCTTCTTAAGACTGTGATTATTGATGTTATGTGAGGTTGAGATTCACTATGGCTCAACTTGAGCACTTCTGACTGATTATGATAACCGTATCCTTTTCTTTCTCATCTAGGCCTAAATGTAGTTGACAATGTCTCCTTTTGGTCGTCTGAGGATTTAGAACTGGCAATGAGTGCATGATGTTTGCTGATGAAATATCCCCTCCCTCCTTGTACAGTAACCGTAGTTTACCTTGATCTATGTGGGCTGATAGCTGATGTGGAGAGTGTACTGTCTCTGCTCCACCTTACCCCTTTGGATCCCCAGGGTTCAGATCCAGGTTACACATTATATTGGGTGTGCCTGTATGAAAGGGAGAGAATATTGTTCACTGGTTTATAGCCTAGTTTAATTTGGGGGGATGTTATCAAGTTAAGAAAATCACGAAACATTAACAAGAACAAACTTTTTTTTACCTTACCTTTTCATGTCATTAATCAACATTTACCTTTTTAAGAAGTAATCAATACTGATGAAAAGGGTAATCTGTCATTTGTGTATCCTATATCCTTGGCAATCAAATGTAGCATTGGCTGAAGGAGACATACACACATTCACACTCACTACATATGCTGCTGCTACTGTCTATTATCTATCCTGTTGCCTAGTCACTTTACTCCTTCCTATATGTAGATCACAGGAGGCTGCTGAGGGGAGGACGGCTCATAATAATGGCTGGAATGGAGCAAATGGAATGGCATCAAACACATTGAAACCATGTTTGATGTATTTGATACCATTCCACGTATTCCGTTCCAGCCCGTCCTCCCCAATTAAGGTGCCACCAACCACCTGTGATGTAGATGGCTACCTCGTACCCCTGCACATCAACTCGGTAGTGGTACTTCCTGTATATAACAATGTTATCTTTTACTCGTTATTGTTATTGGGTATTCACTGTGTATGTATTCCTCGTTTCACAATTTCTATGTGTTTAAAAAAAAAAATGTATCTGTATCTTAACTCTGCATTGTTGGAAAAGGATCCCCAAGTAAGCCTTTCACTGTAGGCTACACCTGTTTATGAAGCATGTGACAAATAAAATGTGATTTGATTAATAGGTTGTGCCCACACAGTTGCTGACCTCTGGTGGCTGTGTTGTGGTACCTGCAGGTTCTCATGTTTTAGAAGGGCTGCCTAGTCACTACAAAGGAATTTGTTGGGTTGCCAGGCGTGTCTGCCCTGAGGGAAAAGTAATCTGACAAACAGTAAAGGGAGCAGAATGTCGATGCGTGGGCAATCCACTCTGTTTACCCCATGAAATATATAACTAGGAGCCAGACTCCCCCACATGGAACAGTGTCTAGGTGCAAAGTGCATCTTGGAAATTACATTTCTTCTGACAACCCTGCAATGATACCAGTGTGTACACTTTCATTCAACTTCTACGCTGCAAGCCATTTACCATCTGAAATGGTATTCCTACTGTGTGTTCTTTCCATCTAGGTGAACCAAGAAAGCATGACCCCACCTTCAAAGGCCCCATCTATAACAGGTGAGAGAGGATTACCAGTTCATCCACAGCATGTAGTCAGGATGGCACATAATTTGCATCTAAAAACTACTGGTCCCATAACGTTTCCATATCTCCCTCTCGCTTTACTCTAGGGGCTGCACTGATATTGTATGCTGCATCCTCTTCATTATTTGCATACTGGGCTACTTTGCAGTGGGAATTCTTGGTAAGTGAATGTGTCCTGTAGGCACAAACAAGCTAACCTGACCCCATATTAAGGACTTGGGTATACCCTGAGTGCTGGTCAGAGTGCTGGTCACCTAAAGCATGTCTGAGAGTGTCTGTATCATTGTTGTTGATGGTTCCCTTCTCCCCTAGCCTGGTCCCAGGGAGACCCCAGGAAGGTGATCTACCCCACGGACAGCAGAGGACAGTTCTGTGGGCAGGCAGGCACTCCTCTGGAGTAAGTTCTGCACACACCATTCATACAGTGGAATACATAACACACAAACAATCACTAACACTCACATGTGTTGTGTGTTGGTTGTCTCAATCATTCCACCCTGGTCATTCACTCTCTTTAAACCTGTCTTACCCAACACTGCTCTTGTGTTCTCTGAACAACTGGTTGTGTGTGTATTGTAGGAAGAAGTCCCTGCTGTTCTACTTCAACATCATGAAGTGTGCCAGTCCCATGGTGCTGCTGGAGTTTCAGTGCCCAACCACACAGGTGACCTGAACCTCTGTTGGTTTTCACTTGATACATTCTTGAACACCATGTTATTTATGTATGCGTATGCACTTGTATTATCTTGTCTCATGGTGACATTTCTTTTGCCATCAGATGTGTGTGGAGAAATGTCCTGATAAGTTCATGACGCTCCTCAAGGCCTACACCAATAAAGAGGACTTTAAGTATTATAAGAACTTCTGCAAGGAGGGTCTAGAGGGGCTGGTGAGTAGCATGTGAAGAGGAAACTGAGCTAGGTGGTATAGTAGTTTTCCAAAATCAACATGGATGACAATGTCAAGATTCCTTGGTTTCCAATGTCACTAAAATGTCAAGAATGTGATGATGTGTTTTGTTCTACAAAAATAATTGTGTGCCCAGTGGCAGTTTTAGTATGAACAATTCAAACTTTGAATATACATTGCTGCACCAATGGTTGAGATACTAAGTGCTGGTTGTTCATGTGTGTTTTAGACTGTAACACAGATCCTGAGTTCTGGCCTGTGTCCTGCCATGCTGATGCCAAGTAAACCCTGTAAGTACGGCTCTATCCTGTCTACCTGCCCATCTTCCAGACCTCTGTTCCTCTGAGTTGAACTCCCCAACCCTCCATCTGACCAGCCCATCCTCCCCATTTACGGAATTCGAAAAAAGTGAAAGACATTGTTTTAGCTGCTCTCCCTCATTGTCCTGTGTCTTCTCCTTCACCACCATTCCCCTTCCTCCAGTCACCCGCAGGTGCTTCCCTGCCCTGGGCCAGAAGAAGGGAGGGGAGATCACTGTGGGAAATAACTCCAAGTTTGATGATGGGGAGGGGAACATTAGAGATGCCAAAGATCTGTTGGCGGGGGTCAAGTGAGTCCACAGATAAACATAATTTGCATAATGTTTTCCTTTGATGGGTGCTAGTGCTACAATCAGCGTTGGTCACTGTATTGTCTTCTATAGGAATGCCACAGTGGTCATTGAGGCTCGACAAGTGGCCATGAAGATCTTTGAGGATTACACCCAGTCCTGGTACTGGATCCTAATGTAAGTCAGCATCTTCCCTTTGACACTATTGTGCAGTAATACGTTCACACTGGTCATTTACCACGCAGTCAACTGAATTCCAAAGCACTTGATCCAGCGACGAGTCCATAACGTAGCCACTTAAGTCTGTCTTTGTGTCGGTGTTCAGAGGGTTGGTGATTGCCATGCTCGTCAGTCTCCTCTTCATCATCCTCCTGCGCTACCTGGCAGGGATCATGGTGTGGGTCATGATCGTCATGGTGATCCTGGTCATTGGATACGGTAAAGACCAGTTAAACAGAAGGGTCATTTTGAGTTGTTTCTTAATGTTCAAATCTCTGTATAAACTATCTATAATCAACAAAGCATCACCTGTGCCCTTTCCCACCTCCCTATCTAAATGCTGTACTTCCCTCTTGTGGCCATGCTCTGTATTGCACCATAGGCATCTTCCACTGCTCCATGGAGTATGTTAGCCTGAAGTCAGAGGCAGGCTCTAATGTCACTCTAAAGGACCTGGGCTTCCAGACAGACTTCTCTGTGTACCTGCATATCAGACAGACATGGCTGGCCTTCAGTAAGTCTCCCCACTTACCTCCTCTCAACCTTACAGCAAATGTGGCTCAGGAGGGATACAACTGGACCAATACATTAGTTATACTGTATATCACGAAGCAGGATCAATGTTAGCCAGGTAATTTTTCTAAACCCTTAGATATAATGCATTGCAGTGTTATCGCAAGCATAAACTGCTACTAAGGACCCCTAAATGGCTGTGACTGAATTCTCCATTTGTTTTTATGCTTTTTCTCCCTCCTGTTCTCTTAGTTATTATTCTGGCCATTGTGGAGATCATCATCATTTTGCTGCTTATCTTCCTCAGGAATAGAATCCTCATCGCCATCGCTCTCATCAAAGAAGCCAGCAGGTCAGGAAACGGGGGGGGGGGGGCGGCTCTCTGCACTTACAGCCTTTTCTGATGAGATTGTATGGGAAACGGATCAATGAAGGCTAGATCATTGTGGTCAAAAGGGGGATGTAATTCATAGATGTTGGATAAGACATTTGTAGTCCTAAACTGTGATGTTTGGTTTACAGGGCCATTGGGCATGTGATGTCAGCCCTGTTTTACCCGTTGTTCACCTTTGCCCTCCTGTCCATGGTCATCGCCTACTGGGCTGTCACCGCTGTGTATCCTTCATGTTTGGAAAAAATGACTCATAGGCTTAAATAACTCAACATGCTCTTCTGAATCATGGATGTGTATTTGCTGGGATTTGTAGTTCTCTGGGTCATATTGTAGTCCTTGACAGTCTCTGGCCAGGTTCTTGTCCACCTCCAATCAGCCCATCTATAAGGTGTTCAATGAGACGGCCTGTGATCACTCCAGGAAAATCTGCGAGCCAGCTGTGAGTCTTGCTTTTCTGTTAGCCAATACAATATGTCACCATCTAACAATCTGATCTTAATTGGAGAGACATTGAACCATTGGATCATCACCATGATAAAAATGTATAGAATGTCAACAGTTGATTCTTCTCTCTCCGTCTCCTCCAGAACTTCAGCACCTCCAGTATGAAGGCTGAGTGCCCAGATTCTAAGTGTCTGTTTGCCTTCTACGGTGGAGAGACGGTCTACCACAAGTACCTGATCGGCCTGCAGTTCTACAACGTCTTCCTGTTCTTCTGGTGTGCCAACTTTGTGACGGCGCTGGGTCAGATGACCCTGGCTGGGGCCTTTGCCTCCTACTACTGGGCCTTCGTCAAGCCTGACGACATGCCTGCCTTCCCCGTCTTCTCTTCCCTTGGCAGATCACTCAGGTGTGTGTGACTGTTTACGTTCCTGTTCCTAACCAAGTTGGGTGTTCAGATATGTACATGTTGCATATGAGGGTATCTTGTTAGTGACATCTCCTCATCTCCCTACTCAGGTATCACACAGGTTCCCTGGCGTTTGGCTCTCTCATCCTCTCCATCGTCCAGATCATCAGGGTTCTGCTGGAGTACATCGACCACAAGCTCCAAGGTGAGGCATTGATACTGTATTTTTATGTTTTTTATTTATTTTAATTTTAGATACTGTATTAGCAGTATGTTGATATTAAAACACAGCTGTCATTGTATACACTCATCATACTATACACTAGTTGTATGAATGCTGTTTTTGTACTTGTGTTGGCTATGATTGGTTCTGCCCTACTGTGTTGTTCTCCCCTAAAGGAACCCAAAATAAGTGCACTAAGTTCCTGCTGTGCTGTCTCAAGTGCTGCTTCTGGTGCCTGGAGAAATTCATCAAGTTCATCAACAGAAACGCCTACATTATGGTGTGTGTACCAGCTGTTAGTGTTCACCTGCTATGCCCAATGTCATCCAGTTAAATGCATGTAATATTGGATATAATTAATTGTAGATGAGATTTGTCACCTGGATCATCTGTAACATTTTTAACTGTGGGAAAATGTTTGGTTTGTGCTTGATTATGAATTTGAGTGTCTGCTGCCTCTAGGTGGCGATATATGGCAAGAACTTCTGCACGTCTGCCAAAGATGCCTTCTTCCTCCTCATGAGGAACATGATCAGGTGAGTGAGTGTGCCGTCTATTAATGTTTGTGTGTTGACTTAATGAACATAACAAATGGACTATGATCCATCACAACGCATCACTGTTTGAACTTGCAGGGTTGCTGTCCTGGACAAGGTGACAGACTTCCTGTTGTTCCTGGGCAAACTCCTCATCGTCGGGCTTGTGGGTAAGTGAGGCTGTTTCTACAGGAAACATGATGAACAATAACATACTCAGTAGGGCCAGTCTTCTAGTGATTGTATTTAGTTTGATTACGTCTCACTGTTGTCAACCAGTTGTGCTATTGGATGTGTGTCTGAGAACTCTTCCCTCCTGTTTCCCAGGTATCTTTGCTTTCTTCTTCTTCTCTGGGAGGGTGAAGGCCTTTGAGAACACAGCCCCCAACCTCCACTACTACTGGGTCCCCATCCTGGTGAGTAGCATAGCCATGCTCAGGGTCTGCTGGGTTATGTACAAAGACATGTCGTTTAATCTATCCTCTAAATGTAGCTGAGTGTAACCTACTGTGTTGTGTATAGTAATGGTTGGAGTGTGTTTGTCTCCTCAGACGGTGGTGGTTGGTTCCTACCTTATTGCCCACGGCTTCTTCAGCGTGTACGCCATGTGTGTGGACACACTCTTCCTCTGCTTCTGTGAGTAACAGTAGAACCATACCCCTCTTGCGTTACGCATTGTAATTCACCCACAAACACAAGGTACCAGTGGTGAGAAGGTAAAGATTATGGTGTGCACAGTATACTCAGGAAATGGCTGCCTCGTGTTGGCAACTCTTTTACATCTCAAAGCTTTACTAAATGGCATTTTTTTATTTATTTTTTGTGAAGTCAAGATGTCCAAATGTGTCTAAAGGTCATGTTGTCCTGAAACACCCTCATCTCCCTTTCTTCATTAACTCTTTCACTGCTAATGGTGTTGGGCTGCCACTAATTATGAATTGCTATTCTGGTATTCTTCATGATGCTTTATTGCGAAGTTATTGATCCTAACCTAGCTATCTATGACTACTGTTAACTTGCTGGTTGCAGGCATTGGGGAAGTTTGGGTGTTGATCTATTAAAATGTAAATGGGTGCTTTTGCTGGGAATTTGGACTGACTTTCTCTCTTTCTCTCCCTTCTCAATTCATATTGTTTTCCTCCATCTCCCTTACTAATGCCACCCTTCACCTTCATCCTGTTTTCTAATCAACAATCCCTTGACCCCATTTAACACACACACACACACACACACACACACACACACACACACACACACACAGGTGAAGACCTGGAGAGAAATGATGGCTCTCCAGCAAGACCGTATTACATGTCAGCTTCGCTCAATGACATTCTGTTGGAGAACAAGGCTGTGGAAGAGAGAGAGGAGCCAACCCAGTCCTCACCACATCAGCCAGACGACCAAGACGTCCAGCTGAAACAATAGCGACCTCAGATGCAGGAGAAGGACGAGGAAGTTTAGGAGTAGTCGTAGCAAAGACACTGTGGACGAGATCTCCAACTCCACCTGCAGATCTGTCTTGTAGAAATGGGCATGCTACTGTTCATGATTGGTAGATTGACATCAAAGCCTGAATTTGGACAACAGTCAACTGCTTGACCACAGTGTCTTTGCTTCTCCCTATATATAGTGTGGTATTGTGCTCTTAATGGCTGGAGTTGGCAAATGATAGTTGTTTCATTGACTTGGAAAAAAGAGACCGAACCATAACAAACTATTCTAGGGATTCCACTGATGTTTATGTGAACCTGTTGCAGTTCTGACGTTGATTTCCTGCTAGAAGGGAAACACTGTCGGCCATAGTAAATTAGGCATATTGTTTTCTAACTATCCGTTTTGGTTTGATGTATTGAACCTCCTACAGATATCACATTGTTTACAGTTAAAGCATTCAAAAGATGGTGCTCTGCAATGCTACCATCGTTAGTATTACTGCTATCAGTGCACTATTAAAATGTTGATATTTTCAATTACATATAAAAGCCATATGTAGTTTTGTGTATATACTGAAATGTATTAGTTCCACTTGAGAGGGAAGCGGCTCCATTTGTTCTGTAAAGCAATGCAATCAGATCCCTCATTGCCTTAATGTGTGCCTGTCAGCAAGGTCTGTTTGAAGCACTGTCCTGGAGACTGACTCCTAGGCTCTATGAGCATTAACTGAATGCAGTATCTATTTTCTCTCCCTTTCTTGTGCTATTATGCATGTTGGTAGTATGTCTGCTATTGATTAAAGCTACCAGTCTTTCTGTTATTTGACTTTCCCCTTCACTCTTTCTGCATTGTATTGGTGTTGATGGGAAACAAGCTAAGGTAACTAACTTCCTTTTGCGACTAGGCAAGCTTTACCAATTCTGTCAAAAGCCGGTCAATTAGATGTTTTGTAGGATGACATGTTAAATGACTTTAAGTACTTCTGTTTAACTTGGTGTTATCTTTGAAGCTTTGCTAATGCATTGCAAGTTGGTTCTGATCTGGCCCCTGCTTGGAAATGTAACAATGTTCAAGTTTTTTTCTTTTGAAATCATTTCAAATTTTTGTCTCATGACATTTTCCTTGATTCTTCAGTGGAGGACCTGGAGAGGAACGATGGCAGTTCAGAGAGACCCTACCTGATGTCTGACCGCCTCCTCAAAATCCTGAAGAAGAAGAACAAGCCTGAACCAGCAGAGTAGAGCTCTCCCTAGTTGTGTGGATGAGGGCAAAAGCTCTGGTGTGTGTAATTGTGTATTGGCGTATGCCTTAAAGACTTGGTTGGCCAAGGACCTCATGCTGTCACTCATCCAGTACCTATGTGGCAATCTGTTGTGACAGAAGCCCAAACAATCGCTGCCGTCCTCTGGTCGAGTGAGGCGTATAAATCCCAAATTGAATTTTAATGCTGCATGCAGAGTGCTTCTTACAAGGACATATTTTCATTCAGGTATTTGGTTTGGACTAAATCATAGTTTTTGTGTTTATTTTTAAGTATATTTTGATGACCTCATTTTCTAAAACCGGCAACCAAATGTGGTTCTTATTGAATATAGTTCTGTTACTGTAATCAGACCAGCTGTAAGCCAATATGTTATGAGCATGCTTTGTTATGAATATTATTTGGAGTGTGTTACATGAAGGTGAGCACAGAACTTATCTATTTAGTAAAGTATTTTTATACATTTAGATGAAGCAGCACTTTTGTATGAAACCTACGCAATTATTTTAAAACATGCAGTACTAAGACATACAAGTATAAAATGTATAACTACTTTTTAATTGTTGCAATATTTTCTCCGCTTTGTCATTACCAAAGCCATTAATACAGTACTGTTTGTAGCCCCTTTTGAACATGCTGTTAACCATGCCTTAGTAAACATCAAAGCTTGCTCTCGGTTATAATTGCCAGGGAATGAGTGGTAAAGGTATGAAATAAGATGGTGTGAAGCTGACAGTGGGGGGAATATGGTTTGTGGATCTGTTTTAAGTGCCTGTGGAGTTCTGAAACTTAAATAAAAATAGTTTTGTACATGAGTCCTGTGCGTGACTATGCCTGCCAGGGCAGATATGATTATTTAAATATATTGTCAGTTATAAATGGTTTTAATGGTCAACTGTGGACCCTCACGGCTCTCTGAATGACACAAGTAAAGCATCTATTAACAGAATGAACTGTTCTACAGACAATCATCAATTATTATATCATTAAAAGAACAGCTCAGCATAGCTCATTCTGCAGAAGGTGACAGTGATAAGGCATCTCCATACCTCTCCCAGTCCCAATGCTGGCTCTGCGTCAGTAGGTACTTATTCACCTACTCATCTGGCTAAGAACCATTATGACCCAAGTGTCATACTCCAAGAAGCATCCATCATCCTTGACACCAGCATGACTGACTTTGTCTTGGCATTGTTCAAACAGGACATTACATAAAACGTATACTGGTAGCACCATGGACTACATTTTTCAGTCAGTACAACTGAGTCACTGTATAACATATTAGAGATGACTCGAGAACAGGCTTTCGGGCATATGTTCAGGATATGTTCAGTGACCTCACTTAGGCTTGTGATTATTTAGGTCATAACCTATGGACGTCTGTGGTTCCTCCATGGGACTCTATGATAGAACTGTGGCTGTATCCTGGGTCAAATACGTTTCTGTGAGGTGATGACAGAGCCAGTGCACCTTCTCAGCTCACTCAATTCAGGAAATAACTTGATCCTATCCACTCTTAGAAAAATTGTTCCAAAAGGGTTATTCTGCTGTCCCCTTAGGAGAACCCTTTTGGGTTCTACATGGAACCCAAAATGGTTATACCTAGAACCTTTTAGGTTCTGGATAGCACCTTTTTTTCTAAGAGTGTAGCCTAAAATATGCAGTCATAAAAGCCTGAATAATGCACAATTGAATCTAAGTAGGAATCTAATAAGTAGGCCATTTATTGTGCCATCTATTGAAATATTTTCATGAAAGGTCTTTGTGTAACAATATTTTGTAACCTACTATGAATGGTCATCCCTTTTCAGTCCCTTTATTCCCACATTGAGTCTTTACATACACAATCTGAAAGGCCAATAAAAGCATATCAGTTCAACAAAATGCGTTGTGCTCTTTTACCATGGAAACAAAGCCTTTTCAATAGAGTATGTCTCAAGTGACAATCACAAGACTTTGTTTCCCTCTGGTACTCTGGTACGTCACGCTAGTCCTACAGCAAAATAATGGGGTGTTTAGTGCGTAAGAGGAGGACGCATCCACCGGAGGCAACTCAGCTTAATAGGGACAAAATTCCATAATTGTAACATAAGTGGTGCTATTCTTTTTCTCAACCCCTTTACTGAAAACGTAATCAAGTAGTCCAGTTTCTATTGGCTGGCTGGACCACATGATCGTATCACAGTGGCTTTTAAGTAACAACTAAGTGTGTATCTTTTTTGGAATCAAACAGGTTAACAATGGTGGCGGTGTGCGTCAGCACTGCAGAGGTCTGAGTCAATGACGGTATTATGGATTCCTCTCATTCTTGTCCCAGTGGACCTAGAGCGCTACAGGGTCATTATCAGTAGAGGTACAGGCCTTGAGACAGTCTGGCATGCACTGAACGTGGTGGCATCATGGTCTGGCTGCTTCAGAAATGTCAAGTGCCTGATGATGCTATTTAGGATTATATATAAAGGATTATTCCATGCAAAAATGCCACTGTTGGCTAGCACTTCCTTATACAAAATGCTTAGAGATTTTATCAAATGGCATGCAGTATGAAGTGATCTTAGTAATGTGTAAACTAGGAGTAATATTTAGTTTAGCTTGTGTCATAGTAAACATTGCAAGCTTCACTTTCAACAATCAGACTGCTAGCCATGCTGATGTGATCAACCACCAGGCAATATCATACATGCCACAGAATGCCAACAGGGAGGAGAGAAAGGATTCACTTTCTGTGTAATCATGACGAATGTTCAGACCGGTATTCAGCATGCAGTGTGACTCAAGCAGGCATGACATTGACAGCAAGTTGAGCGTCTCTTAGATAAATTGTCGAGGCATGGACTCTACAAGGTGTCGAAAGCGTTCCACAGGGATGCTGGCCCATGTTGACTCCAATGCTTCCCACAGTTGTGTCAAGTTGGCTGGATGTCCTTTGGGTGGTGGACCATTCTTGATACACACGGGAAACTGTTGAGCATGAAAAACCCAGCAGCGTCACAGTTCTTGACACACTCAAACCGGTGCGCCTGGCACCTACTACCATACCCCGTTCAAAGGCACTTACATATTCTGTCTTGCCCATTCGCCCTCTGAATGGCACAAATACACAATCCATGTCTCAAGGCTTTAAAATCATTCTTTAACCTGTCTCCTCCCATTCATCTACACTAACTGAAGTGGATTTAACAGGTGACATAAATAAGGGATCATAGCTTTCACCTGTATTAACCTGGTCAGTCTATGTCATGGAAAGAGCAGGTGTTCCTAATGTTTTGTACACTCAGTGTATTACTATGTTATTCCACATTTGAGCTGTCTGGCTGAGATGTAGACAGCTACACATGTATTGAGTATAAGACTGTAACATGAAATGATATTGAATGACTGGAAACATTCATTCTTTCTAATAGCCTCCTTCTCCAATTATCCAAAAAAGGTAGGTAACTCCCTTAATCCTAAACTGAATGTATCTACCCTGGAAATTTAAGACTGATGGTCATCAAAGGCAATTCTGTCATCGCTGTGAAATGGTAAAATCGTATTCCAGATTAGGATTGGGATTGATTGAGCATGTTTGATTTGTTGTCTATCTAGGTCAGGGATGGGAAACTCCAATCCTCAGGGGCTTCATTGGGGACACACTTTTGCCCCAGCCCCAGCTGACACACCTGACTCCAATTATCAACTAATCATGGACTTGCAATTAGTTTAATCAAGTGTGATAGCTAAAGTGTGACACCAATCAGGACCCCGAGGACGGGAGTCGCTCATTCCTGATGTAGGTCTACATGTGAGCTGGAGTCCTTCTAGAACCACATCCTCATGTACGCGGTTTGCTTTCCCTACTCCAGTCTATGAGGCTGGAACCCTACTGGCAGCACTTGTAACCATCATAACCATCATCTAGCCTTGGAGAATGTGGAGGGCAACGAGATCTACAGTGGGGAAAAAAAGTATTTAGTCAGCCACCAATTGTGCAAGTTCTCACACTTAAAAAGATGAGAGAGGCCTGTAATTTTCATCATAGGTACACGTCAACTATGACAGACAAATTGAGAAAAAAAATCCAGAAAATCTCATTGTAGGATTTTTAATGAATTTCTTTGCAAATTATGGTGGAAAATAAGTATTTGGTCACCTACAAACAAGCAAGATTTCTGGCTCTCACAGACCTGTAACTTCTTCTTTAAGAGGCTCCTCTGTCCTCCACTCGTCACCTGTATTAATGGCACCTGTTTGAACTTGTTATCAGTATAAAAGACACCTGTCCACAACCTCAAACAGTCACACTCCAAACTCCACTATGGCCAAGACCAAAGAGCTGTCAAAGGACACCAGAAACAAAATTGTAGACCTGCACCAGGCTTGGAAGACTGCATCTGCAATAGGTAAGCAGCTTGGTTTGAAGAAATCAACTGTGGGAGCAATTATTAGGAAATGGAAGACATACAAGACCACTGATAATCTCCCTCGATCTGGGGCTCCACGCAAGATCTCACCCCGTGGGGTCAAAATGATCACAAGAACGGTGAGCAAAAATCCCAGAACCACACGAGGGGACCTAGTGAATGACCTGCAGAGAGCTGGGACCAAAGTAACAAAGCCTACCATCAGTAACACACTACGCCGCCAGGGACTCAATTCCTGCAGTGCCAGACGTGTCCCCCTGCTTAAGCCAGTACATGTCCAGGCCCGTCTGAAGTTTGCTAGAGTGCATTTGGATGATCCAGAAGAGGATTGGGAGAATGTCATATGGTCAGATGAAACCAAAATATAACTTTTTGGTAAAAACTCAACTCGTCGTGTTTGGAGGACAAAGAATGCTGAGTTGCATCCAAAGAACACCATACCTACTGTGAAGTATGGGGGTGTAAACATCATGCTTTGGGGCTGTTTTTCTGCAAAGGGACCAGGACGACTGATCCGTGTAAAGGAAAGAATGAATGGGGCCATGTATCGTGAGATTTTGAGTGAAAACCTCCTTCCATCAGCAAGGGCATTGAAGATGAAACGTGGCTGGGTCTTTCAGCATGACAATGATCCCAAACACACCGCAAGGGCATTGAAGGAGTGGCTTCGTAAGAAGCATTTCAAGGTCCTGGAGTGGCCTAGCCAGTCTCCAGATCTCAACCCCATAGAAAATCTTTGGAGGGAGTTGAAAGTCTGTGTTGCCCAGCGACAGCCCCAAAACATCACTGCTCTAGAGGAGATCTGCATGGAGGAATGGACCAAAATACCAGCAACAGTGTGTGAAAACATTGTGAAGACTTACAGAAAACGTTTGACCTGTGTCATTGCCAACAAAGGGTATATAACAAAGTATTGAGAAACTTTTGTTATTGACCAAATACTTATTTTCCACCATAATTTGCTAATAAATTCATAAAAAATCCTACAATGTGATTTTCTGGATTGTTTTTCCTCATATTGTCTGTC
Organism: Coregonus lavaretus; assembly: GCF_964263955.1. Lineage (NCBI taxonomy): Eukaryota > Metazoa > Chordata > Actinopteri > Salmoniformes > Salmonidae > Coregonus > Coregonus lavaretus. The sequence continues at coordinate 20,001,270 of NC_140015.1, read as the reverse complement.
ATAGTTGACGTGTACCTATGATGAAAATTACAGGCCTCTCTCATCTTTTTAAGTGGGAGAACTTGCACAATTGGTGGCTGACTAAATACTTTTTTTCCCCACTGTAAGTGTTAATCATCCTCCCAGTTGTGAAAAAGATTTGTATGATGTAAAACCAAAACAAATCCATTATTAGAACTACAATATAATACATTATTGCTAATGAAATTCTATAGACAAAATACTCACCAAAGTATATTATTCTATCTTTCAGCTACAGGAGACTCTAATAACTAGTTTCTAAAGTGGAGTCTCTAAGCTTAGAAAACTGCAAAGGACTACACCTACATCCCAGAACTTCAGAGAGCAATGTTGAGAAGACTGGACTCTCAATTGGTGCTACTAAGGAGAATTATCCTGAGATCAGATGAACCAAGACTCCCTGAAGTGCCATCACCAACAACGGCTGAGCTGCTACAACTTTGAGGAGATGTCGCCACCCAACACAGGATGCAGTTAGCACACCTTTGAGCGGGGAAGGCGCTTTCCCTTATGTCAGACTTGGTGGTTCCCGGGAAAGTGTGAAAAAACCTACAGAGTACTCAGAAATGTTGTTGAAAGAGGGTGGCCTACAACCAAACATAAATAAATCATATGTAAATAAGGGAAGTCTGTGTGGGCAACAAACTTGTGTGAGAAACAATATTTGTGCATTCTTTATCTAGCATAAAGGCATCATTATTGTAATTTTGAAATGGTTTTAGAAGTATTTACTAAACTGTTCTCTTTTCCTGGATATCTATGCTCCTGACGGTTTTCACTTCAAATAAGCAGACCTACAGGAGGGTATATATCCAGAAAGACAGATGGACTACCCTGGTGTAAATACAGTACAAATTACACAGATCAGGTCAAATAAAGTTGTATTAGGGAGATAAACAACAATACAAGGTAGTCTCTGCAACCTTCTCAAAATAACAAAAGCACAGTGTAAAGAAAACATTCTGATAAAGTACTGAACTGATATCATCCAGACCGAGGATGAAATCGCTAAAAAACTACTTCAAATCAAATTGTATTTGTCACATGCTTCGTAAACAACAGATGTAAACTAACAGTGAAATGCTTACTTACGGGCTCTTCCCAACAATGCAGAGAGAAAAAAATATAAATAATAGAAAAATAATAATACAAAGAATAAATCCACAATGAATGGATAACAACTACCTTACTGTGATTGTTTGCAATTAAATTGGTACAAAAAAAGATTGGTACAATTTCTCAAGCAACAATTTTGCTAGGATTGTCTGGGAGTGGTCTGAGTGGGGAGGAGAAAACAGAAAACTAGATGTTATTGGCAGAGCGGTTTGGAGCACTCTTTCTTATTGGTCTATTTACTAATTTACCGCATAGTGATGTCATCAGGCAGGCCAAAACCCCATTCTACCAAAACAGGTTGAAATTTCAGGCGGTCATTTCAAACAGCTCTTACACTAAAAGGGCATTATCATAATTTTCACCATTTCACAGTATTATTCCAAACTCATAGGGTGGAAATATATATAAAACACAGGAAAACACGTTTTTGACTGCACAGGATCTTTAACAAAGATTGGCTACACACAAAATATAAACGCAACATGCAACAATTTCAAAGATTTTACTGAGTTACAGTTCATATAAGGAAATCAGTCAACTGAAATAAATTCATTAGGCCCTAATCTATGGATTTCACATGACTTGGAATACAGATATGCATCTGTTGGTCACAGATACCTTTTAAAAAAGGTAGGGGTGTGGATCAGAAAACCAGTCAGTTTCTGGTGTGACCACCATTTGCCTCATGCAGCGTGACACATCTCCTTCGCATAGAGTTGATCAGACTGTTGATTGTGGCTTGTGGAATGTTGTCCTACTCCTCTTCAATGGCTGTGCAAAGTTGCTGGATATTAGCTGGATCTGGAACATACTGTCGTACACGTTGATCCAGAGCATCCCAAACATGCTCAATGGGTGACATGTCTGGTGAGTATGCAGGCCATGGAAGAACTGGGACATTTTCAGCTTCCAGGAATTGTGTACAGATCCTTGTGAAATGGGGCCGTGCATTATCATGCTGAAACATGAGGTGATGGCGGTGGATGAATGGCACGACAATGGGCCTCAGGATCTCGTCACGGTATCTCTGTGCATTCAAATTGCCATTGATAAAATGCAATTGTGTTCGTTGTCCGTAGCTTACGCCTGCCCATACCATAACCCCACCGCCACCATGGGGCCCTCTGTTCACAACGTTGACATCAGCAAACCGCTTGCCCACACGATGCCATACACGTGGTCTGCGGTTGTGAGGCCAGTTGGACGTACTGCCAAATTCTCTAAAACGATGTTGGAGGAGGCTTATGGTAGAGAAATTAACATTACATTCTCTGGCAACAGTTCTGGTGGACATTCCTGCAGTCAGCATGCCAATTGCACCCTCCCTCAAAACTTGAGACATCTGTGGCATTGTGTTGTGTGACAAAACTGTACATTTTAGAGTGGCCTTTTATTATCCCCAGCACAAGGTTCACCTGTGTAATAATCATGCCGTTTCATCAGCTTTTTGATATGCCACACCTGTCAGGTGGATGGATTATCTTGGTAAAAGAGAAATGCTCACTAACAGGGATGTAAACAAATTTGTGCACAAAATGAGAGAAATAAGCTTTTTGTACATATGGAAAATGTTTGGGATCTTTTATTTCAGCTCATGAAACATGGGACCAACACTTTACATGTTGTGTTTATATTTTGGTTCAGTATAAATCAAAAACAAGTTCAAGAAGATGCACCATAGATAGTTGAATTCACTCATTTGAGACTTACCAAAAATAGACATTCTTTTCAGGAAATTTGAAATCAGGATTTGTTTTTCACACATGCTTTATCAAATCAACCAAATCAATGCTCTCTGTCTGTCCATCTGTCTTCCAGAGCGTCCACTCGCTGTGAAGAATGAAAAAGGGGAAACCGACAAGCACAATCCAATGGAGGAAGCAGACTCTGGGCCAGTGTGTGTGTGTTCACAATGTGTGAGAGATAAATCTTTTTTTTGTGTGTTCTGCCCTTATTTGCAATAGGGGATAGTGGGGCAAGTTGAGGTTTACATTCAGCATCATTCCGTCAATGGAAATATAGTATTATTTCTAACAATTATATCTACATATATTTCAGGATGACGTGTATCCCTAGAAATAATCAGAATTCATGTAAACATTAGTTTTTAAAACATAGCTTGTCCAAAAAAAGTGTCTTGTCACAACTTACCCCTGGTATGGGGTAAGTTGAGCGCCGGGACAGGGTAAGTAAAGCCACCTACAAATGTATGTACTGAATGAAATACACTACCTTTTTAAAAAGAAAGAGACCATGTTTGTAAGCAGCTTTATTAACTCAATGATTTATAATTTTTTACATTGTTTGCAAACTGATATGTGACATGTATTAATGGCAAAATAACATGTAAAACAGAAAAAATGAAATACCAAAAAACGTTCTTTTTTTTTTAGCTAAACAGGTGGGGCTCAAAATGACGCGTCGCCACTGCCTACAACAGATTTTACTTTCAGCATCCAGGTTTTTTCTTTATCATCACAAAAAACTCACTAGAAGATGAATTTGAGGAAGCAAAGAGCTCGAGTTTCGATCAGATGATTATTCCCCCCCATGTAGTTTTTTGTAGGCAATATGCAAAAACACACAGAAGAGCAGACCAGAGAGCACACCCGTTTCCTCAAGACCGCCCTCAAATAAGTCGCCTATTCTTCCCATAGCCGCCACCCACTGTATAAAAGGTAGAAGTTTCAGGCAAGAACGCCAAGCTTCGCTTTGAAGGATTTAGAGATAGTGGCATTAGGTGCGGAGCTATCGTGGTTCATTGATCTGTCTGTTGATCAGCTATGGGAAGCTCTTGACAAATGTTAAGGTTATACTTTGTATGCGGCCGCAAAATGTGACGAATACTACGCAGATAAAAAAAAAAATACATTATATATTTTTTAAACACATGTAGTTTAAAGAAAGATGTTTCTGTAAAACATTCATTCATATCACAATGCAGCGGTAAACTTACTCCTTCGAAGCTTCAACACTTAGTTTGAACAAGATGGAAGTTATCACACCATAAACGTTCTGCGGTGACTGACGAGATGGGAAAATGGGAGATATCAATGGTAGGCTAATACTTTTGTGGGTGTACGGCATGCTTTTCATTTAGAAATGATAGTTCTCATTAGTTTTACTGTATTTTCTGAACTATAATTAATGTAGGCTATTTGAATCATAGGCTATGCACTGTTTGAATAGAAAGTCATATGCGGTTAAGCCTAATTTCTCTTCACACACCTGTTGGTCATAAATCAGACAGTGAGTGCTGTCTTGTCAGAGCGTTATTATAGTCATTTGAAACTATAGCACAATAATGGACTAAAGGAGCCTAACGTTACTCCTTATAATTCAAGGACCTTGCATGTTCTGTTTAGAGGCGAATTGGTTATGGCAAATAAATACTCCATCTAAACGTGACTCGATTCTCAATTGCGGTATGATTCTAGAAACATAAAGCCCTCTACTTTCATGTCACATCAAAAAATCATTTGACAAATGCAAAATATAGGCTACACTTACTGTACACGGTTTAACCCGCTTTTAACACAGTTGCAGCAGACAGTATTTTTCAGTGACAACACTTTGTGGCATCATTCTTCTGTTTACACACAGGTGTTTGGAGAAGCATAGGTAGTGAGTGGACTCTTGTCTTCCGTCCGTTTTCTGAAAACAAGCGCTGTAACATGTAAATATAGCCGTGTGGGAACCCTATAAAGGTGGGTAGTAATTTAACATTTTGTTTCTTAAATTATTTCTCGCTGATATGAAACAGATACCTGAGAAGAAAACGGTCCTTATCAGAGGAGGTTGGTGGGAGGAGCAATAGGACAGGCTCATTATAAAGGCTGGAACGGAATTCATTTAATTGGATCAAACATATGGAAACCACACGTTTGAATCCGTTCCATTGATTCCATTCCAGCCATTACAACGAGCCTGTCTTCCTATAGCTCTTCCAACCAGCCTCCACTGGTCCTTACGTTTCCTGCATGTTAACATTTAGAGCAAGCGTCTGGGCTCTTAACAAAACTTCCCTGGCCAGAAGGTACTATCGTCAATAGGCGCTAAAGGTAGTTGGCGTCTTTGAATGGGCTAATATGCAGCAACACATTGCATATGCATGCGTCTTGCATGGATGTACAGTACAGTATATCCCTGCAATTACAGTCTATGCATATATGTTAATGAGACTATTATTTGCATCGTTGTCCTGTGTCAAGGTCTATTTATTCATTAGATAAAACTGCCTGAATGGATAAACAAGTATTTGGCCTATACCTGGTTTCCAACAATACGGTGATATCATAATGCTAACAGATCCATAGACGCTAACTGCTTTAGCAACTATTGACAATAGTATGTTCTGGTCGGGGCAGTTTTGTTAAGATCCCCGACGCTCGTTCTAAACGTTAAAACGCATCGCTTGCGGTATGGTATTGGAAACACAAGGATCATATTTCATATCGGCGAGAATTAAATTACTACCGACCTTTTTAGGGTTAGTGTTCCCACACGGCCATATCTCCACGTTACATCGCTTGTTTACGGAAGACGGCCACCTGTGCTAATTAGCTATCTAGCGTGCTCCGAAAACCTGTGAGTAAGCATGACTGGGGAGGAAGTGTAGTTCGTCAACTGGAGGCACACACAGCTTGTGGATCTGTGCAAAGCTGGGTACATTAAGTTATCTTATTTGAAAAAGTATTTCTCGCTGATATGAAAGATAAGGTGCATATCGGCATGTGTTTCGAAAACTGGTTTGAAAGCTGTGATTATTGATGTTTCTAAACATTAACACAGCATCGAAATTGTAGTTCACATGAAGCCAACTGTGGGGAGAATGTAACGGCTGAAAACCTTACGTATGGGGAAGAAGGGTTTTCGAGAGCTATCCTGATGCCATCATTTGTATCATCATGTTTAGTCTCAAATATTGGACAATTATTGTCTGTTTTGAATTTAGTTTGGTGCACCTAAGACTAAGATAAATATGTTACTGTATTGTATCCTTGACCATATAATTAGGAACTCTGTGCCTTGGCCTACATATAATGTAATGCAGTATTCCATAAAGGACAATGGTGTGACATTGGTCCCCTCACAACACCAACCGTCTCTTTTTCTTGGCCTGGTCTTTTGTCAGGTGTATATAATTAGATTGTGACGCACGTCTGCCTGCCTTGTACCTCAGTAACCCTCTGTAATTTAGGAGTTGGGTAATGATTATCATGTGTTCTGCCCACCATACACATCTGCACATCTGTCTGTCAGATGGCATATTAATTAAAATGCTGGTTTGATCATACATGGATAATATCAGTGCCAATGTTAAAACCAGACTGTTTAGTTCAAACTGAGATGTGGGAAAGCCTAAATTATATCAGAAAGTGGGTGGACAGAAATGAGGGGTGTGTATTAGAACAAAGAGATTGATTGGGGGCTAGTGACAGAGACTTGCATAGGGGACTGGCATAAGGACTGAGTTGGGGGAGTGGGTGGAGGGATAGATTTAATAGGTTACATATTTTAAAGGGGATTTATGGTGATTTTATTTACGATTTACATTTTACATTTACATTTACATTTTAGTCATTTAGCAGACGCTCTTAACCAGAGCGACTTACAGGAGCAATTAGGGTTAAGTGCCTTGCTCAAGGGCACATTAACGTCATTTAGCAGACGCTCTTAGCCAGAGCGACTCACAAATTGGTGCGTTCACCCTATAGCCAGTGGGATAACCACTTTACAATTTGGGGGGGGGTTAGAAGGAATACTTTATCCTATCCCAGGTATTCCTTAAAGAGGTGGGGTTTCAAATGTCTCCGGAAGGTGGTGAGTGACTCCGCTGTCCTGGCGTCGTGAGGGAGCTTGTTCCACCATTGGGGTGCCAGAGCAGCGAACAGTTTTGACTGGGCTGAGCGGGAGCTGTGCTTCCGCAGAGGAAGGGGAGCCAGCAGGCCAGAGGTGGATGAACACAATGTCCTCGTTTGGGTGTAGGGACTGATCAGAGCCTGAAGGTACAGAGGTGCCGTTCCCCTCACTGCTCCATAGGCAAGCACCATGGTCTTGTAGCGGATGCGAGCTTCAACTGGAAGCCAGATTTCTTTGATCATGTCTTCAATTATTTGACCCAGGTGCCATCTCTTTGTACCACACTGCTCTTGTCCTCAATAGGCAAGCTGTGTACCTTTTCATGTTGTTCTGTACCAATGTTCTTTGGCATACATTAGTTAAGCTCTTTGTCCTGCTAAATATGCCAACTATTGTATGAAATGTTGTAATGGGGTAAATCCATTTGAATTCAATCACTTTTTGACAGCACCCTTTTGATTTGAACGAAACCTTTCACACATATTTGCCCATTGTAGAAGTGTTCAGAAAGTGACTTTTTGGACCCCAATGCCAAAACATTCAAGAGATAAAGATACTCAAAGTTGACCTATTTTGCATACCATGACATCCATGTCGTCATCACAAAAAAACAAACGTATATATTTGTGATGAAGACATGGATGTCATGGTATGCAAAATAGGTCAAATTTGAGCACCTTTATCTCTTTTTATATATTAAATGTAAATTATGTAAACTATATAGATTTTTTGCATATGTTGTAGCTTAGACATTATCTGAGGTTGTGTCCGCCATCAGTTGAGACACAACATGCTCTTGAATACAGGGTGGGTGTGGATGATTAACGTAATTTAAGGTAAAAAATGTCAATTTTATTCAAAAAATTATCAAATAGTTTGACAACCCTGTTCAACCATTTATCTTTTCCAGTGCTGAAGACATGGATGTCTCATGGTATGGTGGGGTATGAAAAATGGGTAAACTTTGAGCACCTCTCTCTTGAATGTTTTGGCATTCAGGTCCAAAAAGTCACTTTCTGAGCACGTCTTCCATGGGCAAACATGTATGGAAAGTTGTTTGTTTAAATCAAAAGGGATGCTGTCAAAAAGTGATTGAATTCATATGGATTTACCAAATTAATACATTGTTTCTCAGTAAGCATTGAAATCAGAGAAACTACCTGCCACTGAGTATCTCCATTTGTGTTCAGTGTTTTCTCTAATGTACAGTGGGGAAAAAAAGTATTTAGTCAGCCACCAATTGTGCAAGTTCTCCCACTTAAAAAGATGAGAGAGGCCTGTAATTTTCATCATAGGTACACGTCAACTATGACAGACAAATTGAGAAAAAGAAATCCAGAAAATCGCATTGTAGGAATTTTAATGAATTTCTTTGCAAATTATGGTGGAAAATAAGTATTTGGTCACCTACAAACAAGCAAGATTTCTGGCTCTCACAGACCTGTAACTTCTTCTTTAATAGGCTCCTCTGTCCTCCACTCTTTACCTGTATTAATGGCACCTGTTTGAACTTGTTATCAGTATAAAAGACACCTGTCCACAACCTCAAACAGTCACACTCCAAACTCCACTATGGCCAAGACCAAAGAGCTGTCAAAGGACACCAGAAACAAAATTGTAGACCTGCACTAGGCTGGGAAGACTGAATCTGCAATAGGTAAGCAGCTTGGTTTGAAGAAATCAACTGTGGGAGCAATTATTAGGAAATGGAAGACATACAAGACCACTGATAATCTCCCTCGATCTGGGGCTCCACGCAAGATCTCACCCCGTGGGGTCAAAATGATCACAAGAACGGTGAGCAAAAATCCCAGAACCACACGGGGGGACCTAGTGAATGACCTGCAGAGAGCTGGGACCAAAGTAACAAAGCCTACCATCAGTAACACGCTACGCCACCAGGGACTCAAATCCTGCAGTGCCAGACGTGTCCCCCTGCTTAAGCCAGTACATGTCCAGGCCCGTCTGAAGTTTGCTAGAGTGCATTTGGATGATCCAGAAGAGGATTGGGAGAATGTCATTTGGTCAGATGAAACCAAAATAGAACTTTTTGGTAAAAACTCAACTCGTCGTGTTTGGAGGACAAAGAATGCTGAGTTGCATCCAAAGAACACCATACCTACTGTGAAGCATGGGGGTGGAAACATCATGCTTTGGGGCTGTTTTTCTGCAAAGGGACCAGGACGACTGATCCGTGTAAAGGAAAGAATGAATAGGGCCATGTATCGTGAGATTTTGAGTGAAAACCTCCTTCCATCAGCAAGGGCATGGAAGATTAAACGTGGCTGGGTCTTTCAGCATGACAATGATCCCAAACACACCGCCCGGGCAACGAAGGAGTGGCTTCGTAAGAAGCATTTCAAGGTCCTGGAGTGGCCTAGCCAGTCTCCAGATCTCAACCCCATAGAAAATCTTTGGAGGGAGTTGAAAGTCTGTGTTGCCCAGCGACAGCCCCAAAACATCACTGCTCTAGTGGAGATCTGCATGGAGGAATGGGCCAAAATACCAGCAACAGTGTGTGAAAACCTTGTGAAGACTTACAGAAAACGTTTGACCTGTGTCATTGCCAACAAAGAGTATATAACAAAGTATTGAGAAACTTTTGTTATTGACCAAATACTTATTTTCCACCATAATTTGCAAATAAATTCATTAAAATTCCTACAATGTGATTTTCTGGATTTTTTTTTCTCATTTTGTCTGTCATGGTTGACGTGTACCTATGATGAAAATTACAGGCCTCTCTCATCTTTTTAAGTGGGAGAACTTGCACAATTGGTGGCTGACTAAATACTTTTTTTCCCCACTGTAAACAGTACAGTATTATGAGAGAGATTTGAATGAAACCTTTAAAGCGAAGAAATCTCATCTCTATTTCATCTAAATCTAGCTTTGCTAAACCAACATATAAATATCCTGAGAAGAATCTGTGATAGTGTGTGCAGATGCAAACAAGAGTTTGTCTTTTCACCAGTCAGCTGAATAACTGAACCCAAAGCACTCCCTATATCACATAGACATTCCAGGTGAGGTGTCTATATTTTGCTCACAAGGCAGGCATGCCTCTGTATAGGCTTATTGTAATGGACCATAATATCAATCTGGTCTCACAGCTGGTCATTATGGTCTGTAGGATCTGTCCTGTCAGTGGTCTACTGCCCCTAGACAGCTATTATACACATGAGCTGAAATGTCAGTGTTGCTTGTGAGGTCCAGTTTGTTGACGTGTGAACCTCATAGCCTCATCATCACTGTGACTCAGGGGGGTTTAAGTGGTTTGCAGGTCACCTCCGCTTGTTTGTTAGTGGTCACCTATGGCTATTTTTACCTGCTAATGATCCACATTTTGACCTCAGTGTTGTTTCCAAAAACAGAAATGAAGTGTCTAGTCCAGTATGCTTCAATACAAGAGTAATAGAGGATTGAAGGAATTGAAAGGAGCTCCATGTCTCCCCATCTCACCGTGTGAGTTCCTCCTTCCCACCCAGAACCCAGTGCAGGAGTGGGGTGAGGAGTTTGAGGAGGGGGCGTTGTATGGGATCACCTTGCGTCGGGAGCCCGTCCAGATACCAGCCAGCCCCACCGAAGCCCGGCCATGCGTTGCCTTCGTCCAGTACCGGACCTGCAAGGTGCGCAGGCTGAAGGCAGCCACCCTGAACCGGCTGGTGAGCCACCTCCTGGACCCCTGCTGCCAGGAGCCCGACTACAGACGGATCTTCCTGTCCACCTACCAGACCTTCACCACTACCAGTGCACTCATAGAGCTGCTCTTCCAGAGGTGGGCCATGTCATTAAGTTACAGTACTCATAACTGCTGTTACGTTTTACCTGACCATTGTCTCAGACCATAATGCAGAAGCTATTTCACTGTTAAAATTAGACAGTATTAAATTATGTGAGCAGGTTGTTTGACCTCTATAGTTTGAAAACACCTTGACATTCTAGTTTTACTGCTTATTAAAACCCATCTTCTACCAAGTTAATGTTTGGTGAAATGGCCTAAAAATGTCCATCTCCCTCTCTCTTCTTTTGCCTTCTTGTCTTCACCCACCTTTTTGCGAACACAACTCTTTTGACACATTCCGAGTAATCACAGTAACAAATAAGATTAGCCAAATTGGATTCAGAATGTTATGTTGGACACATATGAGCGGGGACATCGAGTGGCCGTTTTTGAACAACACCTCTCGCTGTGCATGCAAAGTCACTTAGTTTCGTCAGACTGTTTTTTTGTCTTTCTTATTTCCCTGACAAAATGATTATCTCAGCATCTTTGATTTAATGATAAGCACCCAGCCGGTAGTTAGCCATTACAGGTTTTACAACAATAACAATAATTCACTGAGTTTGGAGTGAGGTCAGGATAACAACAGAGCATAGAGACAGACCAAAGAAAAACAGTCTGAAGAAGAATGTGACCAACAGGACAGTGGTCCAATCACAGTTTAGATGACTCTGACACTGTCTTCCTAATTGCTCTCACAGGGACAAAGTAGCTTTAGATGTGGACAACAGTGAATGTCACAGGAGGTGAGCTGGCTGCTTTTCCCTTGATCACATTTATTTCTGTGAATCTGGAATAGGGAAGACATTGTTTCATCACATGTTGTTGTCTCCTCAGGCGTCTGTTGCCCCTGATCCAGACTTGGTTGGAGGAGTACAGTGACGACTTCCGGGATCCTCCTCAGCACCCCTCCCTAAGGCTGCTGTTGGACCACCTTCACTGCCTGTCCTCCTTCTGTTCACTGGCCCAGCACTCTGAAACTCTGCTTAAGAAGTTCCAGAGAGAAGGTACAGGATTATCTCAATTCACTTGTTTTTCCTAACCTTTTCTGTGAATTGCCTTTGAATATTATACCATTGTTGACCCCCTTCTGTCATTCCTCTCTCCTTCAATAGAAATGGATACTGGTGGCCATTCTGCCCAGGCTAAGGTGAATCAGGAAGACGAGGGCTCAGGGGAGGAAGTCCCAGAATGGGACAGCCCACTGGATCAGGGTGACATCATGGACTTCTCAGTCACAGGCATTGCAGAACAGCTCACCCGACTGGATGCTGTAAGTGTCAATCATGGCAGATAACTTCTGGCTCTTAATATGCGTCCTCAGGAGTGGATCACTAACAATCTTCTTCCATTTTACCTTCCTTATCTGTGTGTCTCAGGGGCTGTTTGGGAAGGTGGTTCCCTACCAGTGTCTGGGCTGTGTGTGGTCCCAGAGAGACAAGAAGGAGAACCTGTCTGCCACAGTCAGCGCCACCATCGCCCAGTTTAACGCAGTCACCAACCGGGTCATCACCTCCCTGCTCTGCCGATCCACCACCTCCAGCCCCCCTTCCGTCCGCAGGGCCTCCAGCCCAGCTCAGAGGGCCTGCGTCATTGAGAAGTGGATCAGAGTAGGACAGGTCAGACACATCTAGTAACGTGGACCATTGATGGATACATTTTCAAATCCAAGTGCAGCCTGACACATCGAAACGTTAACCTGTATCCTGGTTCTCAGCGCATTCAGTTGTAAGTAGTAAGTCCCTATTCAGTCTCTAACTTGTGACTGTTTTCTGAAACAGGAGTGTCGGCAGCTGAAGAATTTCTCCTCTTTGAGGGCCATCCTGTCTGCCCTTCAGTCCAATGCTGTCTACAGGCTGAGGAAGACTTGGGCTGCTGTGTGTAGGTACGGACTGTACGGTCACACTGGAAGGGTTTGCTGAGTCATGAAGCTAGAGGGCCAATAACATTGACTGAATATGGCAAAAAAATAAACAATGGTGTCCTTATCCTCTCTGCGAATTTAAGGCTCAGTAAGGAAATGATTTACACCTAATTGACCTACATTATTAAACCAACCTTAGTTTGTAATTCATGCCATAACTATGCAATAAAAAATATGTCTTGTGTCAATGTCAAGAATAGATGAACAATAGTTTTAGGTCAACATGCCATGCCTTACCAACTCTAAATCCCTTTATTGATTCAACGTTGCTAGTGGTGTCTTGTCTGAGTGTTATTTTTGGATTGATTCAATTGGTTTGTTCTTCTTCAGGGACAGCATGGCCATCTTTGATAACCTCTGTGAAACCTTCCCAGATGAGAACTGTGTGTTGAGCAACAGAGAGATCCTTGTGGAGGTAAGAATCCAATAAATTAAGGAAAATGATTTAACTGAATGTTTTACTTGAGGCTCCGTGCAAATGTATGCTTTCTTTCTACAACCATAATGCAGACGATATGACACTGTTGAAATAATGACAATATGGAGTGTTTATTGTTTACAGAGATGTTGATCTCTACTTACATCTTCAAGCACCTTGATATTCTACTTTTACGACTTATTAAAACCCATCTGCTTTCTGTCAAGTTAATGTTTAGTGAAATTGCCTAACGGTGTGTTAATAGCAGGCCATTGTCCCAAAGCAAAAGAGAGGGTGTTCTGTTTTTCTGTCAGCTCTGGGTGTTTGTGTCAAATCTTCATTAGGTCTGGTTACAGTGAGAGGGCTCTAAAGTAATATTCTACATATTGCTCCGAATGTAACAACAAGCTGATATTAGCATCTCCGTCAACAAACACTACACTAATGACCTTTATTTCATTTTACTGTGTGGGTCCACCCCTTTTGTTACTTAGCACAAAACTGCTTTAGTTCACATCTTGACATTTCCAACTGGTCATGTTGACATGGATTTTAAAAGCTCGATATTGTTTACGTATTGAGATACATTTATCTATTCTAAGAACAACCAATGTGGTGTTGACCCCATAAGCTGGTAAAGGCAGTTCTGACCTAGACCAGATTTGACTGACTCTTTGCATATGCTGTAGGTAATTACAGATGGGTAGACAGGTTGACAATGGAAGGCCATAAATGCAGACTGAATTTAGCTTCTGCTTGACCCCTGTTCAGGATGGAAGCCAACCAGCCATGGATAACATTTCTCCCAAGATATCCAAGGATTGTCCTATTGCCAGACAGATGGTAAGCAATACTTCAGAGAGCGATTGAGTAAGAGACATTGCAGATATGTTATGTAGATATATATATATATATATATATATATATATATATATATATATATATATATATATATATATATATATATATATATATAGTGGGGGTCATTGAGTTCGAGTTTAGCTTTCACTTCTTTCCATGCGACATTAAATGGACAGAAATGATAGCAGAATTCGGTGTATCTGAAAGTAAAACAAACAGGTTTATTATAAGCCGTTACCATGGGGGGATAGAAAGGGAAGGAAGGATCCTAGTATTGTCTACTCAGTATTTTGCGGTGGCAGTTTCTGCTTCTTGAGAAGTCACATGTAGCCCCCTTTCCACATCAGCTCTTAACCCACAAGAGGTTACAGTGATTCCCCTAGAGGAAAAACATATTAAAATACAGAGAGAGTCGTGTGGCAAGTTTCAAATGGCCACAGATTACTAGGCTAGCTTCATATGCACATTCTCTAAAGCTGTGTTACTAGAATCCTCTGACATTCTCTGTTCTGTCTCCTGTTTCTGTACTGCTGTCTCAGAGCACCTCCAGTGGGGTGGTTCCTTACCTGGGCACGTACCTGACTATCTTCACCATGCTGGACACTGCTCTACCAGATACTGTGGAGGTAAGCAAACAGCCATTGACACAGACTGCTATGTTATGGCAGCTACTTTAGGTTAATTCTATATTTACCTTAGCTGATTGCTATCTTAATGTTGTTAATAAATCTTACATATTGTCAAGTTTTTACATGTATTCTAGCATGTTGTGCTCTTTTTGACAGGGGGACCTCATAAACTTTGAAAAGAGGAGGAGGGTAAGTTGTTTTTGTCTTCGATCTCTAAGCCTGTAGGGAATGGGATTTTACGTAAAGAAAACAAAATATACAGTACAAGCGTGTCCAATAAATATTGAACCGATGTTATAGGACATTAAATGCATTGTATTGCTGGTACACTCGCCACCACATTTTAGTGGCACTTTGACATGCCGAGGGGAAAAGTGCACACCTTTGTGCTTAGGGATCTCTGCATGTCTGGCAGACATATCAGTATGGATGACGGATCACCACCTCAAGCTGAACCCTGGCAAGACGGAGCTGCTCTTCCTCCCGGGGAAGGACTGCCCGTTCCATGATCTCGCCATCACGGTTGACAACTCCGCTGTGTCCTCCTCCCAGAGTGCGAAGAGCCTAGGCGTGACCCTGGACAACACCCTGTCGTTCTCCGCCAACATCAAGGCGGTGACCCGCTCCTGCAGGTTCATGCTCTACAACATTCGGAGAGTACGACCCTGCCTTACACAGGAAGCGGCACAGGTCCTAATCCAGGCACTTGTCATCTCCCGTCTGGACTACTGCAACTCGCTGTTGGCTGGCCTCCCTGCCTGTGCCATTAAACCCCTACAACTCATCCAGAATGCCGCAGCCCGTCTGGTGTTCAACCTTCCCAAGTTCTCTCACGTCACCCCCCTCCTCCGCACACTCCACTGGCTTCCAGTTGAAGCTCGCATCCGCTACAAGACCATGGTGCTTGCCTATGGAGCAGTGAGGGGAACGGCACCTCTGTACCTTCGGGCTCTGATCAGTCCCTACACCCAAACGAGGGCATTGCGTTCATCCACCTCTGGCCTGCTGGCTCCCCTTCCTCTGCGGAAGCATAGTTCCCGCTCAGCCCAGTCAAAACTGTTCGCTGCCCTGGCACCCCAATGGTGGAACAAGCTCCCTCACGACGCCAGGACAGCGGAGTCTCTCACCACCTTCCGGAGGCATTTGAAACCCCACCTCTTTAAGGAATACCTGGGATAGGATAAAGTAATCCTTCTACCCCCCCCCCCCCCCCCCCCCCCCAAAATTGTAAAGTGGTTATCCCACTGGCTATAGGGTGAACGCACCAATTGGTGAGTCGCTCTGGATAAGAGCGTCTGCTAAATGACGTAAATGTGCCCTTGAGCAAGGCACTTAACCCTAATTGCTCCTGTAAGTCGCTCTGGATAAGAGCGTCTGCTAAATGACTAAAATGTAAATGTAAATGGATGTTTGCTTACTGCTCTAAATGACTCTGCCTCTCAGATAGTCTTTATTGGAGCCCCATGACTGTTAAACGTGTTGCTAGTTCATAACAAGTTACAAAACAACCACACAGCTGACATGGGTTCATGATCTCCCTCTCTCTCTCTGCAGGAGTTTGAGATTCTCTCTCAGATCCGGCAGCTCCAAGCCTCCTGCTCTCAATACAACCTGCCCCATCACACCAGGATCACTGCCTGGTTACAGGGCCAGAAGCTGCTCACGGACCAGGAGAGGTGAGAACCTGTCCCCCACTGGTTTTATGGTAGAGCAATGAGGAGATAAAGAGCTGGTGAGCTTTGTAAGGATTGATGGGTCTTAAAATGATGCCAGTAAACCCTTGTCCATGGAGATTTATAGAACCTGAATGGTCTCTTTCTAATATGCGGTATACACAAATGTACTACTCAAATGACATGTAAAACACAATTCCCATGATCCCTACCCTGGTTTTGCCTGTTAAGGAAATGAATAGAACCCATCTAGAGCTGGGGTTGACACAGGGCCGCAGAGTATGCAGGCTTTTAAATCAGATGTGTTAGTGCAGGGCTGGGACAAAAGGCTGTATACATTTAGACAAGTCCACCCTGACTTCGGGGCTCATAAGTGTTTTCTATGTGTTGTGCCACAGCTATGAACTGTCCAGAAACCTGGAACCTCCAGTAGACCTCTGCTCCGCCAGTGCCTGGAGCCACCGTTCCCTCAGCAAGAAACTCTCCTCGTGCGTACTGAACACTTCTCTTAACAGTTGCCATCTTGTTAATTCTACTCAAGACAATAGTATTCACCCCATCTCTAATATATATATATATATATATATACAACTATTGTAACATTGTTGTGATTAAACAAGAACTATAAAAGAACAATGACAAAATTCAGTATTCAAGTGTACGTTGACCACATTTGTTCATTTTGTACAAAGTTCTAACTGTTTGTATTTGCAGACTCCTGAAAGTGAGTGAGGGACCCAGCAGCAAAAGCCATGCAGACCAGATCAGTGTGTCGTCTTCAGGGTCCAGTGGCTCTGAGATGGAGGACCTCTCCACCCCTCCCTCCACACTCAGACTGCAGGTACAGGGCTCTCCTTTCCCTTTTAGACATACCTTGGACTCTGTCTCTCACTCTGTCAGTCATTGCGCACCCTGGTTAAAGCCGTTTCAAATGTTTTAATAGAACACACTGTACTACAAAACATCCTCTAGTTACACTTTACTAACACCAGTAGTTACACCATGAAGCAATTCAAAAGTATGTCATTATGTAGCTTTTTATATAATCTCCCATTCATAACAGTGATCCCCATTGACAGCCCATAGAAACTGATGTCCTTGAGAACTGGAATGTCAATTGACCAGATCCTTGTTAAGCCAAGCAGGAGTGGTGTTTGCTTAGCACATGCCTCTGGTGAAGCAATACTTCAGTTGTCCACAAATGTGCTGAGGTCAATATCTCAGACAGACAAACCGAAAGACTAATTCATTATTCCCAATGGCACTCATGGATGTTCTGTCTCTCTCCCTTGTCCCAGTCTCTGTCCAGCTCCTGTCAAAATGTGGTGGAGGCCTTAACCTCCTCCCCGGAAGGCTCCACTCCCTCCAGTTGTCCCTCCAATTGTTCCTCCAGTTCTCAGCCTGACCTCTCTGCTCCTGCTCCTGTGGCTGCCCACCCTAAACCCATGCTGGCCTCTCATCACAAGCGCTCTGTGTCCATGACCTCCCTCCCGCTCTACAACAGACAGGTGGCTGACTCCTGTATAGTGAGGGTCAGTGTGGAGGCTGGCAACGGCAACATGTACAAGAGCATCCTGGTGAGCTTGGATTGGGATCTGGGGGTAGGGACTATCTTTGGGATCTAGGCTGTTACGGAAATGTTTTAAAAGGGATAATTTGTATAGTACTCTAGCTCTGTACATTATATTTGGTTATGATGAACTAAGATAAGAACTGCCGTGCTGGTTACATTTGTCATTTAGCAGATGCTCTTATCCAGAGCGACTTAGTTATTGCATTCATGTTAAGATGGCTAGGTGAGACAACCACATCACGGTCTTAGTAAGTATATTTTCCCTCAATAAAGATGTTATCAGCAAAGTCAGTGCTAGTAAGAAAAGACAGGTGGGCGAGGCGGGATAAGACTGACGTCTTATTTAAGATACTCTGGTTGGTTGAAGGGAGGTTTTGCAGCCAAACCCTTCTTGTCCTCATTCTTTTACAGTATGTTAACTGCTTTTTTGACTTATGTGTCCTTCTCAGCTGACTAGTCAAGAAAAAACTGCCCAGGTGATCCAGAGGGCCCTGGAAAAACACAACCTGGAGCACATGACCTGCCAAGACTTCACCCTCACACAGGTGATCTCCCGGGAAAGAGGTGAGTGCACGATAAATGCTCTTACACAGTACATATGCCCACTCAAAAACAGAGGCCACATAGTTTGGCATTAACTGTACTGAACTACAGTAGAAATATTACTGAAGATAGTGTTGTCCTTGAATGATTGACGAGGACTTTAATAGTGTACTTGTATGTAATATTCTCCTTTCTCATACCAACCCCCACGTCTTCTGTTTTTCAGAGTTACTCATTCCGGACAAAGCTAACGTCTTCTACGCAATGTCCACGTCTGCGAACTTTGACTTTGTTCTGCGCCAGTGTCCAAAGGGTCAAAAGAAACCACTGTGCGCTACTTCCAGCCTTGGATGTTATTCAAAGTAGACGCCATTCTATGGCAATGATGAGTAACTGCAACTCGAGCAAACCAAGGGGTGCCATGAGAGCAACAGGTGGAAGATAGTACTGTATGATGGCACTTTATGAAAATACACGTTGTGTATACATGTATATAGGTCTGAAGACAACAGCTTTGGGACTACATTTTGAAACCTATTAAACAGAATTACCTTTTATTTATTGGTGGAGCGAACTCTA
Source organism: Coregonus lavaretus (assembly GCF_964263955.1). Taxonomy (NCBI): domain Eukaryota; kingdom Metazoa; phylum Chordata; class Actinopteri; order Salmoniformes; family Salmonidae; genus Coregonus; species Coregonus lavaretus. The sequence continues at coordinate 19,982,287 of NC_140015.1, read as the reverse complement.
CATGAATTTCACCATTGAACACTCAACATTCCCCAAATACTTCCCTGAGGTGCTTTACTTCGTGGAAAGAAGGAGTCACATGGCATTGGAACAGCATCAACAATCAGCAGTGACTGTGATGCTCTCTCCCTCTCTCACACAAATATTCAGACACGTAATAGTTGTTTCCTATTGTCTCCTCTCCTCTGAGCAAAACCAGTGACCTATTTGTTTTAATGAGAGAGATGACTGACGTTTCCCAACAGGGAGAGACAACCTGTGAGCCTTAAAAGGGAATGAGGTCAGATGGTCGGTGAAGGGCATGTGTAATGGACAGGCCTCGGACAGCAGCTTTCCCAACAGGAGACAGCCTGCCCCTGCCACCTGAGAAGTGGATGGGAATGTTCTCACCGGGATCACTATGTTCCCCAGGGTATCAGCCCGCCGTCATGGCGATACTGATTGGGGCCTTGCGTGCGAAAGTAGTGGCTGCCCTGACTGGCTGGATGGCATTCCACATTCAGTACAGTCAGCTGCTGTAGAGGGGGACACTGACAAACCTTTAAGGACACAGACTGTCACAGTTATAATGATGGTGATAATAATGTGTGCGTTGTAAATGGTTCTGTGTTGCATTTCAGTGTTAATACTTTGAGATTTATGTTATTTTTACATTGTTTTCTATTTATGTCTATAATGCTCTTGATGATTAGGTGGGCCTCCATGACTGTGTTGCCTAGCTACCCAAACTCCTTGCTCCGGCCAAACGGCACGCCCACGGACGTTAGTTTCTTCTCCGCAATGAGTCTGGATCTGAGTAACTCCCCAACGATTTCTAGAATGGAAATCCATTCTAGACCATCTGATTGGTCCAAGAAACCGATGGGTTGGGCCAGAGCACACGTGGGTAACGCGGCATTTAGAAAATTAGTTATTGGCTTTGATACGCTGATAATTTAGTGATGATCCAACCACTGATGACATTTGTTTTGTACAACACCCCTCATTTTGTCACCACAAATGACTTCAATGATGGCAGTCTCAGACTGTAGTATGTTGCGAACGATAGAGCAGCGAAATAATTCAGTTTGAGTCATCAGGCAAGGCTGTGTGCATTCATTAGCCCTAATCTATGGAGTTCACATGACTGGGCAGGGGCGCAGCCATCGGTGGGAGACTCACTTGGGAGACTGGCCACACACTGGGGAGCAAGGCCCAGCCAATCAGAATGAGTATTTCATCACAAAATGTTTTTATTACAGACAGAAATACTCCTCAGTTTCATCAGCTGTCCGGGTGGCTGGTATCAGATGATCCCACAGATGAAGAAGCTGGATGTCGAGGTCCTGGGCTGGCATGGTTACACGTGGTCTGCGGTTGTGAGGCCGGTTGAACGTACTGCCAAATTCTCTAAAACAACGTTGGAGACGGCTTATGGTAGAGAATTTAACATTCAGTTCTCTGGCAACAGCTCTGGTTGACATTCCTGCAGTCAGCAAGCCAATTGCCCGTTCCCTCAAAACATCTGTGGCATTGTGTTGTGTGACAACTGCACATTTTAGAGTGGCCTTTTATTGTCCGCAGCGCAAGATGCACCTGTGTAATGATCAAGCTGTGTTATCAGCTTCTTGATATGCCACATCTGTCAGGTGGATGGATTATCTTGGCAAAGGAAAATATGCTCACTAACAGGGATGTAAACAAATTTGTGCACAAAATTTGAGCTAAATAAGCTTTTTGTGCATATGGAACATTTCTGGGATCGTTTATTTCAGTTCATGAAATCATGGGACCAACACTTTACATGTTGCGTTTATATTTTTGTTCAGTATACATTCTATACCATGCCAGGTGTCTTGACTGTTTAAAACTTGCAGATGAATAGGTATTTCCAAAATATTTATTTAAAAAATCAGTGTATGACACTACAGTAGCTTAATTTAGATGTTTATGGGGACTATCATGCAAATAAGTGTGATATATTTAACATTTCCGCTATGATTGAACCAAATTGGTTACGCAACATTCTGAAAAAAGGTGAAAAGAAATCCAAACACTTCAGACAGCATAAGCCCTTGTATAAATTAAGTGCTATAAATAACTTGAGGCGCTTTCATCTGCCAGAGCATTGATGTACCCCTTTCATCCAGGGCTTGCAGATACGTAATTTGAACCCAGAACCCAGATTGAAATCTACTGTATATTACAAATCTGCCTGAAACTGAATTCTCAGAGGTTACTTAGTTGTCTCTTTGAGATGAATAGTGTTAAAGGTAATTGTAAACTAAAGAGGAAGCGTTAAATATATGGCTTATACAATGCTGTGAAAATCCTGCAAACATAAAAAAACTGAGTGATTCAAGCAACAGGACATCTCAGAAATGCCTGCACTTTTACTGAGCTGTCCAATTTCATTGTCTCTGTGCTCCAAATAAACAGTTTCTCAACCTTTTTCTGATTATGTACAAAATCACATCAAGCTTGGTTTGTCTACATTTCTTATACTGTATTTCACTTTATGATTCTAGGATTATTGGTTGCCATCTCTCTGAATATATAAGTGTAGGCTACACACACGCCATACTGTCAGATTGGCACTTATATTCATGATCTAATTCAGGGTTCCCCAACTGTCGGCCCGTGGCCTGCGCGTGATTTTATTTGAAAATGAGTTGTAGTTGTTGGACATAAGACTGTAAAAACACCATCAAATCAGCTCCAAGTGATTTTAATTTTGGAAATATGTTCCAAAGTATTCCCATGCATAATAGAGCGATATACACTGACTGTACAAAACATTAGGAACACCTGCTCTTTCCATTACATAGACTGACCAGGTGAATCCAGGTGAAAGCTATTATCCCTTATTGATGTCACCTGTTAGTGTAGATGAAGGGGAGGAGATAGGTTAAATAAGTATTTTTAAGCCTTGAGACAATTGAGACATGGATTGTGTATGTGTGCAATTCAGAGGGCGAATGGGCAAACCAAAATATTTAAGTGCCTTTGAACGGGGTATGGTAGTAGGTGCCAGGCGCACTGGTTTGAGTGTGTCAAGAACGGCAACGCTGCTGGGTTTTTCATAGTGCTAGGGAAACAAAGCTTCCTGATTAGATTAGTGTTTAGTCACATGGACGCAGACGTAATTGCAGGGTACAGCGAAACTCTTATAATAATAATATTCACGTTTAATCCCTTTTGCAATTATGTTAGCACAGCTGAAAACTGTTGTGCTGATTAAAGAAGCAATAAAACTGGCCTTCTTGAGACTAGTTGAGTATCTGGAGCATCAGCAATTGTGGGTTCGATTACAGGCTCAAAATGGCCAGAAACAAAGAACTTTCTTCTGAAAGTGTCACGTTCGTTCATAAATGGGACGGACCAAGGCGCAGCGTGATATGCATACATGTTTATTTCAACTTAATAAACACTCGACAAAACAAGAAACGAAACGAAACGTGAAGTCCAAGGTAGACACAAACAACATACCTATACGGAACAAGATCCCACAACTCAATAGTGCCAATAGGCTGCCTAAGTATGGTCCCCAATCAGAGACAACGAGCGACAGCTGCCTCTGATTGGGAACCACACCGGCCAACATAGAAATAACCATACTAGAACCTATAACATAGAACAAGCACAACAAGGAATATACACACCCTGACTCAACATATAAGCGTCCCCTGAGTCAGGGCGTGACAGTACCCCCCCCCAAAGGTGCGGACTCCGACCGCACAACATAAACATAACAGGGTAGGGGCCGGGTGGGCATTCCGCCTCGGAGGCGGATCCGGCTCAGGGCGTGACGACCTCTCACTCTTCGCCTCCCTGTTGCGCCCCTGGTCTGGTCTAGACCTCGGCGCGTTGCTTCCCCTCTCCTTCCTCTCACGATACGCCAGGCCCAATCACTGGCTTGGTGCGAGGTGCAGGAACAGGCCGGGCCGGGCTGGCGACGCGCACCACTGGCTTGGTGCGAGGAGCAGGAACAGGCCGGGCCGGACTGGCGACGCGCACCACTGGCTTGGTGCGAGGAGCAGGAACAGGCCGTGCCGGCGACGCGCACCACTGACTTGGTGCGAGGAGCAGGAACAGGCCGGGCCGGACTGGCGACGTGCACCACTGGGTTGGTGCGAGGAGCAGGAACAGGCCGGACCGGGCTGGCGACGCGCACCACTTTCTTGGTGCGAGGAGCAGGAACGGGTCGGGCCGTACTAGGAACACGCACCACTGCCTTAGTGCGGGGAGCAGGAACGGGCCGGACCGGACTGGCGACATGCACCACTTGCTTGGTGCGAGGAGCAGGACTGGGTTCCTTTATTAACCCCCGCTCCCTCTGCTGCCTAACCAGCTCCTCTCGCCGTGCCTCTACACTTTCCTTCTCCCTTTTAGCCTCCTGCAGCGCCTCCCTCTGACCGAATAACTCCTGCTCCCTCTGAACCAATAGCCCCCGTAACATGGTGGCCTCCTCTCTTAACCTGCAGACTCGCCCTTCCACGGCCTCCTGCTGCCTCGTCATCCACCCCGTGTGCCCCCCCAAAAAAATGTTCTTGGGGTTGCCTCTCGGGTCTCCGTTGTCGGCACGGTTGGCGCCGTTTCTCCTCTCCTACCTGGGCATCAACCTTCATCGCCTCCCGATAACGGACGGCCTCCCCCAACCGAGGAGGACATCTACTAAAGTTACCTCCCGTTGAATCCCCGGCGTTTGCTTCTTCTGGGCACGCTGCTTGGTCCTTGTTTGGTGGGATCTTCTGTCACGTTCGTTCATAAACGGGACGGACCAAGGCGCAGCGTGATATGCATACATGTTTATTAAATGAATAAACACAACGACAAAACAATAAACCAACGATACGTGAAGTCCAAGGTAGACACAAACAACATACCTATACGGAACAAGATCCCACAACTCAATAGTGCCAATAGGCTGCCTAAGTGTGGTCCCCAATCAGACACAACGAGCGACAGCTGCCTCTGATTGGGAACCACACCGGCCAACATAGAAATAACCATACTAGAACCTATAACATAGAACAAGCACAACAAGGAATATACACACCCTGACTCAACATATAAGCGTCCCCTGAGTCAGGGCGTGACAGAAAGTCGTCAGTCTATTCTTGTTAATGAGAAATGAAGGCTATTCCATGCGAGAAATTGCCAAGGAACTGAAGATCTCGTACAACGCTGTGTACTACTCCCTTCACAGAACAGCGCAAACTGGCTCTAACCAGAATAGAAAGAATGGGAGGCCACGGTGCACAACTGAGCAAGAGGACAAATACATTAGAGTGTCTAGTTTGAGAAACAGACACCTCACAGGTCCTCAACTGGCAGCTTCATTAAATAGTACCCGCAAAACACCAGTCTCAACGTCAACAGTGAAGAGGCGGCTCCGGGATGCTGAACTTCTAGGCAGAGTTGCAAAGAAAAAGCCATATCTCAGACTGGCCAATAAAAATAAAAGATTAAGATGGGCAAAAGAACACAGACACTGGACAGAGGAAGATTGGAAAAAAGTGTTATGGACAGACTAATCGAAGTTTGAGGTGTTCGGATCACAAAGAACAACATTTGTGAGACGCAGACCAAATGAAAAGATGCTGGAGGAGTGCTTGATGCCATCTGTCAAGCATGGTGGAGGCAATGTGATGGTCTGGGGGTGCTTTGGTGGTGGTAAAGTGGGAGATTTGTACAGGGTAAAAGGGATCTTGAAGAAGGAAGGTTATCATTCCATTTTGCAATACCTTGCCATACCATTTGGACGGCGCTTGATTGGAACCAATTTCCTCCTACAACAGGACAATGACCCAAAGCACAGCTCCAAACTATGCAAGAACTATTTAGGGAAGAAGCAGTCAGCTGGTATTCTGTTTATAATGGAGTGGCCAGCACAGTCACCGGATCTCCACCCTATTGAGCTGTTGTGGGAGCAGCTTGACCGTATGGTACATAAGAAGTGCCCATCAAGCCAATCCAACTTGTGGGAGGTGCTTCAGGAAGCATGGGGTGAAATCTCTTCAGATTACCTCAACAAATTGACAACTAGAATGCCAAAGGTCTGCAAGGCTGTAATTGCTGCAAATGGAGGATTCTTTGACGAAAGCAAAGTTTGAAGGACACAATTATTATTTCAATAAAAAATCATTATTTCTAACCTTGTCAATGACTACATTTCCTATTCATTTTGCTATATTTCTTATTCAAACTCGTTTCATGTATATTTTCATGGAAAACAAGGACATTTCTAAGTGACCCCAAACTTTTGAACGATAGTGTATATATATATATACACATTTATATATATATATATATATATATATATATATATATATATATATATATATATATATATATAGTGAGGGAAAAAAGTATTTGATCCCCTGCTGATTTTGTACGTTTGCCCACTGACAAAGACATGATCAGTATATAATTTTAATGGTAGGTTTATTTGAACAGTGAGAGACAGAATAACAACAAAAAAATCCAGAAAAACGCATGTCAAAAATGTTATAAATTGATTTGCATTTTAATGAGGGAAATAAGTATTTGACCCCTCAGCAAAACATGACTTAGTACTTGGTGGCAAAACCCTTGTTGGCAATCACAGAGGTCAGACGTTTCTTGTAGTTGGCCACCAGGTTTGCACACATCTCAGGAGGGATTTTGTCCCACTCCTCTTTGCAGATCTTCTCCAAGTCATTAAGGTTGAGGCTGATGTTTGGCAACTCGAACCTTCAGCTCCCTCCACAGATTTTCTATTTTCTGGATTGGCTAGGCCACTCCAGGACCTTAATGTGCTTCTTCTTGAGCCACTCCTTTGTTGCCTTGGCCGTGTGTTTTGGGTCATTGTCATGCTGGAATACCCATCCACGAACCATTTTCAATGCCCTGGCTAAGGGAAGGAGGTTCTCACCCAAGATTTGACGGTACATGGCGCCGTCCATCGTCCCTTTGATGCGGTGAAGTTGTCCTGTCCCCTTAGCAGAAAAACACCCCCAAAGCATAATGTTTCCACCTCCATGTTTGACGGTGGGGATGGTGTTCTTGGGGTCATAGGCAGCATTCCTCCTCCTCCAAAACATGGCGAGTTGAGTTGATGCCAAAGAGCTCGATTTTGGTCTGATCTGACCACAACACTTTCACCCAGTTCTCCTCAGAATCATTCAGATGTTCATTGGCAAACTTCAGACGGGCCTGTATATGTGCTTTCTTGAGCAGAGGGACCTTGCGGGCGCTGCAGGATTTCAGTCCTTCACGGCGTAGTGTGTTATCAATTGTTTTCTTGGTGACTATGGTCCCAGCTGCCTTGAGATCATTGACAAGATCCTCCCGTGTAGTTCTGGGCTGATTCCTCACCGTTCTCATGATCATTGCAACTCCACGAGGTGAGATCTTGCATGGAGCCCCAGGCCGAGGGAGATTGACAGTTATTTTGTGTTTCTTCCATTTGCGAATAATCACACCAACTGTTGTCACCTTCTCACCAAGCTGCTTGGCGATGGTCTTGTAGCCCATTCCAGCCTTGTGTAGGTCTACAATCTTGTCCCTGACATCCTTGGAGAGCTCTTTGGTCTTGGCCATGGTGGAGAGTTTGGAATCTGATTGATTGATTGCTTCTGTGGACAGGTGTCTTTTATACAGGTAACAAGCTGAGATTCGGAGCACTCCCTTTAAGAGTGTGATCCTAATCTCAACTTGTTACCTGTATAAAAGACACCTGGGAGCCAGAAATCTTTCTGATTGAGAGGGGGTCAAATACTTATTTCCCTCATTAAAATGCAAATAAATGTATAACATTTTTGACATGCGTTGTTCTGGATTTTTTTTTTGTCATTCTGTCTCTCACTGTTCAAATAAACCTTTTTTTATTTTTTTTATTTTGTCCTCTCCTTCGTATATATTTATTATTTAATCCTACCATCTCCTTATCATCCCCCTTTTGACACATGTTTTGCCCATGTGTCAATATTACCACCTACCTAAACAATCACTTAGGTAATATTGGTAATTTATCATCCAATTGCCATCCCTTATTTTTACCCCCTAATTTTAACATAACAACCCTTTATAACCATCATACTAGGTGTGTTGTTTTGTATTTGAAAAAGCCAATTTGAAAAACAACAACCACAAATAGCCAGGTCCCACTTAATTTGGTAGCTCTCTTTTATGACCTAAATACTGCCTAACTTCACTACTGCTCCCCCTAGCCCTGGGCAACATTCGAATGAGATAAACTAATCTCTTTCTCCTGGTTATACATTTTGTTAACCTTCAATTAACATCAGTAATCTAAAGATGGTAGTACACACAAAACATGATACAGATATCCCCAGTCCTAACCCATCAATAATTGTTTGTATCAATCTAATTCCTCATAACTAATCCATAAAACCACTCAAAATTCCTCGAGTATACAATGATTATTTAATTGATTAACCTAAATCTGCTACATGTGATCTCATCTCAAATGATCCATTATCAATTATTTGATCAACCCCCTAGGAAAATCTGTCTCCCCTTCTATTGTTCCTGTCCCCCCTGTAAATGTCATATTTCAGCTAAACGTTTTATATCCCTCAGTTAATGGTATTTTCTCCCTAATACAGTGAGGGAAAAAAGTATTTGATCCCCTGCTGATTTTGTACGTTTGCCCACTGACAAAGAAATGATCAGTCTATAATTTTAATGGTAGGTTTATTTGAACAGTGAGAGACAGAATAACAACAAGAAAATCCAGAAAAACGTATGTCAAAAATGTTATAAATTGATTTGCATTTTAATGAGGAAAATAAGTATTTGACCCCTATGCAAAACATGACTTAGTACTTGGTGGCAAAACCCTTGTTGGCAATCACAGAGGTCAGATGTTTCTTGTAGTTGGCCACCAGGTTTACACACATCTCAGGAGGGATTTTGTCCCACTCCTCTTTGTAGATCTTCTCCAAGTCATTAAGATTTCGAGGCTGACGTTTGTCAACTCGAACCTTCAGCTCCCTCCACAGATTTTCTATGGGATTATGGTCTGGAGACTGGCTAGGCCACTCCAGGACCTTAATGTGCTTCTTCTTGAGCCACTCCTATGTTGCCTTTGCCGTGTGTTTTGGGTCATTGTCATGCTGGAATACCCATCCACGACCCATTTTCAATGCCCTGGCTGAGGGAAGGAGGTTCTCACCCAAGATTTGACGGTACATGGCCCCGTCCATCGTCCCTTTGATGCGGTGAAGTTGTCCTGTCCCCTTAGCAGAAAAACACCCCCAAAGCATAATGTTTCCACCTCTATGTTTGACGGTGGGGATGGTGTCCTTGGGGTCATAGGCAGCATTCCTCCTCCTCCAAACACGGCGAGTTGAGTTGATGCCAAAGAGCTCAATTTTGGTCTCATCTGACCATAACACTTTCACCCAGTTCTCCTCTGAATCATCCAGATGTTCATTGGCAAACTTCAGACGGCCCTGTATATGTGCTTTCTTGAGCAGGGGGACCTTGCGGGTGCTGCAGGATTTCAGTCCTTCACGGCGTAATGTGTTACTTACCAATTGTTTTCTTGGTGACTATTGTCCCAGCTGCCTTGAGATCATTGACAAGATCCTCCCGTGTAGTTCTGGGCTGATTCCTCACCCTTCTCATGATCATTGCAACTCCACGAGGTGAGATCTTGCATGGAGCCCCAGGCCAAGGGAGATTGACAGTTCTTTTGTGTTTCTTCCATTTGCGAATAATCGCACCAACTGTTGTCACCTTCTCACCAAGCAGCTTGGCGATGGTCTTGTAGCCCATTCCAACCTTGTGTAGGTCTACAATCTTGTCCCTGACATCCTTGGAGAGCTCTTTGGTCTTGGCCAGGGTTGAGAGTTTGGAATCTGATTGATTGATTGCTTCTGTGGACAGGTGTCTTTTATACAGGTAAAAAGCTGAGATTAGGAGCACTCCCTTTAAGAGTGTACTCCTAATCTCAGCTCGTTACCTGTATAAAAGACACCTGGGAGCCAGACATCTTTCTGATTGAGAGGGGGTCAAATACTTATTTCCCTCATTAAAATGCAAATCAATTTATAACATTTTTGACATGCGTTTTTCTGGATTTTTTTTGTTGTTATTCTGTCTCTCACTGTTCAAATAAACCTACCATTAAAATTATAGACTGATCATTTCTTTGTCAGTGGGCAAATGTACAAAATCAGCAGGGGATCAAATACTTTTTTCCCTCACTGTATATCTTCATACATTTCTTCTTTCCCTAAATGAGATTTAATCCCTTGCCTTTCCTCTACTATCCTTCTATCATTACTTGATCAATGATAATAACTGTAATAACTATTAATAATAATTGTAATAATGATTTCACATTAAATTGTGCCTTTTTCTGATAATGTTATAATTGTAGCCTATTGCATTACTTTAGTTTAAAATATAAGTTTGTTTATTTAACAAATCTAGAACCCACTATAGGTTGGCGCTATTCCCTCAGCATAATAGCTAAAGCTACTTGCATCCCCTGGTCCCCGTAACGAAAATAAATTATTGTTCTAGAATTCACCAACTATTTGCATACACCACTGGTGTTAAGCAACCTATCGAATAAAGTAATAACAATTAGAATGTATTAAAGCACTGCCTTCCAGTCAAGTATCTAGACCTCTACTTGAAATCCCACAGCTCAATCTAACTCGCTGGACTGTCTCTATTTTTTTTCCGCTAACCAGAGCCATATATTATTCTCCTTTGTCCTCAACTCAATTTTCACAGCTCTATCGCCATTTTCAGTTCGCTATTCAATTTCTTTAACTGTTCTCTCTGATTAGGCCCTAATTAATAAAACAAATGCTTGCTATCGTTGATAAGCATACATTTAATGATATTCCTATCATTTAAACTGTCTCTCACCCCTTCCCTTGCTCCTTCCTACACAACGGGGAAGGCGCGGGGACCTTATAACATATTTTCATAGACCTTTCTAGAATACTTCTACTTAAGCTATCTAATTCAACCTTTCACATTTCTCAATCCACGTAGTAATCTAGGTCTATAGCCCCAATGCGAAAGCTTAACCCACTGTCCCTACCTGTGTTCGAACCCGGGACCCTCTACATACATCGCCAGTCACTCCACACATTCCGCGATGCTTTCAAAGTAAATACTTCCAGTTCATAGAGCAAGTGACGTCACCAAATGAAAATCGCACTAGCTCTCACCTCATTCAGCAACACACACAAAAAAAAAATCTCTCTCTCTGCACCCATTCCCTATTGAATAAGTGAGTCTTTCTATTTAACCCCAACCACGCTACAAATCTTCCATTCAACATCAACAAACCAAATACTCAGTAGTATCCGGTCACCACCCATACCAGTCGCCGAATTCACTCATACACACAGACCCCACCCCATGCCACCGAAATGCCCAACAAAACATAATAGTTCAATGGAGCCCCCTATTGGCTCTCCACTGTTTATACATTACTTCCATACCCACATTAGTTATGGTCCGATTACCCATTAAACCTTATCACATGATCAAACAACGGCACAACCTTAAACTCATATTCTCTACTTTCTCACCCATTACGTACGTCTACGTTCGGGTGAGCAAGTTCATATGTATATATCGTTAGAAATGTATAGGTACCTCTCAAATAATCGCTTCGTGGTGTTTTTAGCCAATTCTTAATCGACATAAATCACTTCTTAGTCTTTCCTGACTCTCCAAAAGCCATACTCTCGCTGTCTCTAGCCCCTCCCCTCGCGGTTCTCCCTCCTGTGTCCAGTCGGAACAGGTTTAGTCTATTTTTCGTTTTAGCTTGTAATATTCGTCCGTTATTTAATTATTTAAAGTACGTCTATCTATTTATTTAAATCAAATTATTTCCACCTAATTAGTTAAAGTCGGTGCATATTTATATTTTAACGATAAACCAAATTATTTCAGTCTAATTATTTAACCAGTATTTTGCAGGGTCAAACATCAAACGTTAAATTAAATAATAAACCAGATTGCTTCAACTTAATTATTTAAAACCAGTATTATGCTATGTCAAACATCAAACGTTACAGTTCAATTATATCAGTTCAAACATTTCAGTTTAGTCATACTAGTTATTCATTATTTTTACCTTTATATTCCCAATTGTTATTAACGGGTTATATGGTTTAAGCAACCACAGACTTCTTTAACTCCTAATTAGTTTTCTATCAAGGTATACAGGTTTATTAATTTGAATAACCCGCATTCACTCTTTTATTACACTGGGATCATTCGCACTCTCATGCATACGACACCCTATACTTTAAAGTGCTCCTCCGATCTGGGTGTACCCCCAAGTACAACTCCCTGCCGAAGCGCAACACTATAGTGTACTTTAAAGTGCTCCTACGATCCTAGCCGTACTAGTTACGGACCTTGCCGATAGCGCAACACTATCTAAAATTTCCAGAACCTAGCCGTACCCTCGAAGTTACGGACCTTGCCGGTGTAATTCTTAGAACCTAGCCGTACCCTCGTAGTTACGAACCTTGCCGATAGCAATTACTAAGTCAATTATTCCCTGTATCTTCAAACCTAGCCGTACCCTCGCAGTTACGGACCTTGCCGATAGATTTCAGTATTTTCCCCGAACCTAGCCGTACCCCCGCAGTTACGGACCTTGCCGGTAGAACAATACTCTATGGTACCATGGTTTAACATCACATTCACCAAAGGTTTGCATGTCACAATATTGTGCTTCTCTACTCATAATAATTCGTATAATAATTCATAATTTAGTTCACTTACATCAGACAGGTGTTTCACAAAATTAATTTGGATTTAGCCAATGTGCAGAACTTTAGTTATATAACAATAGGTGTCAGCTTACCTGTTTTTAGTAGTCCAGACTCTTTGTGAAACACACCGTCCAATGACAGAGATGTCCAATGGGCCGGACAATACCCAGCGAAGTCCCTTTACCAGATCACAGTCGGAGGTCACCAATTGTTAAGTTGCGTCAATTCAAATCTGGTATTGGAACAAAAAGAGGTCAATACACGTATTCTATAATAGACTAGTATTTTAATTAATGCAAAACACTTCAATGGTAAATATGATGTTCGTATATACGGGCCCACTGAAATACCACACAGGGCAGTCAGAGAACTGGTCCATTGTTATAAGTTCTTCTTTAAATACTCTGACAGAGATAGTTCCCGCTCCCTGCTGGCCTATCAGAGTAGAGACTGAGCGTGGTTTAGACTTACTCAGCCTATCGTTGCCGCACAGGCTGGTCCCAGCCCCTTGGTGCTTCACTGTTGCCAGGCATAAGTTGTTATCGTCACAACTTGTCTCGAGTCAGCAACCTCAGACATCTTTGTAGCAGAACACATGTCCTTGAGCGGTCTAACAAAGAGGCTGTGTGTGTGTCACAAGTCTTATCTCATCCTACCCCCTAACGTTCCTCACATTAATCACAGCTTGTTATGTTGACCAATTTATATCAGTACAGTACAAACCTATTATGTTTAATCATTAATGCTTTCTTATTAAGCTAACAGCACATCTAAAATATAAGAGAATAATTCCCCACACTAGTAAAACTATTTACTGTTGCTGATGTTACACGTTTGCTAAAAAGTTACAAACGGGAGGCCTGGCGCATAGTAACAAGTTAGAAGGTGCTAGGCTAACTAGCTAGCCAGCTCCAGTCGTGCTAACTTTGGCTGCTAAACCTAGCTTTAGGTGGCTGGTTGTAACGTTATAGCTTGCTGTTTAGTAGCCATATCTATGACTAAAAAGAGAAGACGTTTTGCAATCGAGATACAATAGATCTCTGATTGTAAAACCTCTTCTACTTTTAGTCATAGATATGGCTACCTGTAGTTGTTTAGCTAACTCTTTGTTTCAAATCCTCTTTGCTATATTCCGGTTGAAACATGTATGGTTGAATGTCATCATGTAGCTAAAAAAAAAGCTCCATCTTCGAATTCGTGTTGATGAGAGGACTCACTTGAAGCCATTGTGGTCTGATCAGTTCTTTCAGTTTTGCCCAAAGGATTGTGTTGTTTGTTAGTGTCCACCTCCCTTTAAAAAAAGCCTGCCTTGGGGGAGGGATGGGGCCAAAGCACGAAGCACCGCCCCACACGAGTTGTAGTCTTTCAAAGACTGAAAAAATGTGTCAGCTTATATTTAGCAATGAATCCGCTGATAGGAACATGGCTGAAAGACGTCCAATGGCTCTATCGAACAAGGACAACCATACCGACAGCACAAAAACGTATGCCACAAAGCGTATGCCACATAAAAAGGAGTAGGCTACAGTATTGACTGGTTCAATGTTTGTCTGAAGAACTTTAATTAAGTCTATTGTCAGAAAGCACTATGTTCACTCTTTGATTTTATCCTGGCTACAATGTATCAAATTCCTGGCTTTAGATCATTAGTCATCATCATTAGTTGGTTCAATTACAAAATATTGGTTAGTCTATGCCTAAATACAATTTGTCAGCTTTCTGCAACTCATTTACCAATCACATCATGTTTTGTTTTGTTTTGTTTTATATTCCCATTGTGATTGGTCACTGAACCCATAGGGGGCCAGTTTGAAATGTATAAAACCCTCCTTAATTTATTTTTCTGTAAACCCAGATGAAGGGCCTAAACCCATTGGTTTTAATGTTAACAATAAATAAGCACTTTTATCAACTTCCACTGTCCTCCAAGAGTTGCTGAATTCTGTCTCTTCACTTCAGTTAGGCCACCTTCTCTCATACTAAAACTATCATCAATGAATGCCCCTGGGGGATAATACATACTCTATTATTTTAGAAAAAACAGTACAACTTGACAAGATAGAAAAGTGTTATTAGTTCCTTGAACATGTAGTTTGAGCCATGGTGAATCTAGACTTAATTATTTCTATTTGTTCATGCATGGACAAAGCATTGCTAAATGGGGCCAGTAGATGGCAATAGACCCCTTTGTTTTTCATTGCATGCTCTGGAGCTTATTGACTCAAATGGAAAAGTGCATTTACAACCGTATACCACATGGATCCAGTAGGATGCCACTGAGTGCTGATACTCATTCTCTGTTGTACAGGATGTGTGCGTACTTGCCATGTCAATGACGGGATTCGGTTGAACCGGTGCTATGGCCCATCACGTGACCGGGCGAAGACGCCCTGCTCAAATCGAATGGTAATCTGCGCCGCTCAGTCATATTATAAACAAGGCAACATTATGCATTTTCCATAAAATATATGTTTGAATTTTAGAAACAAGTTTTGTCATTGGGAAGGCACGTGGAGTAATGAGTAGGATTCTGTCTTTTCACATGAAAATGGGATTGTTTTTTATAAAAACGAAGCTTGGGGTTTTAGAGAATAGCCAGACATGCACTGACCCAGGCATGCACACACATGCAAGCATGCCTACATAAGCCTACACTGTTAGAAAAAAATATGCTATCTAGAACCTAAAAGAGTTCTTCGGCTGTCTACATAGTAGAACCCTTGGAAGAACCAATTTTAGTTCCAGGGTGAAACTTTTTGAGTTCCATGTAGAACCCTTTCCACAGAGGGTAGTACAAGGAAGACAAAAAGGGTTCTACCTGAAACCAAAAAGGGTTCTACCTGGAACCAAAAGGTTTCTAAGAGATAACACATATACTACACACAATATGCACTACGCTATGCTTCTTTACACTGAGCTGCACCGAGGTTGAAACGCAATCATGGTTACATTAAGACACCGTTCCATCGAAGATTGAAATATTGCTAGTTTTCCTGGAAAACTGCCCTTATCATCCTCATGCTGGCTATCAGTAGCCACCGCAGCCATTTTGGAATGGCAGTATCAGCCAATCACCTTCTTTGTTGTTCAACATGACGTGCCATTCCAAAATGGCTGAGGTGGCTACTGCTTTTCAGGGAAAAACTAAAGCAGTGTTTTAATCTTCTCGATGGAGCAGTGTGGATAAAGGTCAAATTTGGAGTACAGTGGCATATCCTATTCCTGCATTGAGGTATGTTTTCCGACCTATATCTCGCGCCGACTCCACAGTGTCTTAATGTAACCATGATTGTGTTCCGACTTCAGTGCAGGTCAGTGTAAACAAGGGTAACGGTAGGGTCGGTATCTTCTGGCAACCCTCATATAAAGCTTGTATATGGAAACATTTAGAATCCATATGTACATTAATACATACTATTCATATACTGTACATAGTTACACACTAGCCAAATGTTCAGCCTCCCACACTCTCAACTAAGTTATTCCTTGTTTCTCCGCTGCAAGGTGATCGATGATTCTCTCAAGAATCTCCCATAAGTGTTCAATTGGGTTGAGATATGGTGACTGAGACACACATCGAAACACATAATCTTACTCATTACTCCACCTGCTTAACCTACATCACTTTTGTTTTGAGCCAACTTCGCCTGGCTCACGCCCGGTAGACAGCCCGTCTCCAAATCGAATACAATTTACGCTAACCCGGTTCACGCCCTGGGCATTAATAGAATCCCCTCATTGACACACACACACACACACACACTCACACACACACACACACACACACACACACACACACACACACACACACACACACACACACACCCTTTAAACCCTCTATGCTCCTTTGAGACCCCTCTTTCAAAGTCACAGATCTCTTCTTCTAGCCATGGTATCCAAAATAATGGGCAACTGGGCATTTTTATACATGACCCTAAGCATGATGGGATGTTAATTACCTCAGGAACCACACCTGTGTGGAACCACCTGCTTTCAATATCCTTTGTATCCCTCATTTACTCAAGTGTTTCCTTTAGTTTGGCAGTAACCTGTACCTCTTACATCCACTGGTTCCAATGTACAGTGAGGGAAAAAAGTATTTGATCCCCTGCTGATTTTGTACGTTTGCCCACTGACAAAGAATTGATCAGTCTGTAATTTTAATGGTAGGTTTATTTGAACAGTGAGAGACAGGATAACAACAAAAAAATCCAGAAAAACACATGTCAAAAATGTTATAAATTGATTAGCATTTTAATGAGAGAAATAAGTATTTGACCCCCTCTCAATCAGAAAGATTTCTGGCTCCCAGGTGTCTTTTATACAGGTAACGAGCTGGGATTAGGAGCACACTCTTACAGGGAGTGCTCCTAATGTCAGCTTGTTACCTGTATAAAAGACACCTGTCCACAGAAGCAATCAATCAATCAGATTCCAAACTCTCTACCATGGCCAAGACCAAAGAGCTCTCCAAGGATGTCAGGGACAAGATTGTAGACCTACACAAGGCTGGAATGGGCTACAAGACCATCGCCAAGCAGCTTGGTGAGAAGGTGACAACAGTTGGTGCGATTATTCACAAATGGAAGAAACACAAAAGAACTGTCAATCTCCCTCTGCCTGGGGCTCCATGCAAGAACTCACATCGTGGAGTTGCAATGATCATGAGAACGGTGAGGAATCAGCCCAGAACAACACGGGAAGATCTTATCAATGATCTCAAGGCAGCTGGGACCATAGTCACCAAGAAAACAATTGGTAACACACTACGCCGTGAAGGACTGAAATCCTGCAGCGCCCGCAAGGTCCCCCTGTTCAAGAAAGCACATATACAGTGGGGAGAACAAGTATTTGATACACTGCTGATTTGTCAGGTTTTCCTACTTACAAAGCATGTAGAGGTCTGTAATTTTTATCATAGGTACACTTCAACTGTGAGAGACGGAAACTAAAACAAAAATCCAGAAAATCACATTGTATGATTTTTAAGTAATTCATTTGCATTTTATTGCATGACATAAGTATTTGATCACCTACCAACCAGTAAGAATTCCGGCTCTCACAGACCTGTTAGTTTTTCTTTAAGAAGCCCTCCTGTTCTCCAGTCATTACCTGTATTAACTGCACCTGTTTGAACTCGTTACCTGTATGAAAGACACCTGTCCACACACTCAATCAAACAGACTCCAACCTCTCCACAATGGCCAAGACCAGAGAGCTGTGTAAGGACATCAGGGATAAAATTGTAGACCTGCACAAGGCTGGGATGGGCTACGGGAAAATAGGCAAGCAGCTTGGTGAGAAGGCAACAACTGTTGGCGCAATTATTAGAAAATGGAAGAAGTTCAAGATGACAGTCAATCACCCTCGGTCTGGGGCTCCATGCAAGATCTCACCTCGTGGGGCATCAATGATCATGAGGAAGGTGAGGGATCAGCCCAGAACTACGCGGCAGGACCTGGTCAATGACCTGAAGAGAGCTGGGACCACAGTCTCAAAGAAAACCATTAGTAACACACTACGCCGTCATGGATTAAAATCCTGCAGCGCACGCAAGGTCCCCCTGCTCAAGCCAGCGCATGTCCAGACCCGTCTGAAGTTTGCCAATGACCATCTGGATGATCCAGAGGAGGAATGGGAGAAGGTCATGTGGTCTGATGAGACAAAAATAGAGCTTTTTGGTCTAAACTCCACTCGCCGTGTTTGGAGGAAGAAGAAGGATGAGTACAACCCCAAGAACATCATCCCAACCGTGAAGCATGGAGGTGGAAACATCATTCTTTGGGGATGCTTTTCTGAAAAGGGGACAGGACAACTGCACCGTATTGAGGGGAGGATGGATGGGGCCATGTATCACGAGATCTTGGCCAACAACCTCCTTCCCTCAGTAAGAGCATTGAAGATGGGTCATGGCTGGTTCTTCCAGCATGACAATGACCCGAAACACACAGCCAGGGCAACTAAGGAGTGGCTCCGTAAGAAGCATCTCAAGGTCCTGGAGTGGCCTAGCCAGTCTCCAGACCTGAACCCAATAGAAAATATTTGGAGGGAGCTGAAAGTCCGTATTGCCCAGCGACAGCCACGAAACCTGAAGGATCTGGAGAAGGTCTGTATGGAGGAGTGGGCCAAAATCCCTGCTGCAGTGTGTGCAAACCTGGTCAAGACCTACAGGAAACGTATGATCTTTGTAATTGCAAACAAAGGTTTCTGTACCAAATATTAAGTTCTGCTTTTCTGATGTATCAAATACTTATGTCATGCAATAAAATGCAAATGTATTACTTAAAAATCATACAATGTGATTTTCTGGATTTTTGTTTTAGATTCCGTCTCTCACAGTTGAAGTGTACCTATGATAAAAATTACAGACCTCTACATGCTTTGTAAGTAGGAAAACCTGCAAAATCGGCAGTGTATCAAATACTTGTTCTCCCCACTGTACATGCCCATCTGAAGTTTGCCAATGAACATCTGAATGATTCAGAGGAGAACTGGGTGAAAGTGTTGTGGTCAGATGAGACCAAAATTGAGCTCTTTGGCATCAACTCAACTCGCCGTGTTTGGAGGAGGAGGAATGCTGCCTATGACCTCAAGAACACCATCCCCACCGTCAAACATGGAGGTGGAAACATTATGCTTTGGGGGTGTTTTTATGCTAAGGGGACAGGACAACTTCACCGCATCAAAGGGACGATGGACGGGGCCATGTACCGTCAAATCTGGGTGAGAACCTCCTTCCCTTAGCCAGGGCATTGAAAATGGGTCGTGGATGGGTATTCCAGCATGACAATGACCCAAAACACACGGCCAAGGCAACAAAGGAGTGGCTCAAGAAGAAGCACAATAAGGTCCTGGAGTGGCCTAGCCAGTCTCCAGACCTTAATCCCATAGAAACTCTGTGGAGGGAGCTGAAGGTTCGAGTTGCCAAACGTCAGCCTCGAAACCTTAATGACTTGGAGAAGATCTGCAAAGAGGAGTGGGACAAAATCCCTCCTGAGATGTGTGCAAACCTGGTGGCCAACTACAAGAAACGTCTGACCTCTGTGATTGCCAACAAGGGTTTTGCCACCAAGTACTAAGTCATGTTTTGCTGAGGGGTCAAATACTTATTTCCCTCATTAAAATGCAAATCAATGTATAACATTTTTGACATGCGTTTTTCTGGATTTTTTTGTTGTTATTCTGTCTCTCACTGTTCAAATAAACCTACCATTAAAATTATAGACCGATCATTTCTTTGTCAGTGGGCAAACATACAAAATCAGCAGGGGATCAAAAACTTTTTTCCCTCACTGTATCTGTTTTTAGCCAACAAGACTGAGTGTTCTCATTGGTGCGAAGAAGGTAAGATAAAGAGAGGTGCTCAGTTGTCTTAAGTGTTGGGAATACTCATCCATATTTCCAAAGCAGTTTTGCTGCCATTGGGAATGTGCCTCCTTTACTACCGGCGTAACTGCAGCCTGTTAACTCACCCACTGTTCCTTTCTAAGCCAATGCAGCTTTTGCCACTCAAGCCTCTGCTGCTGCTACTGGTTATACAACCCCGCTGCTGCATTTTTCCCTTCTGTGCACCGTTGTGTTGTTTACCCCAGTGGCCTAAAGGAGGTCTCGCTGTTGCCGTGACAATGTTTCTTCTTCCCTAATCCAGTATAGAGCATGTTCCCATGTCTCTGTTTTTGTCATTTAAGAGTTACATGGAAACGTTTCCTATCATTATTGTGTCATTTGGCCTGGTGTGTTAATGTTTTCCATTCTCTGACTTCTCTAACTGTGTGTGTGTGAATTAAGGTGCAGTGGCTCCTCCAGTATGACTCATGCACTGATGTTCACAGCTCCACTTACTCAAAGGCTTGGCCTAAGCTCATGGCTCCGAGACAACACACAATCTGACTTCATGTGCTGGCCTTCTCTCCTACTCACTCACTCTCTCTTTTTAGCTCTTTCTCTCTGTCTTTATTTTCTCCCTAGCAACCCACCCATATATCCCTTTTTCTTTCTCACTGTTGGTTTGAGGACAATAGCAGTCTTTTTTTCCTGTAAGTTCTGAGTTCATAACCCATATTTGCTGAAACAGGGAACAAACAGAGCAGGATTACTTTAAAGTTCCTTTCTGTCTTCTTTCTGTTGCATATTGTTTCTCTCTCACACACAAACTTTGGAAGTCTTTACAGTACAGAGGAAATGTTTAATAGTGTGCATTGTGGTTGAGATACTTTCCCTTGGAATTCCTTGTGTTTTTTGCTTCCAGATTTTCAGTAAGAATGCTTAGATATCATAAAGAGAAAATCAATTTGAATGAAATAGTAAAGATACTATAATGGAACTAAAAAGATAGCATGACGGTGTGGATTAGGACACATTAACTACTTTTCAGACGAATAAGCCAAGTGCGATAGGCCTATTAGTGGAGAGATGAATATCAAGTCATCGTTGGAAATGAATGAGGCTAAAATCCATCTACAGTGCAGTGAGTACTCAACTCAATCCAATAGCAACTCAGCAGCACAGCTACATAACACAGATCTGTTTACTACAGAGCATGTTAAAGCCCAGGTGTCAATATCAGAAGCCATGACGATTAAGGCAGCCCCCCGCACCTCTCTGATTCAGAGGGGTTAAATGCGAAGACACATTTCAGTTGAATGCATTCAGTTGTACATCTGACTAGATATCCCCCTTTCCCTTTCCATTCCTTTTTCCATGCTCACTCTCCTCTTTCATCCTAATGGGGAGGACACATCCTCTCACCACAGAGATGGGCCTGATATGCTCCCAAGCTTTTACAAAAGACTCTCTGGTTTTGCTTACTTGGTGTTTATTTGCCCATGGCTGAACCTCCACAAGGTCAAGTAAAAGCAGTGTGTTTTGACAAGAACTGAGATTATCATCTGAAGAACCCGGTTTTACAGGTTTAGTGGACCTCATACTCTCTGCCTTAACTCCTGCTTAACCCCTCTTCCTGACTTGTGAAAACCTCCCAGAAATGTGTTGTGTGTTTCCCTTGTACTGTTGACTGTCTGCCCTTCTATCTGCCGTTGTGAACTTTACCCAGCGCAGATCACCCCCTGTCCTCGCTGAACCCATGCCCCTGGAGCTGGAGGACACAGGGAGTCTTTTCTAAAAATAGAAATGTTCACACTCTGGAAGCCTATGAAGTTGAACGGTTTCAAAGGTCTTATTTTGCTTTATCTATTGGCTTGTAAAGTCGCACAATATCTTGGCCTTATAGTGTACCACAGTAACAACCAGTGAAATATCCCTATGTAATTATTACCCTATAGTAAGGACTGGCAGTTATGCAGTACTTCCTCCTTAAGCCTAAACCATAGTATTTTCTTGCCAAACAACATTGTTTCGGAATGCTACATAAGTTATTCCTTTATAGTTACCTTGGACTCTTGCCTACAGACAATTCCACAGTAACAGAGTGATGCTGAGACTCCACATTTTTTTCACTTTAAAATGTATGCCAAACAGAAAACAATGATTGCAAAGTTAAACAAACCATACAACTCTATGGACTACTTTTAACAATTTCCTCAGAAATGCCCCTAAGTAATGTAACGTTTTCCTAGTCTTGCATTTCATTTGTGTAAATATGATTTGTGACTATTACAAGTTAATGATTGATGCAGCTTATGATAGTGATCTGTTTAACTAATGTTCTACTCTTAGTTCCTAAATCTGTCAGCAATGACACTAATAAAAATGATTACAAAGTTCAGCTAATGTACCGTACTACTATTTTTGAGAACTCAAAGCAAGTTGTTTGATTCTTACAACCCATATGGTGGCACACAACAGCTGATACATTACTTCTTTGACTTGATCTCACCCCACCAGCTGGCCCGCCATCCCTCCTGTGCCCTTGGCAGAGTGTGCTTTATGTAACCTCCCTGGCTCCAGTCAAGGTGTTACAGTAACACATTGTGTAACGCTGCATGTGAGCTCCCAGTCACATGGGGCCGTCTCTTCCTCCTCCACCCTCCTCCCTGCCCTCCAGGTGTTTGGATTAGTGGAGTAAGGCAAGAGAAGAATAGAGGAGAGGGAGGAGGGCTGGCCTGTAAACTGACTCTTCTCCTGTCTGTTTGTCCATTTATAGGCCCCTGCTCCCTCACTACTCAAAGGTCCTCACACTTTATTGATCTGTTTTTGTTAATGCTACTGTCATCACTTTTTCTCCTCTGTCCAGCGATGAGAGTGGCTGTTTGCACTTGTGGCTGCTGTCTCTCTTCATGCAAGGTGAGACAGCTGCCGAGTCCTATTGACTATCTGTCAACAGAACAACAGGCACCTCAAGTATGTTTTAGTGTTATTGCACCCTTTGACATTCTATGTAAGCTAACCAAACAGAAAGAGCTCCTTTTGTCCAGGGCCGTTCACAGTCTCATTCTACAACCAGTAATGTCATGTAATCCACCCCAACTCTGTGTGTGAGTCTGTGTGTCTTACGCTGTCCGGGAGAACAGTGCTCTCGTTTCAGTCATTTGATCCGTGTCTGTAAACAGATGGATGGACCTGTTGACACAGATCTACTGTATGAGGTAATGGAGTCAGTGAGTTTGTACTGCCACTCCTGACTGTCTGTCCTACTTAACTCACGTGGCACGGCCCATATTGAAACACACACTCAGTGCGAAACGTACCGTGCCCTATTCCCAGAAGCCGTTCTGCGTATGGCTTTATGAGAAAAGCACTGATTTCACCCACGCCAATTTGTTTGACAACAAGTGTACACATGTGTTGTCAAACAAAGATAAGGCTCTGGGCTGCTCATTAATGAATCAAAGGTGTGGAAGCTACTACAAGCCTACCTACCTTGTTGTGTGTGTGTGAGTGTGAGGAGGTATGTAATAGTGGCGCCAGTGCAGTATTGATGGTGAGAGCAGGAGCTCAGTGGTAAAGGTCAGTGGGTTGTCTCTGAGTGCCCCTGGCAGTTGGGCCCAGTGCTGCTGACACTCTGGAGGCCTGTGGGGACTCCCTCCCTGACCCACATGGGCATGTGCACATCCAGCCGCTCCACTCACACTACAACCTGCCCACTGGGCAGCACAGGGACAGACAGGCATGGCTGAACTAATGCTGCTTGCAAACAATGACAGACTGAGTAGTATGCCTCATTAACCACAGTAGTACACAGTATTTTAGTTCTCATAAATATTTATGATATAAGATGAAAAGAGACACTGATTGATACATCATTTCCATTACACAAGCATAAAGGAATAATTGGCATTTTTTTATTTATAATTGAGGGTCTCATCCAAAGGTTAGATTCAGTCTAGATAGAGCTGCTGTGTGTAGTCTGTGACTGTAGGCTAGATTGAGAAATACAAATAATTAACTTTAACAGGTTACATTTCCTCCACTGCTACCACGCATGGCTCCCGGCAACCACATTAAAGACAAAGAAGACTGAAAGAAAAGCCATTTATGTAATTAACTCCTCTAATTTCCAGAGCGGGTTTCTTCAACGTTTTTCCCTTCATGTAACCACAGGCCGCAGGCTGTGAGGAGAGCTAATGCAGATAGCATGACTGTGTGGCTGGTGAGAGGGAATGTAGGTGAGCGAGAAGGAGAGAGACTAGGGACACTGTCTGCTGAGAGACAGCTTTGTGTGAGGCCCGGAGACTGCCTGCCAGTGGCACAATAGCACAGATCCACATGGAGGCTCCCCTGGAATTCAGGCCCCCTGCCTGGTCCTTTGTGTTGTTCAGAGAGCCAGCCTCTGGATGGGATAAGATATCCTGCAAGATGTCAATCAGCATGATGTTCGTTGCACCTGCACTCACAGGTGGTTTAGGCCGTCATCTGTTGAGAAGGACTAATATTTCACTATACAGCACAGTAAAGGGTCTCTCTGTGAATCAGGCTAACTATAACTTTTCAAATATTGTACGTGCACAGGGAAGCAAACTCTAGTCAGTGTTGTGTGACTGTTAGGGAGATGAATAGACAGTGGTCCGGTGGAGTAGCTGCTCTGGTCCGGACAGAGATGTTTGCAGTTGCAGTGACCTCTAACCTTTAGAGGAAATGGCAAAGGTCTGTTTGGGTTTATCCTGACATCTGACCCCTGTAATCAGACTAACACAAGGTTGAGTGCTCTGAAATTTCACCACTTTTTCTCAGGTCTCACTCATCTGCAGGCGTGTACTAATGTGCATGCACAGTGGCATTACGGAGAACACTTTGTTATTCATTTACAGAGGTAAAAGTTGTAGTTACAACCGGTCTCTCCACCACCAGCAGTAGTGGACTGGTCACACTAACTAGATGTACAATGCCTGGTTGTTTTGGTGGTGATACAGAACCAAGCTCTACTGTAATGACCATCTGCTGGAGTAGTGTATCAGTCAGTGTAGGCTTCCTCTTTTCACACCCAAAACATTTTTTCCATCAAAATATTACATAACATGAGATTGACTTTCGGTCAAGCCTCTTGAGTTTCATACTGGTATCTCACTGTGCGGGTATACTCTCCATTGAGGTAGGCCTATCTTGAGATCCTCCTTCCTCCCAGGGTATCGTATTCCATCTGTAAACCTTGGTTGTGCTGGTGTCTGCTGCTTTGTATGGCACTTCTGTCATCACTTCAATATGATTAATGCCTGTTTTTATTGCCATTTGGCTGAAATTCCAGGCTGACATTAGACACTTTGTTTTGAGTGTTGATGAACAGTGGGAGCAGTACCTCTATGAACTCAGGTACCAGCTTGGCCTTGTTACCCAACAAGAGCCTGTGGGAACTACTGCAGGTTCACAAAGACAGGTCCTAAATCACCCACACGTGACTGAATCATACATCTAGCCTTTGTTGCACCCTTCAGTTTTTTTGTTAAAATAATGATATCCTCTGCCTCTGCTTTTTCCTTGTCATTCTTGAACTGCAAGAATTATTTTGAATTTGAGAATCACACCTCATTGAAATTGATTTACTAGTGACGCACAAGTCCTTTTGCACACTTCCTCAACTGTAAATATTTCAATATCTGATTAAGCATACTGTCAGCAATGTTGCTTTCCTGTGTGTGTGTGTGTGTGTTTGTGTATTTTATCAGTAAGACGGAGACTACAGTTGACCAGCGTATAGTCATACAGCGTTTCTTGCTTCCTGCCATTTATATGATGGTTTGTGTGTTCTCCCAGTGACTATGATGGTCTGTGTCTGTATATGAAACTGTTTGACCTGGCCTCATAGTGGAAGGCTGTAGTCACTCATCCACGCCCTGACATAGTCAGCTGCCAGCAGCCCCAAAGTGGCCTGCTCACATTCCACCCTGAGAAGAGGAGAAAATCAACCTCCCTCACCGACTCACCCCTCCCCTTCAATAAGCCAGACTCAAACACCCCCTTTGTTTTTGTCTCCTTAAAAGGTTGCCTTGTTTTACCACTTTCGCATTCCCCAAACGACAGTTATGGCACAGTACCAACACAACGAAAAAATAAAACACTGTTGAGAGATAATGGGTGCCTTGCCTGAGAGAGGCCACGACAACACATTCTTCTAGTACACAGAACATGCATATCGTTAAGCCTGTAATCCGGGGGCTGTATATGGTCAGGGTTCCTGAAGAAGGAAAATCCGAGGGGGTGCAGGCATTGTGGGAGTGCCAAGTAGTGTCTGCCATGGCCTATATAGCCTGGAACTCACTTCCCCCCCCTTCATGTTACCCCCAGCCAGACAGGCCACAGCTGCGTTGCCATGGGGAGCGGGTTCACGCAAGGTTCTGCTGGTGAAAACTTGTTTTGCGGTGGTATGAGAAGTGTGGTCTGGGACAGGGAGGGTGGGGCTGACCTACATTCTGCTTGGGCCTGCAACAGCACTGTACTGTAGCAGGTCCTCAGGAAAACCGCAGAGAGAGCAGGGCTCCCCTTAACAGAAATTCTCTCAGACTGAGGCGCAGCCAGGACTCACTGGGACTCCAACACACACACATTCCCAGTCATTCCACACACTCTGGTGCCTTCTAGGGAGCTGAACCTCCAAAATAACAGCTGGCCCAAGGGATGCTAAAAACCTCTTCAGTGTTGACTGTTAAGTTGTTGAAATTGTCTCTGTGTCCCTCCCAAGGCTCACTGTCTCTCCCTGTTCCACCCACTAAATACGCTTATCAGGGCTATTTTTATATTCTATGCGGACCCATAACACCTGTTGCCACAGTGAAAGGGCAGATGGCTGGGCCGTTTCCAAAGTCACCACTGGGCACACACTGGTTGAATCAACGTTGATTGAACCAACGTGGAATAGATGTTGACTTGACATTTGTGCCCAGTGGTTCAACACTGTCAGAGCCAGGGATGGACAAAAATGACTAAATACCAGTCAAAAGTTTGGACAAACCTACTCATTCAAGGTTTTTTCTTAATTTTTACTATTCTTTACATTGTAGAATAATAGTGAAGACATCAAAACTATGAAATAACACATGGAATCATGTAGTAACCAAAGAAGTGTTAAACAAATCAAAATATATTTTATATTTGAGATTCTTCAAATAGGCATTCTCTAAACCAGCTTCATCTGGAATGCTTTTCCAACAGTCTTGAAGGAGTTCCCACATATGCTGAGCACTTGTTGGCAGCTTTTCCTTCACTCTGCCCTCCGACTCATCCCAAACCATCTCAATTGGGTTGAGGTTGGGGGATTGTGGAGGCCAGGTCATCTGATGCAGCACTCCATCACTCTGCTTCTTGGTAAAATAGCCCTTACACAGCCTGGAGGTGTGTTGGGTCATTGTCCTGTTGGAAAACAAATGATAGTCCCACTAAGGCCAAACCAGATGGGATGGAGTATTGCTGCAGAATGCTGTGGTAGCCATGCTGGTTAAGTGTGCCTTGAATTCTAAATAAATCACAGACAGTGTCACCAGCAAAGCACCCCAACACCATAATAATAATAATAAAATAATAACACCTCCTCCTCCATGCTTTACGGTGGGAACTACACATCCGGAGATCATCCGTTCACCCACACCGCGTCTCACAAAGACAAGGCGATTGGAACCAAAAATCTCAAATTTGGACTCCAGACCAAAGGACAGATTTCCACCGGTCTAACGTCCATTGTTCGTGTTTCTTGGCCCAAGGCGGTCTCTTCTTCTTATTGGTGTCCTTTAGTAGTTGTTTCTTTGCAGCAATTCAATCATGAAGGCCTGATTCACACAGTCCCATCTGAACAGTTGATGTTGAGATGTGTCTGTTACTTCAACTCTGTGTAGCATTTATTTGGGCTGCAATTTCTGAGGCTGGTAACTCTAATGAACTTATCCTCTGCAGCAGAGGTAACTCTGGGTCTTCCATTCCTGTGGCGGTCCTCATGAGAGCCAGTTTCATCATTGCACTTGATGGTTTTTTTCGACTGCATTTGAAGAAACTTTAAAAGTTCTTGAAATGTTCCGTATTGACTGACCTTCATGTCTTAAAGTAATGATGGAATGTCATTTCTCTTTGCTTATTTGAGCTGTTCTTGTCATAATATGGACTTGGTCTTTTAACAAACAGGGCTATCTTCTGTATACCCCCCTACCTTGTGTCACGATCGTCATCTACAGAGGAGGACCAAGGCGCAGCGTTGCAGGCAAACATACTCTTTAATTAGAGACACGATCAAAAACAACAAACGATACGTGACAGTTCACGGTCTAACATAAACAGACTTGAAACAAGATCCCACAAACACAAATGGGAAACAGACAGTTTAAATATGGCTCCCAATCAGAGACAACCAACGACAGCTGACACTCGCTGCCTCTGATTGGGAGCCACTCAGGCCAACATAGAAATACACATACTAGATAAACAAAATGAAATGCACACCCTGGCTCAACATACAAGTGTCCCCAGAGCCAGGGCGTGACAGTACCCCCCCCTAAAGGCGCGGACTCCGACCGCGCCCACCAAACACCACAGGGGAGGGACCGGGTGGGCACTCCGCTTAGGCGGCGGATCCGGCTCCGGGCCTGTTCCCCGCTCCCTCTCCAACCCCCCAAATACCCCTGGTCCGGTCTGGCCCCGCTGGCCGGAGCTGGACTGCACACTGGTG
Source organism: Coregonus lavaretus (assembly GCF_964263955.1). NCBI lineage: Eukaryota > Metazoa > Chordata > Actinopteri > Salmoniformes > Salmonidae > Coregonus > Coregonus lavaretus. Next base: position 19,953,499 of record NC_140015.1, on the reverse strand, counting down.
GAGCGGATTGCTCTAGCTCCGGCGTGAAGCATCTGACCGGCGCCGGACCAGCCACCGGTGGAACAGGCACGGGCCGTGCCGGACTGACGACGCACACCACTGGCTTGGTGTGGGGAGCAGGAGCGGGCCGCGCCGGGCTGACGAAACGCACCACTGACTTGGTGCGGGGAGCAGGAGCGGGCCGGACCGGGCTGACGAAGCGCACCACTGACTTGGTGCGGGGAGCAGGAACGGGCCGTGCCGGGCTGACGAAGCGCACCACTGACTTGGTGCGGGGAGCAGGAACGGGCCGAGCTGGGCTGACGAAACGCACCACTGACTTGGTGCGGGGAGCAGGAATGGGCCGGACCGGGCTGACGACGCGCACCACTGACTTGGTGCGGGGAGCAGGAACGGGCCGCGCCGGGCTGACGAAACGCACCACTGACTTGGTGCGGGGAGCAGGAGCGGGCCGGACTGGGCTGACGAAGCGCACCACTGACTTGGTGCGGGGAGCAGGAACGGGCCGCGCCGGGCTGACGAAACGCACCACTGACTTGGTGCGGGGAGCAGGAGCGGGCCGGACCGGGCTGACGAAGCGCACCACTGACTTGGTGCGGGGAGCAGGAACGGGCCGTGCCGGGCTGACGAAGCGCACCACTGACTTGGTGCGAGTGGTAGGAACAGGCCGGACCGTACTGGGAACACACACCACTGGCCCTACGTGGGGATCAGGAACAGGCCGGACCGGACTGGCAACACACGCCAGTACCTCTCGCCGTGCCTCTACATCCTCCCTCCCCCTGGTGACCAGTGACTCCCGTAACCTGGCGGCCTCCTGCTGCCCCGTCGTCCACGGCGTTAGCCCCCCCCTAAAAAATTTATGGGCTTCACTCCTACCCGTGGCCAAGGCCTCCATCCCTCTTGCCAGACTCGCACTCATCTCCTCCCAAGTCCATCCTCTCTCCTCGTCACGCTGCTTGATCCAGTCGAGGTGGGATCTTCTGTCACGATCGTCATCTACAGAGGAGGACCAAGGCGCAGCGTTGCAGGCAAACATACTCTTTAATTAGAGACACGATCAAAAACAACAAACGATACGTGACAGTTCACGGTCTAACATAAACAGACTTGAAACAAGATCCCACAAACACAAATGGGAAACAGACAGTTTAAATATGGCTCCCAATCAGAGACAACCAACGACAGCTGACACTCGCTGCCTCTGATTGGGAGCCACTCAGGCCAACATAGAAATACACATACTAGATAAACAAAATGAAATGCACACCCTGGCTCAACATACAAGTGTCCCCAGAGCCAGGGCGTGACACCTTGTCACAACACAACTGATTGGCTCAAACGCATTAAGAATGATAGAAATTCCACAAATTAACTTTTAACAAGGCACACCTGTTAATTGAAATGCATTCCAGGTGTCTACCTCCTGAAGCTGGTTGAGAGAATGCCAAGCGTGTGCAAAGCTGTCATCAAAGCAAAGGGTGGCTACTTTGAAGAATCTAAAAATTAAATATATTTTGATTTGTTTAACACTTTTTTGGTTACTACATGATTCCATATGTGTTATTTCATAGTTTTGATGTCTTCACTATTATTCTACAATGTAAAACAATTGAAAAAATTAAGAAAAACCCTTGAACTGTCACGATCGTCGACTGAAGACATGGACCAAGGCGCAGCGTGATAAGCGTACATTCTTTTATTTAACGTACTTAACGACAAAAACAACAAACCAAACGATACGTGAAGTCCTAGGTTAATACAAAACAAACCTTACGGAACAAGATCCCACAAATACTAGTGCAACACAGGCTGCCTAAGTATGGTCCCCAATCAGAGACAACGAGCTACAGCTGCCTCTGATTGGGAACCACCCTGGCCAACATAGATCTAAACGATCTAGAACGAAAACATAGAAAAACTAAACAAAGCAAATCCACACCCTGGCTCAACATTTAAGAGTCCCCAGAACCAGGGCGTGACAGTACCCCCCCCCCAAAGGCGCGGACTGCGACTGCGCCACACAAACACAAGAGGGTAGGGGCCGGGTGGGCATTCCGCCTCGGAGGCGGATCCGGCTCCGGGCGTGACCACCACTCTCTCTCCACCCCCCCGTTGCGCCCCTGATCTGGTCTGGCCCCGCTGGCCGGAGCTGGACTGGACACCGGTGGAGCGGATTGCTCTGGCTCCGGAGTGGAGCAGCTGACCGGTGCCGGACCAGGCACCGGTGGAACAGGCACGGGCCGTGCCGGACTGGACACACGCACCACTGGCTTGGTGCGGGTAGCAGGAACGGGCCGGACCGGGCTGACGACGCGCACCACTGGCTTGGTGCGGGGAGCAGGAACGGGCCGGACCGGGCTGACGACGCGCACCACTGGCTTGGTGCGGGGAGCAGGAACAGGCCGGACCGGGCTGGCGACGCGCACCACAGACTTGGTGCGAGGGACAGGTACAGGCCGGACCGGGCTGGCGACGCGCACCACTGGTTTGGTGCGAGGGGCAGGAACAGGCCGGACCGGGCTGGCGACGCGCACCACAGGCTTGGTGCGAGGGACAGGGACAGGAACAGGCCGGACCGGGCTGGCGACGCGCACCACTGGTTTGGTGCGAGGGGCAGGAACAGGCTGGACCGGGCTGGCGACGCGCACCACTGGCTTGGTGCGTGGGACAGGAACAGGCCGGACCGGGCTGGCGACACGCACCACAGGCTTGGTGCGAGGGACAGGAACAGGCCGGACCGGGCTGGCGACGCGCACCACTGGCTTGGTGCGGGGAGCAGGAACAGGCCGGGCCGGACTGTGGAGGCGGACTGGAGGTCTGGAGCGGAGAGCTGACACAACCCGTCCTGGCTGAATGCCTATTTCCGCACAATATGTGTGAGGCATCAGCACAGGACGTACAGGGCTGTGCACTCGTACTGGCGCTACAGCACGTGGCACTGGTGCAGGATATCCGGGACCGAGGAGGGGTACTGGAGGCCACGAGCGTTGAGCCGGCACACCCCGTCCTGGCTGCATGCCCACCTTAGCACGACACGTGCGTGGTGCTAGCACAGGACGTACAGGACTGTGCCGGAACACTCGCGGCACAGTACGTGGCTCCGCATAACACGGAGCCTGCCCAGTCTCACGCTTCCTAGCCTGAGTACGGGGAGTTGGCTCTGCTCTACCTCTAGGCTCTGCCAACCACCCTTTTAGCCCCCCCAACATTTTTTATTGGGGCTGTCTCTCGGGCTTCCTCCTCGGCCGGTACCCTCTGCGTTGCCGCTGCTCCTCTCTGTAGCGCGCCTCCACAGTCTCCTCTCCTGCCTGGGCATTCACCTTTGCCCATGGCCCTTTGCCCGCGAATATCTCCTCCCAAGACCACCATTTGCCCACCTGGGACATCGCCATCTTCTCCTCCTGGGAACACTGCTTGGTCCTCTTATGGTGGGATCTTCTGTCACGATCGTGACATGAACGAGTAGGTGTGTCCAAACTTTTGACTGGTAGTATGTGTGTATATATATATATATATATATATATATATATATATATATATATATATATATATATATATATATATACTACCAGTCAAAAGTTTGGACACACCTACTCGTTCAAGGGTTTTTCTTAATTTTTTCAATTTTTTTTACAGAGGAGGTCTCTCTCTCTCTCTCTCTCTCTCTCTCTCTCTCTATATATATATATATATATATATATATATATTCTCGGAGTGTACAGAACACTTTCTTTCCATGACCTAGACTCATGACGTAGACTGACCAGGTGAATCCAGGTGAAAGCTATGATCCCTTATTGATGTCACCTGTTAAATCCACTTCAGTCAGTGTAGACGAAGGGGAGGATTTTTAAGCCTTGAGACAATTGAGACATGGATTGTGTATGTGTGCCTTTCAGAGGGTGAATGGGCAAGACAAAAGATGTTTGTGCCTTTGAACGGGGTATGGTAGTAAGTGCCAGGCACGCCAGTTTGTGTCAAGGATTGCAACGCTGCTGGGTTTTTCACGCTCAACAGTTTCCCGTGTGTATCAAGAATGATCCACCACCCAAAGGACATCCAGCCAACTTGACACAACTGTGGGAAGCAATGGAATCAACATGGTCCAGCATCCCTGTGGAATGCTTTCGACACCTTGTAGAGTCAATGTCCTGACGAATTGAAGCTGTTTTGAGGGCAACTCAATATTAGGAAGGTGTTCCTAATATAACCGGACCCCCGATTGAATTCCCATATTCTAAAGTCTACCAACCTTGCCAGCAGGCAAGCTGTAACTTGATTGATAGCCGGAAATGGCTTCTTGGTAGCTAGTTATGAGGAAATTGGGAAACTATCTGGGCTAGCTAAAGCCAGCTTCTTAATATTGCTAAGTTGCTAGTAGCCTAGTACTACAGAGAAAAAACACATTTTTTAAACAGGACAAATCTGAGGGGGCACGTGCCCCTGCACACATGCACATGCACACGCACACAACCATGACCAGGCCGAGGAACTATGCTCTGGGCTCCCTCACTGAGCCATCTGAATGGAAAACAAACACTATGTAACGCTTCACACTGAAACACAGAGCCGTGTGTGACTCAACACACAGCAGCAGGTTGTTTAATACTCCATAATGTTTTCTACACCAGATCAATAATCCCTTCATAAATTGCCTGTTCACAGGCATATTGCACACATTTTTTGAGGATTGCCTTGGCTCAACTGAAACTAGGTCTGGCGTATGCCCTGATGTCAATAACAAACTTCATATCTGATTGATTGCCTGTTGTTGTTGTATGTGGTTTCATAATAAACCATTCTATATTACCGGTTATTCCTGACATTTTACTGTGTATCATAAACTATTATGATGACCATAAAGTCAATGTTTGAATGAGATTATCAGAGTCCTGTTTATGACTTTGATTACTTTTATAGTGCTGCCTGCCTGTTTTAGTTTTTGCCAGTTGCAAATGATCACACTTTAGACTAGGATGTGACTGTGACAGTGTTAGTATTGTCTCAGAAATGTCTACCAATATACTACTAGTATCTCTTAGTGCTTTTCAAGATAACGTTTGAATGTTTTCAGCATCACTTGCATAAATTATGCTTTGTTTTTGTTATACCTAACAAGTTGCATCATATTGCACAATGCTGCACTAGTTTATGTAGCCAAGTATTACAGGTGTTACAGTGCTAGCTATCGTTTTAATCAGTGATTTCATCACATTGAAAGTGTCTGTTTGCAGTGATAAGCACATCTCCTCTGTAGGCAAATTCCTTCCCTGTATAAAATGACGCCATGGAGGGGAGAAGCCCTGTCATGAGGCCCAGAATCTCTCCATCGTCCCCCTGCTGTAGGTAACCCAAACAGCAGAGATCTCCTGGCTGAGAGGGAGGGTTGTTTGGGTGGGGCAGCACCACCAGTTAGGTGACACATGGCCTCTGAGCTCATGAAGCTCTCCTCTGGTCCAACAGGAAGGAAACTCAGGGGGAAGAAACACAGCCAGCTCTTTGTTATTACTCTGACTTATGCTCTGCTCCATGGCTGCCCCTCCTTTCCCCATTTGCTCTCGCTCTCTCTCTCGCACTCTCTCTCTCGCTCTCTCTCAATTGTTTAAACCATTTCTATCTCTTCTCTCCCTTGCTTTTCCCCTGATTCCCCATGTAGGCCTCTCTCTCCCCCTCAGTTTCCCACATGTTCCCCTCTCTCTGTTATATATTCTGACCTACTTTCTAATAAGAGCTACATTATATGGTTACATAAGAACAAGACTGTCTCTGCAGTTGATACCCTGATTCAGCCCAGCTCTGCTGTGTTCTGTCTCACAGAGGGGGAGCTGGCACTGGTAGACTCGCAGCACCACAGTGCATGAGGCTACAGATTTGATGGACCGTAGGTCCTTAGTGAGAAATGATAGGCAAGTGTGATCTTTTATTCCTTTGTCAAATCTTCAGCCCTCACCTGCCTACCATTCAATTCCAGGTCTCCGGCAGTGGACTAAAGTCAAATTAAATAAATGAACACCCCAACATGTTATTGACATAACTGAAATACTGTTAATGCAGACTCAGTAGTGGTGATTATACACTGAGTATACAAAACATTAGGACCCCCCCCCCCCCCCCCCCTTTCCCCCCCTTTGCCCTCAGAACAGCCTCAATTTGTTCCGCAGTGATGTTGGCCCATGTTGACTCCAATGCTTTCAACTGGATTCACCTGGTCAGTCTATGTCTTGGAAAGAACTGTTCTTAATGTTTTGTATACTCAGTGTATAAACCATATCGTTTATCTTATTTACATTACGACACTCCTCCTTATATCACGTCAATAGACACACCTATGTAAGTGACGCTTGTGGTTGGAGGTTGGGTTGTGACTGGAGAGAGGAGTGGGTCTGAACGCAGGCATGGAGGGGGGCAGAAGTGGACCTTGAGATGGGCCACTCCCCAGGTGTATTCACTCAGCCGCTTTGGACCAGTTAGAGGGCTGTTATGTTACGTTTATGTAATAGAGTTTAATGGGACACACAGCCCCTCATTCCCCCCCCCCCTCCTCCTCTCTCTCCCCCTGCCTCCCACCTACTCACGTTTTTTGTACAATTAGATTTATGTCTATTACAAGGAATGTTTTGAATCTTTCCATTCAATTCCAATGCTCTTTTGATTCGATGCCTAGAGGCAAACAATACCAGGATATTAGAGCATGAGCCATGTAACCTTTTTGAGGACTGTTTTCAAAACAGAGATTTGTATTATTCTATGTTTATTTAATAGTGATGTTTATTACATCACTGTCAACCGTGTATGATAACAGCCATACTAGAAATCGCCCCTTTTGGGTCATGCCTCTTGAACTGTCTGTGTGTGTGCGCGCACAGGTGTGTGTGTGTGTGTGTGTGCATGGTAGGACCTGATGGCAATGGGTGGTTTTGAATCAGGGTTGTAGTTACTGTTTACCACAACTGAGCAGGGGTTAAGTGGTGGTTTGGACTCAAGTTCAATACCTGTAGTTTCCTTATATTTTTAATCAGATAACACACTGAAAAAACCCTAATTAACCATGGAATACATCAGTCTTTCATCAAACGAGTAGGTCCATTTGTACTGTAAGTATCATAATCTTTCACAACCGTAGTGTGTGGTTCAGGTGTTGCGTGCTGTAGAAGCTGGGGGAATTCCACTCTATAACAGTAATACCTGACTTTGACTTGCCCCTGTTGTGAAACCCTGAGGTGTCTGCAAGCTACCCCAGAAATGTGTGAAAAGGTTGCAGTGTGTCACACTGGACATGAGCCAGGCATGTGTAATCCTGTGGCCCCCTCCCTCGCTGGCTGCTCCACTGACCCTCTTCCCCAGGCTGGGAGGGACAGCCAGGTAACCTGAGAGCCTTGTTTGTGCTGTTTGCCAGGAGGTCTATTCTGCAGGAACCGTTTTGTGACACGCACATCCAGTCTCCTCCAGCCCCCACCTCTCTCCTCCCTCCCTCCTCCTTTCCTCTCCTCATGCCATCCACAACCTTTCGTTCAACTCCCTCTCACGTTCACCTACTTTTCTCCTAACCTTGCTCCAATCAAATCAGGAAAAGGGGAAACACAGCTGAATCCAGTAGACGAGTGCTGCAGTTGTCAGGAAATGTCACCTTGCTCCTGTCCCATGGGTCCAAAGACAACTATTGCAGGGGGACATCAGCCGCACCACCCAGACCAAGCATGGGCTGAACGCAAGGCAAAAATAATTTGTGTGAGGTGCGTTTGGGGCCCGTGTAGCTCAGTTGGTAGAGCATGGCGCTTGCAACGCCAGGGTTGTGGGTTCGATTCCCACGGGGGGCCAGTATGAAAAATCTATGCACTCACTAACTGTCGCTCTGGATAAGAGTGTCTGCTAAATGACTTAAATGTATAAATGTTTGTTTGTGAAGGGCATTGTGGTGTCAGCCCTCAAATAGCTGCTTTGTTTGCAGGCTTAGTCCAGGTTACTCCCCCTTTGTCCTTGTGTTATGAACATAACCCCATTTTTGTGTGTTTGGGAGGGCAGGGGGCGGGGGAGAAGATGGGATGATAAACAGACACTGCCCCATTGGGCTCTGCCTTGATTTACAGCCCCATGTATTCTTCTCATGACAGATCTGCTGTGACACTGAACTTGGGCCTGGAGAGTTGGCAGCAGGGACTGACTGTTTCTGCCCTTACTTTGTAGGTCAAAGAGCCATGGACATGCTTGCTGAGTGAGAGCCTATGAGAATAGGCTGTGAGGTATGTTAGCACTGGGCTTAGAGAAGGAGAGGAAGCTTGTCCAGTTTTCCGTCTGGGTAAAGTGGTTTGTGTCAGGTTGAATGAGGCGTTTATAAAGTGGACTGGGCCATAAGAGAGGTCTTCCGTTCCGTGGGGGGTGGGGGTAATAATCTGTAGGTGTATGTGTATGTGCATGCGCTTATATCTGAGGGCTTTTGTGTGTTTAGTGTGGTCGTGGGGTACATCTCTGCCCTGCGTGTGTCGGTCCGCGTGCTTATAGAGAGTTAGCAGAAGGAAGAACTAGGCCACTGTTACATCAGGGAGGTCAGACAGGCGTTCTGTCTAGAAAATGTGTGTCAGTATGTCACTCCAAAGCTCCTCTCATTTAAAATGAATCCAGTGTGCCAGGAAAGTAAGGAGCCTAGGGAGTGACTGTACCCAAGCTATTTGTGAGGACTGGAAACAGGGTGTCCCCACACCAGCTAAAAGAGAGGAGGACTCAGTCTCTGTTCAACATGCCTGTGGTTACAATCAGTTGTGTGTTGCCTTGATTTAAATTGTGTCTGTCTAATCATTGTAACTCGTGGCTCTGCTTTGTAGCTGTGTTCAATTAGTAGGCGGTGATTCAAATGACCATAGAATAATGTTGTTTGTCAGCAGCTGCTCTAGTGTAAATGATAGTTTGTTTATTACGTTAGCTAGCATATGGTTGTTATTATTATTTTTGCGGTGTAATAACTAACCCATGAATCACTGTGTATTCAGCATCAAGTGACTGAAACTTCCCTGTAGTTATCTGGCATATGCACAGCTGATTTTCAAACATATCCATCATGAACTGTGTGTAATCCCCATAGACAAGAGTTTTACTAGTGTCAGAGTAAAGAAAGAAGAGAAAGATCAGATATTTGTAACGATATGTCGAGAGATTCAACATCCTTTTTATTGTTTTCAATCTTGAAATGCATCCATCTTCCATGATGAATATTAGTGTCTCCATACACAGCCATGGCAGAAAGAAGGGGTGGTGATGACCTAGACACTACCTACTGCTAAACACCACACAAGTCTCGTCTGCATCTTTTTTGTCCTTTTCTGTATCTTTTTCATAAAACCATCAGCAAAAACACAAGCATCACTGATTAATACACATTGAAAAAAAGGAGGATGGGGTACGGGGCAAATACATCATCACAGTCAATAGGAGAAAGACACAATAAGATAATAACACAACAACACTTGTCAGAAAATAAAAAAAACTATGAAATTAACATTACAGTGTTGTCCGAGAGAGGGAAAGCTTTACATTTATACACAAGTGCCAAAAAAGCTAAACATATACTTTATAAAACTGTGTGGTACAGTGCAGGCTTCTCATTATCACCCAATACGAGGAAAACAAAGGCCGGGGGTGGATGCCCCATGTATTACACTACAGAGGCACATTGGAAAAAGGGGAAATCCCAATTTCATTAACAAAGTAGAGATTGTCCTTGGTTTTTACTAAACTTACTTGGAATAGCTCTGATTAATTCTAAACCAGGTTTTTCTAATGTCATGGACTATTTGTGTAATATAGTAAATTAGCCTCTGTTTCAGAGATCCAATTAGCTAGTATCTGGGTTTAACTCTGTGTCTCTAGGGCAGTCAGGTCAGACCACAACATTTCAAATAGGACTTCAGCTTGAGGTTCTGAGCTCAGTGCATTGTGTAGTGTGTAGATTTGCTGAGGAGACTAGGTGGCCTCACTCAGGGTTAAAATATCATACAGATATCATTTAGATTATATTACTATATTTAAAAGAACTCCCACCCCTATATGTCCCCACTTTACGGTTATAACTTCAGCTTTTATATCTTTCTACAGATTCATATTTTAGTCTATGTTCCTATGGGCTTTTCTGCAGTGGTGGGCATATGAATCAATACATCGGGCTAAGAGATGGGAACAGTGGAAGTCTAGACTGTTGATACTGCTAAACTTTAGGCCAGTAGCCTAGTTCTGTCTCAGATCGACTTTGATTGAATGCTGTCTAAGATCTTAAAGATCTACAGTAATAACAGGCAAGCTGCATTAAAAGCTATTGGCCATGTTTCTGTAAACAGAGTTAACAAGTGATTACATTAAAGGCTTTTTAATTTAAGTGGTGTTTGCAACAGTAGACACAATGTGACTGTACAGTAATTCTGACAAAAACAGGATGATAACGTCCAAATCCTTTCTTGCCTCAAGAGTTTGTCGCATTTTTTGCATTTTCTTGTTTGTTTTGTTAGAAAAAATATATGTATAAATTATTGGTATATTTATATATAACAGTAATATACAAACCAAGTGCTTGAAAAATAAAGATAATGGATGGGCTGTGTGAGATCATGGAGATGGGAAGGGAAAATATAGATTGGTAGAGGTAGGGTTAGGGAAGAGGGATGGAACTTCTTTGGTCAAGGGAATGTTCCCAGAACGTTGCTGCTATGTTTGTCTAAAGCCAGATGTGCAGGTATAGTTCCAATAATGGTCAACTTATCTTCTCATTTGAAACGACCAACTGTGGTTTGACGATTTAAAATTAATCTTGTTGAAAAATGATATGAAAGAGTTTCATCCCTCCTCTCATTTATAAACAAAAGTCCTTCTGTAATTATGGAGAAGATGCAAAAATTGAAAAGTCTATACAATATATACAAATATAATACAGTTCACCCAGAAATCCTGTTTTGAGCTTTATTTAGCAAGTACAGCTTTTTAGTCCCAGGGCTTGAAGGTGAGGGAGGTGTAGATGGAGGTAAAGGGATGATAGTGGATTGAGACTGAGGATGGGAAAGGGAAAGAGCGTATTTCGTTCAAAGGCAGCATCAGAGACACCTCACAATGTAAGGAACCTCAACAAGTTTGTGTTACCCTCAAGTGTTCTAGAGGCACTTAGTCTCGTCTGTTGTTACGGCGTCCGCTTGACTCCTCTTTTTTCCCACTCTCCTTCCTTGACTCAGCTGAGGACTGCTGCTTACAGAACCCTGTGGGGGGCTGGCTCTCACTCTCCCTCTCTTTGCCGCTCTGCTGCTGCGTGAGGGCCAGGTAAGGGTGCTGGGGAAGGGGTAGGATAGAGGAAGGAGGAGGGGTGGGTGGAGAGTCCTGCTGGGAACTCATGGCTTTGTGTTTGAGACGCAGTTTGTGGGGCAGGGCAGTGCCCTTAACCTCTGCCTGGGCATCCCCGTTTTGGCATTGGGAGGAGCCCTGAGGGGAGGGCATAGGGGACCCTGGCTGGTGTGAGACACACAGGTGCTGGAGGTAGCTCCCAGTGTCAGAGATGGAGGAGGACGGGGACTCGTCGTCCGTGGAGGCCTCCTTGTCAGAGCTGCGGGGGTCATTGTCACTAGAGGAGGTGTCTTTGCCTGAGGTTGAGTGTTCCTGGTAGTACCCCTCATTCCTGGCCCCGCCCTCATAGGTCAGTATGGGGGGCTCCTCGTCCTGGGCGCTGAGGTAGCAGTGACTAGCCTGGTTGTGGGACGTGATGGCCTCCTGTTTTTGGAGGATGTCTGGAGTGAGGCCCCTCTGGGTCTTTTGCTCCTGTTGCAGAGCTCTGTACACCTGCCTCTCTCCTGCCTCGCTGTGGCAGTCTGAGTAGTGGTACGGAGGGGAGTCTAACGTCTTCCTCTCCATCTGCTTGGTCACCTCTGCCAGTCTCTCTGAGCTCTCTGTGTGGCACACTCGAGCCTGGGCCAGACGGCTGGCCTGAGCACTCTGCTGTTGGGCTGTCTGTTGATCCATGTCCTGCTGCCTTTGGCTCTCCACAGGGTAGGAGGCACTACTGGAGCGGTAGAGGATGACACTCCTCTGTTGGGTGGGTGGAGGGGCCTGACTGGTCTGGCTGGTGATGCTCTCCCGGTGGTGGTAGGAGTGGGAGTGGTGCTGTTGGCTGCGGTAGACCGACGCCATCTCCTCCTGGTGATGTGTGGAGGACAGGCTATGGTGGACGTTGAACATGCTGCTTCCAATGTCCATCTCCAGGCTGCTTTCCTCCTGCTTGATCTCGTAGACCGTAGGCTCTGGGCTGTCCCGGGAGGACCTGTCTGACATGTCTGAGAGGGACCCATGCGGGGAGTACGTCACCAGTAAACTATGTCCCCCCCCGCTGCCTGACTGCTCAGTCTCAGAGGAGTCAGAGTTCATCATCACCTGGGAGCTGCTGGAGTAGCCGCTGGAGTAGTAGTTGGAGGAGGATGTGGAGGATCCCGCATTGCCTCCATTGTTGACTCCACTAGTGAGCTGCTGGCTCTTCTCCATGTAGGAGGCAGTGCTGATAAGGCCAAAGCGCAGCTTCAGCTGCAGCAGCTCCGTCTTCAGGCGGCAGTTCTCATCATTCAGCACCATGACGCGGTTCTCCAATACCATGTCGTTCAGTCGGCGCTTCTCCCTGGAGCGTTTGGCCGCCTCGTTGTTCTTACGGCGCTTCTCCCAGTAGGAGGCATCCTTCTTTTCATCAGAGATGAACTCACGCTTGCGTCTGCAACTCATGCTGGGCTTGGGCTTGACGAGACGCCCCTGGCGAGAGGGGGTTCCTAGGGGCGATGGGAGAGACTCTTCGTAGTTAGAGTAGGTCTCTAGGTTGTCCAGGTTATTTTCTGAGCTTGCTGATTGGAGTTGTGAATTCAGGCTTTCCATTGTTGCTCAGTGGAGGCCAGTTTGGAATATTGCTACAACCACTGGAAAAGAAACTCAAGGAATGGGGTGATAAGAAACGGTGGGATTCAGCTATATGTCACTGAATGAATGAACTTATAGTTCAAGTGTCTACGTTGGCCAAGAAGATCAAGAAAAGGTGGAACTCTGCGTTAATTACCCTCATTTATCCAATGTATGTTCCGCCTTTCTCTAGGCAAGTCTCTTCAGCTTTCTCCCAGAAAAGTGGGTCAAAGCCGCCTTGTAGAGAGAGAAAATAAAATAATTCCTGGAGTGGGGAATGTGACGAGCTTCGCTGAATGATTCTCTGACCTTCTTTTCCCTGTTTGTTTTTCAAACTTTTTGCGAGAGTGCTGTGCTGAGCAGACAGAGATGTGCCCTACTGCTCCAGGCGTGTTGCAGGATGTAGGTCACTCAGTCCATCTCGGCTTGTCAGTCTCTTGGGAGGGGCGCTGCCTCTCCTTCTCCAGTAGGTTGCAAGATGAAAGGCTGAGGAGACAAAGAAAGAAAAGGCAAAACTCTTAATCCTTGTGGACTGCTGTCGACCGCTATGCATTCAGATTTTGAAGGAATAATATCTTCTTTATGTCATTGTTAATGAAGTCCATTTTCGATTTTGGCATGCCTGGTGATCAAATAATTTTGAGGGATAATTAACAATACGCTCCTTCTCACATCCTCCTGCTTTCACATCCTCCTGCTATGTTCTGCATGTCTGGCTTTGACTGAATTGTTACCCCTGGCAACCAGTGAATATTCACTAGACCCTAGTAACCACTGTCTGACCTCATGGCCCTTCTATTGAGCTTCTCTGTCTGTGGTCCTTGACCCCTTACCATTAAGGCGTCAGCATGCTTCAGTTCGGCTGGTGCCTAGCCAAATTCGGCTAGGCGAACTGAATGAGTGTGCTTGCATACTCCCTTAAAATACCTTCGTTTGGAAAACTAGAAGAAAAGCGGCAATAGTACTGTTTGTCCATTTTGAGACGCCGTAGGCAGTATACACTTCCTCAAAATAGTCAGAATTAATCTAAGATAAATCAAGAAATCTGTAATTTAATTATGACTTTTTTGCAGAGATCTTAGTCGCGCAATTTTACATCTAACTGAGATGTTTGGTGCAGTATTTCTCAATGAGAAAATGTGCATGAAAATGATTAATCTCTCGTTGAATGACAACAAAGACTTTATTGAAGAATCCCTACTGTTGATCAATGGAGGGGCGTAGACTTCAGCTACCGACTTCGGCTTGCCATGAGAACAAAATGTGTGTGCCTGAACAGCCGAAAAAACCTGTACCCTTACACAAAATGTATGCACAAACTCTTCCTAACTGTTTAAGATGGTAAGCATGCGGACGCCTTTAGCCCTGCATGTTGATGTTGACTTGCATGGTGTAATAAACATGATGCCAGTATAGTAGTTTCTGAGTTACTATCTTTTTCTGAGTAAGACATTACACATTTGCTATTTGTGACATTATTCCTCCGCATTTGTAATCATAACTGCATGTCTGGCAACCAAGTCGAGAGCACATGATTACCATGTAAATTCAAAAACAGTAACACTACCCGAAATTACATCATTCGAACACATGGAATGATTGGACATTGAATTTGTAGGCTTTAAACAGCCATTATTGACTTATTTCATTGCTGCTCTAGATAGTATTTCAGGCAGATGTATTTTAAGAGCCAAAACAGTGAATCACCCAGGTGCAGTGGGTGTGGGCTTCCCCTCATTCTGTTTTAGAATTCTAGGTCAGGAACAAAGATTCCAAAACAACCAGATTAAGAAACAGCCCACTACGTTTACATAGAAATCATCATGAATTTGAGAATTTACTATAATTGTAATAACCGTAAAGAACACATTATATTTGGACAACCAGTTCCTGGCGGTGAATGAAGACAGACAAAGGTTCCCCGCCAAGGAAAAGAGGTGGAGAGGGCAGAGGATTTTAAGGTAAGGGCGGATGAGGAGGTGGGGGGTTAATTAATGAATATAGGTCAAGTCTCAGGAAGGAGGGGGCTGGAGAATGTGCCAAGCTCTCTTGAATTATGACACCAGGGTGGTCAGCCTCATAACTATCAAGTGTCTGGGAACCTGCTCAGCAGGGACCCTCCTGGTAATGAGCTAAATATATTGGCCATATCCCACAAACCCCTGAGGTGCCTTATTGCGATTATAAACTGGTTACCAACGTAATTAGAGCAGTAAAATTAAATGTTTTGTCATACCCGTGGTATTTGGTCTGATATACCACGCCTGACAGCCAATCAGCATTCAGGGCTCGAACCACCCAGTTTATAATCTCCCAGGAGTCTGGGGCAATATTACGTAACTACCAACTGCTCTACACTTTTAAAAATGTGGGTTCAACACCAATGTTTCTTTCCATGCACAATTCAGCAACAAAACGAGCACAAATCTAGATGGGATATTACACCCATAGTTCTTCCATTCAAAATGTTTTGCTTCCCACAAAATGATGACAAGCCATCTAGGTATGGGTTGTTTGGGTCCCATGATGCAGTAGAGACTAAATAGAGATACAGGCTACGATTATGCCTGGAAAAACGGTTGAGACAGGGCCTGGGTTCATTCACTGCTAAATGCAGTACTTTAAGGTCATCATTCCCATGAGCCATTTGCGTGTGGCTGTGTGGCAGGAGGGAAAGAGTGGAAAGACCACAGAAACCAGGGACCACTCAGTAAACACTGGCTCTGACTAGTGCCTACACGGCACGCTGGAATATAGGTCAGTGGAACCACGGGTGAGGCAGGGAGAGAGAGACAGAGAATTAGAGAGTACTCTATTTATAGAGGTGAAAGATGCACAGAGAGAGGGACAAAGAGATTGAGAGAAGATAGACAAAAGAAAGGGAAAAATGAGCTCAGATGATAGCACCTCGCAGGATGTAAAGAAACTGGATACTGTACCAGCGTTAACAACATATCACCCATGGCAACAAAATAAAAAAAGGGGGCAACTAATCCTGTCAACATCAATCCCTCCTCATCGAACAACACACTCCCTCTGCGCAAACGGATTGACTTTTAAAAAACTAAGCTGCTCATCTCCTCTGCGGGCAGCTGGAATTAGCTGGAGACATGAATGGAGCTGGTGTGTTTGCTGATTAATGCATCACAAGCTCTTAGTCTCACACTACAGCTACAGGAATAGACCATCATAATAAGTGTGAATCCCACCCAAGCACAGCGTGCCATCCAAAACATCTAACTAAGCCTCAAACCCATCCACTTCATTATAGTGTATCAAATAACTAACCGCAGGGTACTGTTTTTATGAAAAATGTAGTGTGACCTGCCAGAACAAATGTCAAGTAGTAAGAATTTCTACTGCTGCCCTTTTCACCCATCCAATATGCTTACAAGGCTCTGTATTTCAATGGAACACTCCTACGCTTGTGGTAGATCATAATTAATTCTATGTCCAATTTCATGATAAAAGTTGAACAAAAAGCTGCATCTCATCAGAGTATGAATCCATTACTGATAGCACTGTTTAACATCAGCACACGTCCTTTTTATATTTAATAAATATAAAGTAATTCTACCACAGGACACTGTCTAGGGCTTGGTTACATTTGTGAAGTGATCAAAGAGAATCTAAAAGTTGCCATTTTACAATTATTGGGTCCAAACAACTACACAAAGCTAAATTTGGTGGGGCTTGTGCTCAAAAGCGTGTTTTTGTTGAGCTCTTAAAAGTAATTGGAGCAGGTGTAAAATAAGGGGAGGCCACCAGACCGGGGTGCAATATTTCACTGAGACTGAGGAACTGAACTGCCCCCAGGGGGGAAGAATGCAAATGGCTGGCACGTGGAGGGCTGGCTTTTTCCCAAATTCCAAGTAGGTTTGGGACGATATATGATTAAATAAAATATCGTGACATTTGACATTGACGATATATCGCGATATTTGGAGTAGCACATCGTAGAAGAGGTCTCCCCAAATATCGTCCAATCCTAATTCCAGGAATGGGTTTATCTTCCCAAGAAAAAGTAAAAATTCTCGGACAGGCAGGCGAAGTTCCAAGCCAACTCATTGTTCCATAAACACAGCCATATCAGCCTCTCTTAAAAAGGAAAAAAAGAGTGACCTAGTGCAGACCGTGTGTTTCCTCAGTCACATGTGCTCCCTTGGCCTACTTCTCTGCCTCTCCCTCCCAGCCACAGAAGCACAATAACAAAGCACCTACTCTATCTTTCATTATCTTTCATTGTGCCAGGAAACCCTGAGAATGTCAGGAGGGTCAGGATAAACCCCACTCCACATTGTTTACCATCAACTACAATAGGAGTGAAACAAGACATTGTGTAAGCTGCTCTAGTGAAACAAAGGTAATCTCATCCTCATGATAATTATAGCCATGTTATTACCATGTTTTTGGCAATAGCCTACTAATCCAATAAGGAATATAATAGCTGATCAATGCATTGCAATTACAAGCAATGTATGGAAGGGTTCTTGAATCCTACGAAAAGGGGTGTGGCACAGAAAGGTGAGGATTGAAGTTAATTGAAAAAAGGCTAAACGAATATGTTTCTAATTGTGTATCACTATGATATGAAGGAAACCCGAACTGTTTATTAGGCGCGTTTATCTGCTGCCCATCAGTGTTTCTGTTCTGCATGAATGGGTTGGTGTCTTTGTTAAACCAGCAAGGATTTATTTTGGTAGGTTTTTATTCTGGTATTATAGGGGCTCTGCAGCACATCCCCCCTCCCCGTTATGACTAATGTGACCTACATTTGGAGCTGGTATAGCGGTCCACGGTATGCGCCAACCAATTAGCCCTCCTCAGCAAAGCACAATAGAGGCTATGGGTTTCCGCTGATTGCATCATCTCCCCTGCCTAATCTGTTTTAATTACTTAAATTATTTATTATGCAACCCGCACAACTTCTAGAGCCTTAAGCTTAATCTAAAAGTGCAATGTGCTACAAAAATTGAAAGCATAACCAAATGCTTTGCGTAATTTCCCATTGTGCATAGAACACCTATACCATTGGCTATGTTCTAACCTACATGGTATTGATTAACTTTTCGTGAGATATAATTCCCGTATGACTTTTCATAAAAACTTAACAGCGTCAATAGCCTACACCCTTACCGCGGCACCTAAAGTAATCCTATAGCAGCTATAGCCTACAGTAGGCTAGACACAAGTGCGCATGCCATCACTAAACAACAAATGCATGAGCTGCGGGCACCGGGCGGCGGCACTCATTCCACAATCATTCCCACGTGCAGTGAGGGGGTACTTTCAACATTCAGACTGAGCAGGATGGTCTTTTCTAAGACAATTTACAACAAGTGTGTGCAGTATTAATTATGATATGCATGTAGCCTAATATCTGCATAGGCTATAAATTGAGATGGACATGCAGTGCGCAACAGTGTTGCTGATAAGGAATGGTAGACTATAATGCACATGTTACATAGTTGCTGTAGAGGGTTACATTGTCTAAAATTGTTTCCCAATATAACTAATAGGCTACAGGGCAGGCACATATCCACGTCACAACACAAGTTTTCTGCCCTCTTCAACATACCACTACTCTTTGTTGTGTCTCTGATAAATGTACCTTTTGCATATTTAATCAGATCCCCGGGGAAGTCATTCAAGGCAAATGTAAGTTTCCTGCTCATACATAGCTTGTTGCCCTATTGCATTCGCCACCCATAGGCTACTTCAACAACTTGTCACGACTTTGAGATAGGCTCACATTTGACCCAGTAGCCTAAATAAGGACAGAAATAATCATACCCAGTATATCCATCCAGCTCACCTTACAGAAACAGCCAATACTTTAGATTTCATCATTCATATCCAAAACAATGTTTTCAGAGATGTAGGACAGCACAATATTCCAGTAGCCTTTGCTCTAGATTCAGTTTGCCCCACTGAGCAGGGGAAGGGTTAACGGGTTGCCTAACACCCGCGATAACCTTTCACAAATAACTACTTACTACAAGTGTGTCCTCAGACCAGCCTGGTCCGATAAGACTAGACGTAACATAGTAAACGTAAATCAAGGACACTCGAATAAGTACATGTTACGTTTGGTACGTTTGGTATGGTTACAAAGACCGAAGGTTACTTAAGGCAAAAACAAAAGTAGTAAGGATGGGTGGGCGTATGACGCTAACATCTAGCAACCCAAAGGTTGCATGTTTGAATCTCATCATGGACAACTTTAGCATTTTAGCAATTAGCAACTTTGCAATTACTTACTACTTTCAATACTTTTCAACTACTTAGCATGTTAGTTACCCTTCCCCTAACCTTAACCCTTTAACCTAATGTTAACCTTGTCCCCAACCTTAACCCTAACCCCTAGCTAGCTGACGTTAGCCACTTAGCTAATGTTAGCATTAGCCACAACAAATTGGAATTCGTAACATATCATATGAATTGGAATTCGTAACATATCATACGAAATGGATGATGGCCATCCACAAATGAATACATACCATACTAAACATAACATAGTAATTGAGGTGTCCCGGATTCACATTTACTATGTTACGTCTACTCCTGAGTCCAGGTGAAACCGACAGGTTTTTTTTCTTCAGTTGCCTCGCATGGACTCATAGACTAACCCAAAGGGACATGTTTCGTGTCATAACGGTGTCCTTTTAACTCACAAGTATTTAAATTAACATTTTAATAATATTATATATATATAAATATATACTGAATTGTCTTTATATAATATATTTACAATAGATTATCTCTATTAATTTATGTTGCTGAAATAAATGTCCATAATTTTTTTACTAAAGAATAGCGGAATTAATCCAAAGAATAATATTTTTACCTTATTTCAAGTTATTGTATCTTTCAATCTTTTCAAAACTCTACAATGATGGGGGGGGAAACAAAATTAGGGAAGCTACTCCAAATATGTGTGTTTTCTGTGGCCCCTGACACCCAACGTTCCTTGTTCTGAAGGAATTCCATGCTCCCACTTCTAACCTTCTCGTTATCATCCCCCTATACATTCTGCCACTAAAGAAGGGGAAACGCCTCGTCTTGACAGAAAATGCATATGGTTCAACGTCCGTCTCCAACGTTATAAACACTTCCCGTTGTGCCAAAACTGTTGCAACAATGTGTCAGTGTACTTGAAAGTCATGCAAAACAAAAATGATGAAAAGTCTAATCGAAGTGCCACTAAGTAACATTGAAATTGGTATTATTAGACTATTGGATTGAATTGTTTTCACTAATAATAAATCATTAACATTATACACATTAATCAACGGGACATTTAAAGGCAATCCATATAAAATAAATGCTTACCTTGTATGCGTAAATAAAAGCCCACAGTGCGAAGCCTAATATAGAAGCCACGTTACTGTTCAACAATTCCTATTTCCGACGTCTATCGAATTCAAATGTGCGATCGTCCTTCACGTAGAGTGCGAGCTCTGTGATTAGTGCTTGTATCTGAGCATGAATTCAGTGTCGCTTATTTTGAATCTGCTTCTCGTGTTACGTTGGGGACTTGCTACAATTTCTTCCTCACTCTCTCAATGTCTCCAATTGTATGTTAGTAGGTCAGTAGTTGCATAACAGGACTCTTTGGGTGCCTAGTCACGTTTTGTTTCTCGCTCGCGAGCTCCGTATCTGACCCCTCCCTTTTCTTCTCCTTCGAATCCTGTTGCAGAGAGACCTGGAAGAGGAGAGAGGGGAGGGACTAGCGCACAAAGCCAGACTTGCTGAGATGCTGGGCTGAATGATGGGTGAAGATACGCCTAATAAGGTTAATAGAGAGCGAGACAGACACAGAGAGAGAGAGACTTTGAAAAATAGAATGGTGGGGAGACATTTTTAGAAACAAGCCTTTAGCAGGAGATATAAAAATAACATTTTATCCAACAGCTATTGTTTAGGGGGAAATGTGCCCCTTTATTGAATGGATACGCCTAATTACTCCAGACAGAGGCTCAGTTTTCCCTTTAAATATAACCTTAATTTTCAGTTTTATTCTTATCCGCAAACCAAAATCTATTCACATTGTCCCTCACTAGCACATTAGTAGTTTTTTCTTCATATTCAGTGTCATGGGCCTCTCACTCCACCGGGTTACCACCTTAATTGTCTTCCACTCTGCTCACCACTCTCTCTACTCAGCCTAACTAGCTCCACCTGTCCCTGCTCTGCTCTGCTCTAATTACTCTGCCAGCTGCGCTGCATTACCCACTACCTCTCCCAGTATTTAAGGCCCTGTCTTTCAGCTCTCCGGTGTCAGATCGTCTGCAAAGCTCACACCCGGAACCTGTTTGCTCGCGCTTCTGGCTCACCCTTGTTTTGTGACCCCGGACCTGCCTGATTCTTGGATACTCTTCTGCCCCAGGAAAACCAGACCTGCTTTCTGCCATTACGACTCCTGACTACTCTTCGACCCCGGTAACTCTGACCAGCCTTCTGCCTTGCTACTACGTATTTTGGATTTCCCTTGAACTGTACTGCTGCCTTGTTTCATTCCGCCCTGTTGTGTCTGTGTCTCCCCCCCCCAGGACTTCTGGACCACCCACCACCGGCTTCATAGGACGCACCGCTGCCACTGGGGGGGGCACAGACCCAGCACATTGGACGGGATCCCTGTCACCCCTGGAGCCTTCATTCACTCCCTACTTCCCTTTTCCCTTAAGTTTAATAAACTTTCTGGTGTGACGCAATTGTGGTCCTCTGGTCGTCTGTCTGAACCGTGACAGTACGATCTGACCATTATGGACTCAGCGCACACTTTCCCCGACATGGAAACCGATGAGCATGAGCAGCAGTTCCAGCAGCAGCAACAACAACTCGCCATGATCATTCAACTCCTCACCAACCTTACCCCAGCCAGTCTGCCCACCAGCCCTGCCCCCGAGTTACCTGCCCCGGTCATTGCAGCCGCTGCTCCGGAACCCAAGATTGGAAACCCCGAGCGGTTCAACGGCGATTCAACCCAGGTCCGGCCATTCCTGACTAGCTGCCGACTTCAGTTCTCCTTGCAGCCAAGGACCTTCGCCACGGAGGGGGCTAAAGTTGGGTATGCCATCACTCACCTGACGGGCCGAGCTCGACTCTGGGGAACAGCAGAGTTCGAACGTCAAACCCCCGCATGTGCAACCTTCGACCTGTTTGCTGAGGAGATGCTGAAGGTGTTTGACCTGGATTCACCCACCGCAGAGGCGTCTCGTGAACTGTTCAGTATTCGACAAGGCAGACGTACAGTCGCAGACCATTCCATCGACTTCCGAACCCTGGCTAGACGAAGTTCTTGGAACACACCATCGTTGGTGGACGCGTTCTTCCATAGTTTGGCTGACTATATCAAGGACGAGTTGGTCTCCCATGAACTGCCTTCCACTCTTGATGAAGCCATCGCACTGACTGTCAGGATCGACAGAAGGATACAGACCCGTCGTCGTGAGAGGGGGCGCCAAGGTCCACCTACTACCGGCATTCGGAGAGATCCGACTGGGCTCCTGTCATCTACTGCCACTCACCCAGGTCAGCTTGATCAGTCTGAGCCTATGGAGATTGGGCGAGCCTCTCTCACTCCTGCAGAGCGCCAGCGCCGCTTCACCTCAAACCTCTGCCTCTATTGTGGAGGTGATGGACATCGTGTGGTAACCTGCCCTTTAAAGGGCCGAAGCTCACCGGGCATAGAGGGAGTCCGGTTGAGTTCAATGACCATCCAGTCCTCCGACCGCAAACCCCTGCTGCAAGTTCACCTCCGCCTCTCTGACTCAACTCACACCCTGGCTGCTCTGGTGGATTCTGGCGCCGAAGCCAACATAATGGACATCAAGCTGGCACGCCAACTGGGACTGGAGAACCTCCGTTTGACACCTCCTATTCCTGCCCGGGCACTGGACGGACACTTACTCGGATCGGTCACTCATGTCACGGCCCCGGTCTCGATGGGTCTGTCCGGAAACCATCAAGAAACTATCCAGTTTCACCTGCTCCCCTCTCCAGGCCAACCCCTCATCCTGGGTTACCCATGGCTCCGCCGGCACAACCCTCAGCTCGACTGGGTGACCGGGGTGATCAGGGAGTGGGGAGAGGACTGCCACCGAACCTGCCTGCTTGCTGCCGCACTACCCCTCGGCCAGTACCTACTAACTCCGCTCCTGACCTCTCCAATGTCCCAGAATGCTACCATGGTCTCAGAGAGGTGTTTAACAAAGCAAGAGCCACATCTCTGCCCCCTCACCGACCGTACGACTGTGCCATCGACCTCCTCCCTGGAACAGCTCCTCCAAAGGGTCGTCTTTATTCGTTGTCTGCTCCTGAAAGAAAGTCCATGGAGGACTACATCAATGGCTCTCTGTCCGCAGGATTAATCCGTTCATCTTCATCTCCTGCTGGTGCTGGCTTCTTCTTTGTGGGGAAGAAGGACGGATCTCTTCGCCCCTGCATCGACTACAGGGGACTCAACGACATCACAGTGAAAAACCGTTACCCTCTGCCTCTGCTCACCTCTGCTTTTGAGTTGCTCCAGGGAGCCACGGTTTTTACCAAGTTGGATCTCAGAAACGCTTACCACCTAGTGCGGATCCGGGAGGGAGATGAATGGAAAACCGCATTCAATACACCAACAGGCCACTACGAGTATCTGGTTATGCCTTTTGGCCTCACCAATGCTCCTGCTGTGTTCCAGGCTCTAGTGAATGATGTACTGCGGGACATGTTAAACAAGTTTGTCTTCGTTTACCTGGATGACATCTTAATCTACTCCAGAAACCTGTCTGAACACACCCGCCATGTCCAGCAAGTCCTTCATCGTCTTCTGGAGAATTCCCTCTACGCCAAGGCAGAGAAATGTGAGTTTCACGTCAAGACAGTGGCCTTCCTGGGGTACATAGTGGCAGAGGGAAGTATCCAAATGGATCCTGCCAAAGTATCAGCAGTCACTTCATGGCCAGTTCCGGAGAACAGAAAGAAGCTGCAACAGTTTCTGGGGTTTGCTAACTTCTATAGGAAGTTTATCCGGAACTACAGTACCGTTGCTGCCCCTCTCACTGCTCTAACCAGCACCAAGCAACCCTTCACCTGGACCCCAGCAGCCGACAAGGCCTTCAGTACCCTCAAGGTGAGGTTCACCTCCGCTCCCATCCTCCAGATGCCTGATGTGGACCGGCAATTCATTGTGGAGGTGGACGCCTCGGATGTGGGAGTTGGTGCTGTGATTTCTCAGTGGGCTGCGGAGGATAGGAAGCTCCATCCCTGTGCCTTTTTCTCACGTCGGTTGTCCCCCTCTGAGTGCAATTACGACATAGGGAACCGTGAGCTGCTGGCTGTGAAGCTTGCCTTGGAGGAGTGGCGTCACTGGCTGGAGGGGTCCACCATTCCATTTCTCGTTTGGACCGATCATAAGAACTTGGAGTACATCCGCACGGCCAAACGGTTGAACTCCAGGCAGTCCCGCTGGGCCCTGTTCTTCACCAGGTTTAATTTCACTCTGTCATACCGGCCTGGATCACGCAACACCAAGCCAGACGCCCTCTCCCGTCAATTCCAGAAGGATGACACCCCCTCCAAGGACCCTGTGTCGATTCTGCCAAGTCCCTGCATCGTTGCAGCTCTGACCTGGGCTGTTGAGGAACAGGTGCTGGAGGCTCTCCGTAACCAGCCAGGTCCCAGCACTTGCCCAGCTGACCGCCTTTTTGTCCCCGAAGACCTGAGGTCCCAGGTCGTTCAGTGGGGACATGACTCCCGCCTAGCTTGTCACCCTGGCTCCACCCGCACTTACAACCTGCTCGCCCAGAGGTTCTGGTGGCCCTCTCTGAGGAAGGATGTACGGGAATTCGTCCAAGCCTGCCCCATCTGCAACCAACACAAGTCGTCCTGCCAGCCCCCAGCCGGATTGCTGC
The DNA here is from genome assembly GCF_964263955.1 of Coregonus lavaretus. NCBI lineage: Eukaryota > Metazoa > Chordata > Actinopteri > Salmoniformes > Salmonidae > Coregonus > Coregonus lavaretus. Next base: position 19,928,693 of record NC_140015.1, on the reverse strand, counting down.
AGCCCCTGCCTGTGCCCAGACGTCCCTGGTCTCACATCGCCCTTGACTTTGTCACAGGGCTGCCCCCTTCAAGGGGCATGACCGTCATTCTCACCATCGTTGACCGTTTCAGCAAGATGGCACACTTCATTCCCCTCCCCAAGCTCCCAACCGCCAAGGAGACCGCCCAGGTGGTCCTGGAACACGTCTTCCGGATCCACGGACTGCCAAAGGATGTAGTTTCTGACCGTGGTCCACAATTCTCCTCCGCTTTTTGGAAGGAGTTCTGTCACCTGCTGGGAGCCACAGTCAGTCTGACTTCCGGATTCCATCCCCAATCCAATGGGCAGTCAGAGCGGGCTAATCAGGAGCTCGAGAAGGCACTGCGATGCATGACTTCACGCAACCCCCACTCCTGGTCGCAGCAATTGACATGGGTGGAGTACGCACACAATTCTCTGACCTGCTCTGCCATCGGTATGTCCCCTTTCCAATGTGTTTATGGATACCAGCCTCCTCTATTTGCCAGCCAGGAAGAGGAGGTTACTTGCCCATCTGCACTTGCTTTTGCCCGTCGATGTCGCCGCACCTGGTCACAAGCCCGAGCCACACTCCTCAGATCCGTTGCCAGCTACACTACCGGGGCCAACCGTCGGAGAATTCCTGCTCCCACCTACCATGTTGGTCAAAGGGTGTGGTTGTCATCGAAGAACCTGCCACTCAGGGTGGAGTCGCAGAAGCTGGCACCTCGGTTCATTGGCCCATTCCCTATCATAAGAGTGATTAGCCCAACTGCTGTCCGGCTCCAACTGCCTAATTCCCTGAGGGTGCACCCCACTTTCCATGTGTCTAAGATTAAGCCCATCCATGAGAGTCCGCTGGTCCCTGCTGCGCCTGGTCCTCCTCCTCCACGGCTCGTCGATGGTGGTCTGGTTTACACCGTCCGCCGCCTGCTTCGGTCCAGACGGAGGGGTAGGGGTCTCCAGTACCTCATTGACTGGGAGGGCTATGGACCTGAGGAAAGGACCTGGGTGCCAGCTAGTCGGATTGTGGATAGGACTCTCATCACCGCTTTCCACCAACGGCATCCTGATCAACCTGCAATCCGTAGGGGCCGCCCCAGAGGGGTCCCTAACCGTCCTGCCCGCTCGGCTTCCTGTCCTGTGCCTGATCCTGTCTCGGGACCTGTCCCATCTCCCGACCACGGCCCTCCGGCTTCCTCCGAGGATGAGGACGTTCACTCGGACCGTTCGGAGGAGTTCTAGCCCTCCTCGGCTCCCCTCCTCCCGCCCGGCGTGGTGTTGCTCTTGGGACTTCTGGGGCCGTCCCTTGGGGGGGGGGTTCTGTCATGGGCCTCTCACTCCACCGGGTTACCACCTTAATTGTCTTCCACTCTGCTCACCACTCTCTCTACTCAGCCTAACTAGCTCCACCTGTCCCTGCTCTGCTCTGCTCTAATTACTCTGCCAGCTGCGCTGCATTACCCACTACCTCTCCCAGTATTTAAGGCCCTGTCTTTCAGCTCTCCGGTGTCAGATCGTCTGCAAAGCTCACACCCGGAACCTGTTTGCTCGCGCTTCTGGCTCACCCTTGTTTTGTGACCCCGGACCTGCCTGATTCTTGGATACTCTTCTGCCCCAGGAAAACCAGACCTGCTTTCTGCCATTACGACTCCTGACTACTCTTCGACCCCGGTAACTCTGACCAGCCTTCTGCCTTGCTACTACGTATTTTGGATTTCCCTTGAACTGTACTGCTGCCTTGTTTCATTCCGCCCTGTTGTGTCTGTGTCTCCCCCCCCCAGGACTTCTGGACCACCCACCACCGGCTTCATAGGACGCACCGCTGCCACTGGGGGGGGCACAGACCCAGCACATTGGACGGGATCCCTGTCACCCCTGGAGCCTTCATTCACTCCCTACTTCCCTTTTCCCTTAAGTTTAATAAACTTTCTGGTGTGACGCAATTGTGGTCCTCTGGTCGTCTGTCTGAACCGTGACATTCAGAAGATTGAAGGCATAGCCTACATGGCCTAGGCTTTATCTTAACGTGGAGTAGGTGACATGGGTTTGAATCCAGTCAGACACATTTATCAGGAACTACAATGGTCAGTTACAATTGCAACATGGCCACATACAATTATGACATGCACATCGCTGCAACCTGGATTCAGGGGTAGACATAATATAGTAAACAAAAATCCAGGACCCTCAAATTAGTACGATATCTTACATTTGGTATGGTATGTAATAATTTGTGGATGTTCATTCTCTATTTCACATGATATGTTACGAATTCCAATTCTTATGATATGTTACGAATTCCAATTCGTATGATATGTTACAAATTTGCGATACGTATGATATGTTTTACGAATTCCAAGTTGTTTAGGCTAATGTTAGCTAGGTGGCTAATGCTAACATTAGCTAGGTGGCTAACGTCAGCTAGGCTAGGGGTTAGGTTTAGGGGTTAAGGTTAAGCACAGGAGGTTGGTGGCACCTTAATTGGGGAGGAAGGGCTCATAGCAATGTCTGGAACAAAGTAAATTGAATGGTATAGAACTCATCAAACACATGGTTTCCATGTGTTTGATACCATTCCATTGATTCCATTCCAGACATTATTATGAGCCATGGGGTTAAGGTTAGGGTTAAGGTTAGGGTTAGGGGAAGGAAGTAGCTAAAAAGTAGTAAATAGTTGCAAAGTTTATAATTAGCTAAAATGCTAAAGTTGACCGTGATGAGATTTGAACACACAACCTTTGGATTGCTAGATGTTCGCGTTGTAAGCCCACCTATCCACCCTACTTTCGTTTTTGCCTTAAGTAGCCTTCTGTCTTACGCAACCATATCAAACGTAACATATCATACTAATTTGAGTGTCCAAGATTTTTGTTTACTATGTTATGTCTAGTCTATGAGACCAGACTGATCACGCCAAGCAAGACCAGGATGAAAATGAGTTTTTGTAATTTGTGGACACATTGCAGTAAGTTGTCTGATTTTGTTGTGACATTGGCTCTCATTTCCAGCAGCTGTGGCCTTGTGGTTGGATGCATCTGGTTACAGTTTTTGCATAACAGCTTAAATCTCAAGAGCTCAGTACCTCATTCTCATCTGATAAAGACATTGAAACCTCTTTATACAGTAGGCTACTTTATTGGGCGGCAGGTAGCTTAGTGGGTAAGAGCGTTGTGCCAGTAACCGAAAGGTCGCTGGTTCTAATCCCCGAGCCAACTAGGTGAAAAGTCTGTCGATGTGCCCTTGAGCAAGGCACTTAACCCTAATTGCTCCTGTAAGTCGCTCTGGATAAGAGCGTCTGCTAAATGACAAAAAAAAAAAAAAAAAAAAAAAAATTGGCATCCTCCCTCTTATGACACAATAATTATAATGTTTTGCATGAAATATTCAATGCACAGCATTCAGTGATGGAAAGGAAGTGTAAATTCTTAATTGATCACCAAAGCCCCCTGTCATCTTATACCATATACAGGGTAACACTTTACATAGTTTTACATACACAGTTGTAACACATTGGCTGAAATTCTGTGTTTATTGCTGTTATTGCCAGTTCAGAAATGTGTTACCCAATACAGTAATAACAGGGTGAAATGATTGAAATGGAGTGTAGACTAGTGGAATGTAATCTGTGCCCCCTGACAAAAATTATTTGTCTGAAATATCCAAATCCTTTTGCTCATTTCATGCATATCTTGATTTGGAATGAGCAATATAGGTTAGGACTAGGCCTATGTCCTAGCTGGATATGAAGATGCCATGTAGTTACAGCAAGGGGAAGGTTGACAGCTCATTCTCACTCTCATTCTGCTTGTTTTCTGGTACATGAGTTCCTGGTGGGACAGGCTCATGGTTAGGAGATAGACTATGTGACCTCCTGTGCTTTGTGATGATTACATCCTCTTCCTCTACCCAGTCCATCTGCCCTCCGTTATCTGACCTTACAAGCTGCACACGTGCCTGTTCTCTCTTGCATCACGGCGAGCCATGGAAACAACTGTAGCGATAACGGTATTTAATGCATTTTGTTGTGTCCACCGCAGTTTTGATTGAAACAAAAGGACTGGCTGGATGCCTAGAGGGCTGCTTCCAATTGCGGATGTTTTTATTTGATCTCGCTCATTATCTTCAAGGCCCTGGTTTCTTCTCATGTGGCCGGAGAGAGCAGCAGGGCATGGAAGGATGAAGTCTGACTTCAGGCTCAGTCTTTGTTCAGCATAATCTCTCTCTCTCTCTCTCTCTCTCTCTCTCTCTCTCTCTCTCTCTCTCTCTCTCTCTCTCTCTCTCTCTCTCTCTCTCTCTCTCTCTCTCTCTCTCTCTCTCTCTCTCTCTCTCTCTCTCTCTCTCTTCAACCGACCCACTTGAGCTTTCAAATGCACTTTCTGTGGCTCTGCCTGCAATGCCATGCCTTTTCTTGTTTATCATTGTGTTATTGAACACAGAGTCACAGACACAAGTGCAGCTCCATATGCCTGATTTGTGTTCACATGAGCAGGTTGACTCACCATTTGTGATAGGTTTTCTTAGTGTTTCTTTGTGTTGTGGATAATGAAAGGAGGGAGTGAGCATGCAGCAATACCTTCCTCATACATGTCAATGATAGAAACAACCTTGAGAGCAAATGCATATAGATGTTTCATTAATCTGGGTCATATGGAGGCTTAGAAGATTGGTCCTCATTTTTCTATGTCTAATAATTGCTGTTTACCTGAAGATGCCACTCATAGCCTACTCTATGTCCATCTCATCATCTGGAGAGAACCCCAAACATGGACCAAGCACCGCCACGCTTACATTTTACCCCTCTCTCTCCCATTCCTCTTTGTTCAGAGCTGAAGCATTGGCCGTGAACTTGACGCACCCCCCCACTCCCTCTGTACCCCACCCTACCCAACCACTCCCCCTCCTAGCTACATATGCACAGGTTCCCATGGCAACTGTCACACTTCCTGCCTAGCAACCGGCTTTATCTCCAGCTGAAAAACAGGGGGGACAGAATGGAGAGGGGAGTAGCAGGGGGGTTGCGGTTTAAGGGGTGTATTGTTGGGGGTGGTGGTGTAGTAGTGAGCTGATGCAGTAGTAGCTTCATTAACTAGCCTCACTCCTCTCCTCTCTTCCACCCCCACCCTTCCTCTTCCTCCCACTCTCACTACAGGAATCCCCAATTTACTGAGGAACCTGTGAATCCAGCTGCAGGTTGAGGAGAGCCTCTCCTTTGTAATGAGATTGGAACAGCACAGGGCTCAGTGAATGGAAGATGTTCTGCACTGGTGGATACATGGAGTACATGGAGCCTCTACAGAGGTCTACTGTCGGCTTGTTTTCTCTTCATCTTGATTGATTTGACTTGTTCACATTGACACACATGCTGGTTTAGATAGGCGTATCTCATTCAATGTAGGGCTTGGTTACTAGGGGCAAATAATAATTAAATGACTTGATGGGTTGAGTGTTGTTATTGAGTGACATAGTAATCCAACCTTGGTGTAATTTTGCCACTACACCTGCACCAAATAAAATCTGTGTCACTGAGATAAACACATAGGCTACTATGTCACGATCTATAGTGCATGCTCTGAATGACAACAATAGCTCAACAAATGGTAGTCTTTGCTGCCACCTAGTGGTTTCTAAAGTTGTTATTATGCTGTTATATTTCTAACCGTGCTCTGATCTGCTTTGGTGTGTTAAGGGGTTTCATATGGGAAATTAATATCGTTCTGACAAATTATAGGTTTTAAAGGTCATTGGTATGACAGATCTGAGACTAAGTAGGTAAAGCTCTTAGTAAAGCATCTGCATGATGAGTGAACCTATGTGTGCCGTGCAGGGATTGTAATTCATTTTTGTTATGATTAAATCTTATTTCAGCAATCGTTGATGTGAATGTGTCTTCAGGCCCAGTCTAGCTCATACCACCCACATCCCCTGAAATCCCCTGTAATGATTATAATTCCAGTTCCTCTGTAGCTGTGGCTCTAATAAACACTAGCTGATGACTGGCATGCAGACACCACCCCTCAGGGCTCGTTTGCTCCTGTCTGGATAGACACAGCTCTATAGTCTACCCTGTCCACATCTGTCAGCACCTCTGGCACTGCTGCTCTTCCTACATACTTAACTATGTGTAAGGCTTAATAAGGAACTTAGGTCTCAGACAGGAGAAAAATGTGACAGAGGAGATTCATTTATCAAGCTAGTAGAAAGACAGGTTGACTTCTGTGCTTACTGATGAAATATGTTCTCAAAAGGCTGCTACTTAATCTCTGAAGAAATATTTGAGTCAATGTAGAACAATTACTCCGTCTGTTAGATATTGTGAGACAAAGCAAGAGACATTATTTTTTAAAAACTGGATACATATTTCCACAGTGTAAGTGGAGGTATTTTGACTGCAACATGTTGTTTTCTCATTGACTTAATACATGGAGGAAATCTATGATAATGCATGCTTTGGTGGATATAATGGTATCCTAACAGTGGGAGGATCAAGTGCAGGGGTGGGCAATAATTTTGGCTCGAGGGCCACATTGGGATTTACAAATTCAGCTTAGGGCCGCACACATTTTATTTTTAATCAAACCTCTCGCGGGCCAGATTGAATGGGCTCACAGGCCGTTGACCACCCCTGATACTGTATGTTGCCCATCCATGATCAAGTGGCTGCTTGACTTTTAGATTATTAGAAAGTTTATAATCAAAATGGGACAAAAATATTTCATTTCAAAGATTTATTCACAAGTACAAAAATTGATATTCATACAGATATTCACATAACAACAAATATTTTCATCACCTAGATACCGTTTACAGTGCATGTCTAGTAATTACACATACCATGTATTCTTTGGACAAGGCTAACAAAAAGTATTCAACTGAGACATGAAAACACTTTCACTAGTTGCCAGACACAGTGTGTTGTCCTACATGAAGCATACCACATTTCATTGATTGACATGGTGTGTGTGTGTCCTCACAGCTATGCTGTTGACTGTGCAATGGAATGATACAGTATTAGTTGATTTCCAATTGTCCTCATCCAAAGTCCATTGTGTTACAATACATTAAAGAGATGACAATAGTTCAAAGTCCCCATTCAGGGACTGGAGACCGTCACCTTTCAGGTTATCTGTCCTCATACTGTCTCTTCTCTCCTTTCTATGGTTGTGTTTACAGTTTAAAAGAGTGTGGTGTTCTTTCCTCATGCCTATTCAAACCGAATGAGTGCCAATGCCACAGCACTAATAATGAGTTTGTTGAAGTTCCAGTTGAATTACAGTGTACATTAGTTCAGCCCCAGTTCACCTCAATGTCTCAATCACTGACATTGCTTTGTCTGTGGTTGTGAGACCTTGAGAAGCAGCATTGTTGTACATGCAGAGTGGAAATGACAGTCAATAATACAGTATCCTCTGGAGAGGTGAGGCAGTGTCCTCTTGTGTCAGTGTTTTTGAGGGTCTCACAGTGTATGAGGCAGAGGGCCATAAGTGAACCAACACATATAGCTTTGTGCTTTCATAAGGTGATGATGGGATTTTGTCCCTGTTACAGAAACAGTTCTCTATTGAGCCGTGGATAAGCATTTAGGAGTTTAGGAGTAGAAAATCATGACAACTCAAAATTAGAGGGTAAAAATACACACACTACAAAAACATCAAGGTAAACAGTTGGAATTGAGGAGTTGGTGGATCATAGTCCAGTTGGCCTAGGGCATTGGTTTGTCACCATAGCAGCTCAGTGTGCCAAGGTACTGTGGTGTTTAGAGTCTCTGTTTCCCTCATTATCTCATTTTCACCATGTGTGTGTGCTTATGTTAGTATGCTAGCTCAGATTGAGCTTCATCTTCTGGGATGGGACAGTTCAGCAAGCATTCACTGACTCAGTCCTGGGCTCAGTTCACTTTAGCCAGCAGCTGCTCTGAGAACAGCTTCTTGAGCTGGGCCACCTCTTCACTGAGGGAGCTAAGGTGGGACTTGAGGACATTGTTCTCTGTATGGTAATGAAACTCTGGCTGGCCCTGTGGGGATGTAGGGTGGCCATACTGAAGGGACTCTTGCCGTTGTCGCCCCCTCCTGGTCTCCTCTCCCTCCTGCTGCTGTGGCCAGACTCCTGCCCCCTCAGCTCCACCCAACATGATGTGTCCGCTCGCTGCTTCCCGGGGACCGTCTCTTGCTCCCATTGACTGTATGGGGCTGTGCCTGATGTCCTCCCCACTGCTGGGGATCTTAAAGCGCATTTTGTGAGGAAAGTTCTTTATGCCCTCCCCAGACTCCACTTTCCCCATCATCACTCTGGAGAGCTCCCCAGGGAAGTGTCCACTGTGGTGCACCTGTGCCTCTGCAGGGGACTGGTGGAGCTCGTAGCCCAGCTCCTCTGCTCTGTGTGGGGACAGTTTGCCATGATCACTAAGCCGTTCCTCAAAGGAGAGGGGGCTCCCTACACTGGAGCTGCCAGGGGTGGAGAACCCAGAGTCCTCTGACATGCTGCCAGCGTCCCTGGAGCCTCGCACGCTGAACTGGCCCCCGTGGGCAGCAGGGTGGCTCCCTGGTCCACTGGGCAGATAGTAGTGTGGAGCCAAGGTCTGTGGAGCACAGGCGGCTGCGGTGAGGGGCAGGATGGGTGTGTTGGTGGGATCTTTGACCAGGCCGAAGCGGAACTTGAGAGCCAGCATCTCGGCCCTGAGACGTGCATTCTCTTCCAGCAGCGCCAGCACGCGATTCTCCACCACCATGTCGTTGACGCGGCGCTTCTCCCTGGAGCGCTTGGCCGCCTCGTTGTTCTTCTTGCGCTTGTCCCAATAGCCATCATCCTTCTTCTCGCTGGGGATGAACTCACGCTTCCGCCTGAGGGCATTCCCAGAGGCGGGTGGGTCATTGGTGCGCTTCAGAGCAGAGGTGCGTCCGAGCAGAGAGCGGGCCAGCAGGCTGCTAGAGGTCAGGATGGACACGGCCTCGTCTGTGAAGGACAGGGGCCCACCAGGTGCAGCACTGGACTCCCCACCACTCTGCTCCCTCATGTCTTGAGAATCTTCTTCAAACATCTCACTGGTCACACTCATGGTTTTGCTGTGTTGAGATGTTCTGTTCTTCAGATAGTGTCTCAAAATCCAGTGTCATGGAACGGTATGGCGGTAAATTGTTGCAATAGCCCCACCTAGCGTTCAAAAGAGGAAGAAGAAATGGAGAGGGGGATTTAGTTATGCAAGATCGGTTACAACACAATGTTATGTAACCCCATTACATCTTTCCAGTTAAACTGGAGCTACTTGCACAACAACCCCACATGACTCTTGAATAAGAAACATTATGTACTAAGTGCTAGACAGACATTTTAATCTCTTTTGAAAATGTTTACAATATAATAATCAAAGTGGGCACCTGTCAGCAGTCTAAAGGTTAAACGGTTAATTATAAGATCTATATTCTGATTTCTTTAATAAATATAAGGCTAAAATGTTATTGTTTTTTCCTCCCAATTCTAAAGAAAGCTTTTATTATCGCTGTCCTGACCCAATGACTGGAACTGATGTTGCTTCATCAGACTAAATCAGTGTTGACCTACATGTAGGCTAACTTAGTGTTATCTAACACACCGTATCAACCTCTAGAAAAATCCGCGCAATGACCTGCATTGATTGCCTTGTCTATTTTAAATTTCACTAAAACAAAATGGCTTAACATTTTGAGTTCATGACCAGACGTTATATCTTGCAGGAATCGAATTGCATCAAGGACATTGATAAGAGCAATTGCCTAGTTTGCGAGTTGAGAATACTCTGCGCCTCACTGCTATACCCTCCGTTCTTTTAAAATTGGTTCGCTGTATGGATCGAACTGTTAACCTACATCCCTAAGCGAAGACTGAACTGGTTCTTCTCTAAACCTTTTAGTGGATGTCATTCTTAATTCCAGTCAGATATACAAAATAAACGAAATAACCCACTGAAACCGCAATTAAAAGTTTCAACAGACTATTGCAATGAAGGTCCTGTTAAGCATAATTGCATACTTGTTCCACCAAGTCTATTCAGATCATCTTAATTCATCATACTTATTTGACTTTAAAATAATGTTTGTGTACTACCTAATAATGACATTTGTTGAGTAGTTGTTGCTTTGGCTACATTCATTTAGAATAGTCAAACAATATATATATATATATATATATATATATATATATATATATATATATATATATATATATATATATATTTTTTTTTTTTTTTTTTGGTAAACATCTAAAGCTGAATCGAAAGTAGGCTATAGTTTTCTTTACTTGGTAAATATTTGATTTTATATAACCTCATCATGGTAGCCTACATAATTGATAGACTTCTGTTATAGGCAACAATGTCACATTTGTGCTCATTATGCTTGCCTATTCTCTGTAGTTTAATGAATGCACTGTTGAAATATATGGCATTTGTGAAAATTGTAAAATTACCTTGAGTTGGATTCTCGTTGTTTCAGAAAAGCACCGACCTTTCAATTTCGTGTCACAATGTAAAGCCGCGTCACAATGTAAAGCCAACAGAGCGATCGTAATAATTCAGCAGCTTCGATTCAGCACTGGGTCATCGAATACATAGGATACTTTGTTGCCTGCACGGAGTAGGATACTGTTGGCCTACTCAGTATTAGGCTACTAGTCGTTCTTACACCTTGCGTCTCGCGTTTCTGCTCCACTTGGAATGCTGCAGCTCCTATTTGTTTCTTTCCCGGTGAAGTTCAGCCGAGGACGTTCCCTATCCTCACTTGAACCAATTGGCCGCGTATGTGTGGTGCGCTCACTGAGACCGCCTCTCTCCATGCTAAGACCCACCCCGCAAGGGAAAGCTCACATAACGTTATCCTGCTCATGCATCATCAACTGAACTCGCTCGCCCATCCTTTCGTAACAATTAAGTAATATTTACAGCTCTGGCTCCCTCTCACTCTCCCTGCAGATTTCCAATAGACTTATGCTCTTCAACCCAATATCAGCTTTATGGATGGCATGCTTGGTATCAGGTCAAAGTGAGTGACAGATCCGAGTTATTGGAATAGAATTGAGAAAGAAAAAATGCCAGCAGTCATTATGCAAGCACATCACAGTTTTTCAGCATATGGTGATCTCCACTGAATCCATTCTCCATTATAAAAGGAGACATTCCTAAAAAATATATTGAGCTGTATGTGTCTGGAGGGATATAGTTACATTTACATTTACATTTTAGTCATTTAGCAGACGCTCTTATCCAGAGCGACTTACAGTTAGTGAGTGCATACATTTTTTATATTTTTTTAAATACTGGAATCGAACCCACAACCCTGGCGTTGCAAATGCCATGCTCTACCAGTTCAGGGAAATACTCTCTGTTTTCCATATTGCTTCTTTTGCAATGATCCATCTTCCACAGTGTCAATGAACTCCATAACATAAGCCAAGCGCTTGACCCAGCCTTGCGAAATATTCTCAGAATCTCAGAAAAACACAGTGTAGGCCTACTACTTATCATACTAAATGGAGGGTCTCGGATTTACGTACAGAATAATCCGAAATGTTCTGAGACCAGGTTGCAACCGTAGGTGGTTTAATGTGTTCTTCAGGGGTTCAGCAGTCACATGAGCTTTTAGTGGAACATACTGTATGCATCAGTCTAATGACCACCAAGCATCTTATGAAAATAATTCCCGGGTTTCAAGAAGTCTCTCTTGAGTTAGTTTCAAATCCAGACTATAGGCAACAGCTAGCCGCTTGAGACATTATGAAATACTCCCTTTTGTCTTGCCCATTCACCCTCTGAGTGGCACACATACACAATAAATGTCTCAATTGTCTCAAGACATAAAAATAATTATTTAACCTGTCTCTTCCCCTTCATCTACACTGATTTGAAGTGGATTTAACAAGTGACATCAATAAGGGATCATTTCTTTCACCTGAATTCACCTGGCCAGTCTATGTCATGGAAAGAGCAGGTGTTCTTCATGTTTTGAATACTCAGTGTACACTACCGGTCAAAAGTTTTAGAACACCTACTCATTCAAGGATATTTCTTTATTTCTACTATTTTCTACATTGTAGAATAATAGTGAAGACATCAAAACTATGAAATACCACATATGGAATCATGTAGTAACCAAAAAAGTGTTAAAAAAATCAAAATATATTTTATATTTGAGATTCTTCAAATAGCCACCCTTTGCCTTGATGACAGCTTTGCACACTCTTGTCATTCTCTCAACCAGCTTCATGAGGTAGTCACCTGGAATGCATTTCAATTAACAGGTGAGCCTTCTTAAAAGTTAATTTGTGGAATTTCTTTCCTTCTTATTGCGTTTGAGCCAATTAGTTGTGTTGTGACAAGGTAGGGGGGTATACAGAAGATAGCCCTGTTTGTTAAAAGACCAAGTCCATATTATGGCAAGAACAGCTCAAATAAGCAAAGAGAAACGACAGTCCATCATTACTTTAAGATATGAAGGTCAGTCAATACGGAACATTTCAAGAACTTTGAAAGTTTCTTCAAGTGCAGTCGTAAAAACCATCAAGCGCTATGATGAAACTCGCTCTCATGAGGACCGCCACAGGAATGGAAGACCCAGAGTCACCTCTGTTGCAGAGGATAAGTTCATTAGAGTTACCAGCCTCAGAAATTGTAGCCCAAATAAATGCTTCACAGAGTTCAAGTAACAGACATCTCAACATCAACTGTTCAGAGGAGACTGTGTGAATCAGGCCTTCATGGTTGAATTGTTGCAAAGAAACCACTACTAAAGCACACCAATAAGAAGAAGAGACTTGCTTGGGCCAAGAAACACGAGCAATGGACATTAGACCGGTGGAAATGTGTCCCTTGGTCTGGAGTCCAAATTTGAAATGTTTGGTTCCAACCGCCGTGTCTTTGTGAGACACGGTGTGGGTGAACGGATGATCTCTGCATGTGTATTTCCCACCGTAAAGCATGGAGGAGGAGGTGTTATGGTGTGGGGGTGCTGGTGACACTGTCTGTGATTTATTTAGAATTCAAGGCACACTTAACCAGCATGGCTACCACAGCATTCTGCAGCGATACACCATCCCACCTGGTTTGGGCTTAGTGGGACAATCATTTGTTTTTCAACAGGACAATGACCCAACACACCTCCAGGCTGTGTAGGGGTTATTTTACCAAGAAGGAGAGTGATGAGTGCTGCATCAGATGACCTGGCCTCCACAATCCCCCGACTTCAACAAAATTGAGATGGTTTGGGATGAGTCGGAAGGTAGATTGAAGGAAAAGCAGCCAACAAGTGCTCAGCATATGTGGGAACTCCTTCAAGACTGTTGGAAAAGCATTCCAAGTGAAGCTGGTTGAGCGAATGCCAAGACTGTGCAAAGCTGTCATCAAGGCAAAGGGTGGCTATTTGAAGATCTCACATTTAAAATATATTTTCATTTGTTTAACACTTTTCTGGTTAATATATGATTCCATGTGTGTTATTTCATTGTTTTTATGTCTTCACTATTATTCTATAATATAGAAATAGGAAAAATAAAGGAAAACCCTTGAATGAGTAGGTGTTCTAAAACTTTTGACCGGTAGTGTATAATGCTCAATGAACTGGTTGCTGACTTCATAACATATCAAATCAGTTCTTAGGCAAAACCAGGGGCTGCAAGGCGCTAGTGATGCCATTTCCCAATTATCACCCTCTCTGTCCATTTGGTATGACCACAGGCGTTCCTCCGGCCCTCTCCACTAACTACTTAACCACCACGCACCCACCACAGCTGGCACAGTGCCTGCCTTGGTCCTCTCCCCTTCAACAATCCCTTCAACAAAGCCTGTGTGAATGCTTGCTGTTTGCGTGGGTCTGATGCAAAGCAAAGATATAAACAAACAAAAGATCACCTGAACCCTTCTATTAGTGGCAGTAGTCTGAGGCCCTCTCCTCTGACGTTAGTAGCTAGTGAGGAGGTTGTTCTGGGTCAGATGAATTCCAGCCCATCTGGTCCAGCAAATGACACAAATTGGACAGAGTCCTGTTTTTGCAGGGAGAGCACAACCAGCACCACTACTGGTGTACATGCAGTAGCCTCTGTTTGGGATGCAGTACAAATTAGTCACCTCAAACTGTACTGTACTGTACTGTACTGTACTGTGCTGTGAAGGTTCTAATTCTATGGGGGCAGGGATTAGTTGGATAACCCATTTTCTCCGGTGTTCTTCTGTACAGATCTCAATGTACATGGTGAGGTCACTGTCTTCCTCACTGTGTTTGCCATGGCTATCACAGGCCAAAGGAGATCAAACATCATGGGGCCAGGGGCTAGTCTATCTATCTATCTATCTATCTATCTATCTATCTATCTATCTATCTATCTATCTATCTATCTATCTATCTATCTATCTATCTATCTATCTATCTATCTATCTATCTATCTATCTATCTATCTATCTATCTATCTATCTATCTATCTATCTATCTATCTATCTATCTATCTATCTATCTATCTATCTATCTATCTATCTATCTATCTATCTATCTATCTATCTATCTATCTATCTATCTATCTATCTATCTATCTATCTATCTATCTATCTATCTATCTATCTATCTATCTATCTATCTATCTATCTATCTATCTATCTATCTATCTATCTATCTATCTATCTATCTATCTATCTATCTCACTGCAAGCTGGGGTGGGGTAGGTGGGAGATAGCTGGGATGCATGCATGTATTCACAGACATAATTGAACAGGTCATACTCCAATTAATTTAATGATACTCAATATCAGTGTCTTCAATTGAGTTAAAGGAACACTTTTATGTAACTGTACCTACACTGTAACACAGCCTGCTTTTTTGCCTTTTCTGCCTGAAATACACATTCACTCGGGGCATTACACACTCACTTCATTTCCAGTATCCCAGTAGGCAGCAGGGATATAAATATCTCTGTCCTGCCTGGTCCTGCCTGCCAAGTGGGTGGTACACAGTGGCACAGAGGGACTCACAGTTAGGCTGTTCATCCCAGCAAGACTGAATGACAGAACTGACCACTGGGAGAGGACAAGGAGGTTTTAGTGAAAGATGGTGGTACAGGGATGTTATGTAACGTTCCCTGGGACACACTGGGATCGTGCCTAAAATACCAACATGAGGAGTCCACTGATGAGGGCAAAGGCCATGATCTCTATACTGTACTGTGCATTCTGTTCTATTGACACCATTGCTGCAACCTGGTCTCAGAGCATGTCATATTATTATGTATGTAAATCCGAGACACTCCATGTCATGCCCTGGCCTTGAGAGGCCGGTCGTCTTTAGTTGGTTTGGTCAGGGTGTGAGAATCTATGCTAGAAATTCTATGTTTATGTTCTAGGTATTGTATTTCTATGTTTGGCCGGGTGTGATTCCCAATCAGAGACAGCTGTCGCTCGTTGTCTCTGATTGGGGATCATACTTAAGTAGCCTGTTTGCCTACCTTAGTTGTGGGATCTTGTTCCGTGTTAGGCTTGTATGTGTATAGCCTGAGGACTTCACGTTACGTTACGTTGTGTCTTGTTTTGTTTATGTTTATTGAGTTTAATAAACATGTACGCTTTTCACGCTGCACCTTGGTCTGACCCGTCTCTCAACGATCGTGACACTCCATTTAGAATGATATTCTACGTTTCGTATAGTATGTATTACAGTTTTTCTCCATTGGTTTGGCTCATTTCTTGAAACAGAAATTACATTCTCAAAACTACATGGACAAACCTCCAAACCACTTGGCAATTGTTCACAACAGAATTGAATTTCTCATTCATTTCATCAAATTGCAAATGTCTAAGTACATGTCTCAATGTCTCAGTACATCTTTGCAAATGATTAAGTACAGGTAGCCTACATTTAGCACAATTTCCAAGTGAATAGATCTTGTTGATCTAAACTGATTGTTGATTCTCAGTCTAATGGTTGTTCGCTCCAAAACGTGTCAGCGTCATTTCATTGTATAAGTCATCACATGCACAATAGTCTGTTCAATTGTCAAAATTAGTCAAGAACATAATACCATGAATACCATATATGAATCCCTTGGAACATTTGATAAATTTATTACAGCAATTGACAGTCAGGTGAAACTAGAACTTGACTAACGAAGGAGGAGTTTCACACATCTCAGATGACCAATCAAACAGTATGTTTAGTTACCTGACAGGTGCTGTCCATGACTGTGAATGCTGCCAAACATGTATGTAAAGAGCTTGACCATGCAGGACCAGTACAATTTCTGAACATGGAGGCACCTGGCCAAGTAAATGAACAAGGGCAACTGCCTGCTCGAGGAAGAGGAAGAAGAAGAGGAGGAGGAGGAGTAAGGGTGCGTGGTGGTGGAATAGGGGGAAGAGGCCGAGGAGCACGAAGACACCATGCTGTCCCGGATGAAATTCGGGCCACAATTATAGACCATGTCATCAACCATGGCCTCACAATGGCGGAGGCAGGTCGCCGAGTGCAGCCTAATGTGCCTCGCTCAACAGTCTCCTCCATCATCCAAACCTTTCGCAGGGAAAACAGGTATGTAGTCAGTCAATGATGGAATTATATGTTGTATAGGACAGGACACTGTGCATAGAGCAAGAAATATATTTATTTACATATTTACCTATTCATTTAGTGTGTGTGTGTGATAGGCCTACAGTAATATCTTACCTCAATGGGATGTTATGATACTAAAAATGACAAGAAAAACATTGGAGAAAATAAACTATGGAATAGTTTATTTTCTACAGTATTGATGATACAGTTTACAGTAGTATTCCAGTCACTGTGCAGTGATGCATTAGAATTGTGGTAAAGTTACTGTAAGTAAAACAACAATACAATTACATAGGTAACTCATTCTGTAAGGAATACATAAGGTATACATTACGAATGGAGTGTTGTCCTTTGACTTCTATATCTAGGATTGGACGACAACCTTGCACAGGTGGCAGAGGAAAACTTCTCAATGAACAACAAGAACAAGAGATCTGTAACATGGTGATGGCAAATAATGCCATCACATTGAGACAGATCCGCGCTGCAATCCTACAAGACAATGCCATATTCCAAAATGTCAACTCTATAAGCATCTCCACAATAGACCGGATATTGAAGAAGCATCAGATGACAATGAAGCAAATTTACAGGGTACCATTTGAGAGGAACTCTGATAGAGTGAAAGAGCTGCGGTACCAGTATGTACATGTAAGTCAGTTACTGGTTGTCCATCATTATAACATTTTTACAATTAAGCAGTGGTTCCCAAACTTTTTTGGCTTCAGTACCCACTTTACCTGATTTGTGTATCCAGGTAATCCAGGTATGGAAGTATTTGATTTATCTGACTTCAACATTTCGCCTAAAAACTGCAGCTTACTGTATGATGCAATTATCATTATAATCCTTATTTTGAAGAATATAACATACAATAAGAAAAGGGGTCAAAGAGCTGCAATTAGTGCCTCCCATGTAAATCTATCTAATACTGTGGGTTTTACTGTAACATTTCAGTAAGTCTAGTCATTGATGATTTCCCCCCTCCCCTTTCTGTCAAATACCCCCTGTAGTACCTCTGCATAGGGGTACATGTACCCCAGGTTTGGAACCACTGGAGTAGTGGCCAGTAGTATATTGAACTTGTGGAGAACATAGAACATTCCTATGTAATTGTCTGTAACTGTAGTGTATGACTCTTCTGTATGACTGATTTGTTTGATGTTTTCTTTTTTTACGCTATTGTAGAGAATAATGGCATTGGAAGGAAACGAGACCCATCACATCCTCGTGTTTGTGGATGAAGCTGGCTTCAACCTGGCCAAGGGCCGAAGACGTGGCCGTAATATTATTGGCCACCGGGCCATGGTGGATGTCCCAGGCCAGCGAGGGGGCAATATAACTATGTGTGCTGCCATATCGGAGAATGGTGTGGCCACTCACATCCCCAGTCTTGGCCCATACAATACACAGAAGCTCCTCATCTTCTTGGACCGCCTTCATGTTGATTTGATCCCTGAAAATGAGAGCGGTCTCGTAGGGCCTCACCTACCACAATATGTCATTGTATGGGACAATGTGAATTTCCACCGTGGCCCGCTCATCAGGGCCTGGTTCACTACTCATCCAAGGATGGTCATGGTGTTCCTACCACCTTACTCTCCTTTCCTCAATCCTATTGAGGAGTATTTCTCCGCTTGGAGGTGGAGAGTGTATGAGCATCGGGCTCAAGATCAGAGGTCCCTGCTCCATGCAATGGACGCTGCGTGTGAGGATATTACAGCAGATCAGTGTAGGGGATGGTTGCGACATGCACGCCGTTTCTTCCCTCGTTGCATCGCAAGGGAGAATATACGCTGTGATGTGGACGAGAATCTGTGGCCAGACAGACAGCAGCGTGTGGATGGCCAGGAGGGTGAGGACAGCGACCAGTGAAGAACTGTTAGTTGTGAAACTCCAGCTTTATTTACAGCACTGTAGGCTGCATATAATTTTCATTGTTTTTTGTTTGTGTGTTTATATTACAGTATATTATGCTGTATACATTTTCTTTTTACTCTGATGTATGGAAGTTACTTTATGTGTGTGAATGATAATGGTTACAATTTCCTTGGCAGTATGAGTGCAATGTGTGATGTCAAACCTTGGAGGCTACTCTTACCCTAAAATCCTATTTATTTTTTTCAGTTTTATACACAATTGTATTCTGTTAGCTAGACAAAAAACAGTACAGTAACCATTGTCAATGAAGGACTGGGCTAAGACTGAAAGGTGGACATGAGGGATATTTCAATGGTCCTCTGCCATAGTGACAAAACATCTAAACATTTTGACTTGCAGTGCTTACACAATGCCAAAGGGACGAAGCATTTTGGGGGCACTGACTGTTTAAATGAGAAGGAAATTTAGTTTTGACACATGCGTGAACTGTTTTGGGAGAGGTATGAGCTTTTGCAGGTGAACCATGGTGTTGTGCCGAACCATCCACGTTATTTTGGCTAAAGCACCAAGAGTGTTGAGAACGTCCGGTCTGTTTCAAGAAATGAGCCAAAGCAATTGAGAAGGATCTTTGCCATTTTCGTGGCACTGACTCCTTATATGGGAAAGGAATTTAGTTTTGAAGCATGAGTGAACAGTTTTAGGAGAGATATGAGCTTTTGCAAGTGAGCTATAGTGTTGTGCTGAACTGTAAGACTGTTTTGCCAAATGATCTTAGAGTTTTGAGAATGTAATTTCTGTTTCAAGAAATGAGCCAAACCAATGGAGAAAAACTGTAATTTGTGGATGTCCATCATCCATTTCGTATGATATGTTACGAATTACAATTCGTATTATATGTTACGAATTTGCAAAATGTACAATATGTTACGAATTTGCAAAAAGTACAATATGTTAAGAATTTGCAAATGTATGATATGCTACGAATTCTAGCAAGCGGCTAACATTAGCTAGCTGGCTAATGTTACCTAGGCTAGGGGTTAGGGTTAGGGGTTAGGATTAAGGTTAGGGTTCATTTTAGGAGTTAGTTTAAAGGGTTAAGGTTAGGGTTAGGGAAGGGTTAGCTAAACGGGTTAAGGTTAGGGGAAGGGTTAGCTAACATGTTAAGTAGTTGCAAAGTAACTAAAAAGTAGTAAGTAGTTGGAAAGCTGCTAAAATGCTAAAGTTGTCAGTGATGAGATTCGAACTCGAAACCTTTGGGTTGCTAGATGTTCGCGTTGTACGCCCACCCATCCACCACAACCAACCACCTTAGTCTGTCTTATGTAACCGTACCAAACGTAACATATTATACTAATTTGTGTCCCAGATGTACATTTGCTATGCTACGTCTAGTCTATGAGACCAGGCTGGATTACAGCAGGAAAATATTTGACAACACTTCCTGCTCACCTGGACCACACCTTGTCAAAGTTTCTTTCTCTCTTTTTTCCTTCTCTCTTTCTTTCTTTGTCTTTCATATCACAGCCTCATTCCAGAAGCTGAGGTTATTGTGTCTCAGTTTAGATAATGGGCTGTAACACATTGACACATTGCACCACATCTGTCCTGCACTCATTGACACGATACAGTTAGGAATGTTAAACACCATGCTGTAGTTTCTACTAAAACTACAGCATATCAGCTATTGCCGTTGAAGACACCCCAACCTGAAATAAAACTGTCATGTCCCCATTTGATCCTCCTTTATAGGCCCAGCACCATATATCCCTACACTTATGCCTCCACTACCCCCTCCATACAGAGTCACACGTGCACTGTCTGTAAAATGCAATTTAAATTCTATGTAGAATTATTCCATAATCTTGCCACATTTAGTTTTCCTGAATTGAGAATTAACTTCAAGCTGTGAATCACTGTTTGAGAGTTCCACACAGAAAAACATTTATGCAACTCCCATGGAATCATCTATACACACAGCCACATCCACTGCTTCATAATCATAAGCATATGAGATGTATTGCGGCTCCTAAAAATAGAACACGACTCATTTTGTGTAACTTGGGGGTCTGTTTCATAATAGGGGGACTTAGCCCCCCCCCCCCCCCCCCCCCCCCGCCTCCTTAAAGGGGCAATCTGTGATTGCTACATCCAAATTAATGATATATTCTTCAAGAATCAATAGGTATATAACTTATAAATGCCTTATGAGCTCATTTTAACTGCCATACCCCATCGGAACCCAAAGTATAAGCTTATTTTACTCCATTGTTTGTAAACAATGCTATTGTAAACTAACACTTTATAGCCTCAAAACATGGTTAAAACTATTTTTTGATATTATGGATGGTCAGTCCTTGCATCCATAGCTCTGTCTATGG
This sequence comes from Coregonus lavaretus, assembly GCF_964263955.1. Lineage (NCBI taxonomy): Eukaryota > Metazoa > Chordata > Actinopteri > Salmoniformes > Salmonidae > Coregonus > Coregonus lavaretus. Next base: position 19,907,882 of record NC_140015.1, on the reverse strand, counting down.
ATTTGAGAGTGAGTTACATTTCTCCAGCCCCATCCCTCAGCAGTTTACCAGAACAGCAGCAGTGTTGTTATAGTTTGAACTGCAGATTGCCCCTTTAACTCTACTGTGTGTCTATCACTCCCCATCTACTAAATTCAAAGAACATGCATGCACAAACTCACAATGAACACTCAATGAACACACAAAACTTACTCTGTGTTAACATTTTGCCTTGAGGCAAAACCGCATATGTTTCAGTATTAACCTCTGACACACACATGAGAAAAACAGAGCATTGTGATGAGGAACACAAGACCTCAGACGACTTCCTTCCGCATGCTTCTATTCCTGGATTCCAAAATACGTCACACAGTTGCCACAGCAACCACTGCTGGTTGCAGAGAGGAGGGGCTGTTATGAAATAATCATAAAATAGGCAGGTAAAAATTGAAAATCATGTTTTCATATCCAGATCAATCAATCAGAAAAATACTTTCAGCCTAAAGTTGTTTTCTTCACACTATGTTGAAAAGCACAAATGTTAATGATGCAGATGCAGACAGGAAGGATCCCAATCTGCATCATTTCCTGTAACTTGGAGATAATGACCTTGTCACCTAATGCCATTATGTGACTCAATGTGTCACCAATCCATGTTGTTGTTCAATGGGCACACTTTGACCTACAATCCTGGCTAGCTGCAGAGCGGATGTGACAGCTGTCTAGTGTGTGATTCTAAGAGGCACACTTTGTTATGCAGTGCTCATTGAAAGCAGTAATTCTTTCTTTGAACATAGGCTCTGATAAACATTTTTTTTGTATTGGTTTCAAAGAGCATGAAAGCATATGGAATATAGCCTATTATGCAATACAATATGTTATTGCCTTCTTCCACTCTACTGAAGTAGAAATGAACAAGGAGCTGAATGTATTTATATTTGTTGTGCAACTACTTTACTATGACATCTCTCGATGCCATGAATCATTCATGAAGTCAAATGTAGTGTTAAGTTATCATGGAATAAGAGATCAATCCTCAAAGCTTATGACGGAGGGAGTTGTGTGTGTGTGGGAGGGGGTTCTTAGTTGTGCTATTCTGACTGGGGGGTTGGTGTTGAACAATCTACAGCACAGAGGGGTGGGTGTAGAGTGAGTGCATGACTAGGGTTATGTAACCCATGCTGTGTACTTACGTAATACATTCATAATCAGTCTCCAGGACAGATATAGATTTTACATTTACATTTTAGTCATTTAGCAGACGCTCTTATCCAGAGCGACTTACAGTTAGTGCATACATCTTCATACTGGCCTAGTTTCCACCTTGTGCCTGCCAGCATAGCAGTGTCACAGTGTCCTGAACACTAATTTCACTGCATGCTGCAGAGGGAAAAGGCTTGGAATTGTACAGCATATGTATAGTTTTCCAGATTTTTTTATGTCAGACACAGGGATATGTGTCTAAAGAAGACAAAAAATGCATTTGCCGTATAAATGTTGAGACAAATATGGCCACAGAGTTTTTGTTGTGAGCCATAATTTGTTTGTTTGCTAATCCCTCCTGTAGTTGACAACATTTAGACACGACATGACACATGTAGGCCTAACACACTGCAAGGCCCTAAGCCATGTCAAACAGATTCATTTCCAAGTATGCATGCGAGAGCCACCCTGTCATTACTCTATTTATACTTTCACAGCTCCAGACTCTTTCGGTATTTAATCCTTACTTATTTTCCCTTTAGCATGCCATGCTCAAAACATTTTGGAACATTCCTCTACTCATGTCACCTCTGCTCTTTCACCAACATTGCTGAGCTTATGACCAGTTCCAATACTAATTCCACCACACTATTTCTACTACAAAAGCTAAAACAAAACTCCCTGTTCTTCAATGCTAACATGACCATATTCACACTGTCTGGCTCAGTGTAACTCTATGTGAATTATGAAACAGTTAAATGACCTGTCAATCAACACCAGTTGGCCTTTGTTTGAAATAGTTGTTGCATCATCCTCAGGTAACCACCTTTTCTCATTAATTTAAAGTTGAAACATTTTGTACTATCCACATTAGTGCTGTAGTGTCAGAGTGAATACACTCAAATAAAGGAACTAGGTTACAGCTGTTATCAGAGAGGAATTCCCCCATCATACCCACTTATTCCGTTGACAGAGACAACTAAGAACACTTCGTAACACCCTCTGATGTAACATGTTTGGATCAACAGCGTCAGGCAGATGCTCAGATAGACAGGGGTCTTTCCATCAGGGTAATTACATCAATTCATTTTTACTTAGCAGAATTGACTGATTTGTGATTATTGGTCAGTTGCATGACTGGGACTGAACCCATTAGACTCACATGTACCAAGGGGGGGGGGGGGGTTAAAATTAGAGTAGAAGGAATGTACAAATCCCAGAGGGCACTAATAGAGGTACGTAGAGATGCACTTTGTTACAGCCTATTCGATAGACTGTGTAGTTTCCCTGTTCCTTACTCTGCTGCTGGGCAGATTATCAAGCTAATGTAATGAAGAAAAGAGAGTGAGATATGAAAGCATGTGATATGCATTTAGATATACAAAACATACAATTTTTAAAATGAAAATGAAAAACAGAGACAAGGAAACTCATCTGAAACTTTGCTCCATAATTTTTTATAGGGCTTCACTTTAGCCTACGTTTTCAGACAAACCCTTTCGAGATTCATCCTTGTGTACCAGTCTTGACTTCAGTTCATATCCATGTTGTAGCTGTAACGGAAAACTCAGTGACTTTCATGCTGAAACTACAGTATGTCAGCTGTGACCACTGCATGCTTTGGTCTGTATATCTAGAGAGATATGCTGCCAATTCAAGCGTTTGTATGTCAATCATATCTTTCCCCCTGAAAACTAAACTGAGTATTCACAGCTTCAGTGATGGAAACTCCTTGTTGGACTAATGTTTTGCCCATGATGTGATGTTGAGGTTTATGTCATGTCTATTGGTGTTCCAGAGAAAGATCCAAAGTACTGCACATACGGTCTTTCCACTAACTCCCTAAATAGAGTAATGGCAGTACAGAGGAAGAACAGTGAAAAAAGGCTTTGAACAGTTGGCTGTAAGAGCTTAACCCAAAGTGACTTCAGCCCCTGATCCTCTGAACCAACCCTATGCCAGAGCTAGTGGCCAAGGCTAAAAACCCATTCTGATTGGTCAGTAATGGGACCTGTCATCTACTGTCATCAGATATAGGCTGTATAATTGTGACATGGCCCTCACTTGTTATCATTCTTTTCCTGGATTGAGAAACCCTGGGGTTTTACCATTGCTCCATGCTGCTACTTTGACAATTGATAAATTATTTATTGTGGAAGTGTACAATAATGCATACTGGTGTTGAATCACCACAGAGAAACGATTCCCAGCTGGTGGAGTCTAACTAGCCTGGTGTATATACCAGACTGGTTTACCACAGTAGCCAACCAGTCATGGGTCGTTACATGTCATTTCAGCAAGCCATGACACCCACCATCTCAGATTGTTCTGAAATAGTTTCTGTAGTTAGAAGTAGGTAATATAAGCATTTCATAAGCATTATTTTGTTAAAATATAATTTGATCTCTGAGGAATTAAGCTGATTTGATTGCACCCAAATTGGCAATTTTACTATATAGGATTCATATAATCAATAATTATAGTACCTAACAGCTGATTTGGACCAAACTTTTTTCTAACAATGAGTAAGACATGAGGAATCCAAATAATTAGTCCCACCCCACGCCAATCCCACCCCAACAATGAGTATATAGTGTCAGTTCTCTATGTTTGACAAGTGTTATGGAGCTGTGGCTCAGAGTTTTGTTTCTTCATCTTATGTAATGTATTCACAGTGAATTTGGTAGGTTTTTTCCACCTGCTAAGAGAAATTAGTAATTGAAGTTGTTGGGTTTATGTCCCATCCTACATCCTGACAGTTCCAGGTTCTGACCACTAGATGGTACTGTTCCTGTAATTGGATGTTTTATTTTACATTTTGGGCCGAAATCAAAATGAACTAAAATGTTTCTTGCAAATTCATCAGGCTATGGTGTGAAATAAGCTTTTAGAAATGCTGTCTTTATTTTATTACTAATCGTTAATGCCGACTTTGGTGTGCTTATCAATGCACAACCACAAGCACCTTTTCCCCCCACTCCTATCGATTAAAATAATTGTATTAAGTCATACAAAAGTGTTACTGTGCGTGAAGTTTAAAATGCATCCTGTCACTACTAATTGTGTAATATGATATATTTTAATATCACTATTTTTAACACACAAAAAACACAAAAAAAAACTTTTGATTAATAAAATATTTAATCATTCGTCTTCCTCAAATGAAGGGGAGGATGATGAAAACTTTGCAAGATGGAGGGAATCTGATTTCATTGGTCCTCAACTCGTGGCTCAGTCATTTCATTCAGGGTAAGTGGAGTTAGCCATGAGTTAGGCTGCTTCATAGCATACCAATATAAAATAAAACCAATATCTAATTGTGTGTGTGGGGGGAGGGGGATTCTTTAAAAAAGAATCACCTAATAGTAGGAACAGCACCATCTAGTGGTCAGAACCTGGTAATATCAGGATATAGGATGGGACATAAACCCAACAACTTCAATGACTCATTTCTCTGAACATACTACACTGAAAAAAAATTGAAACGCAACATGTACAGTGTTGGTCCCATGTTTCATGAGCTGAAATAAAAGATCCCAGAAATTTTCAATAAGCACAAAAAGCTTATTTCTCTCAAATGTTGTGCACAAATTTGGTTACATCCCTGTTAGTGAGCATTTCTCCTTTGCCAAGATAATCCATCCATTTGACAGGTGTGGCATATCAAGAAGCTGATTAAACAGCATGATCATAACACAGGTGCACCTTGTGCTGGGGACAATAAAAGACCACTCTAAAATGTGCAGTTTTGTCACACAACACAATGCCACAGATGTCTCAAGTTTTGAGGGAGCGTGCAATTAGCATGCTGACTGCAGGAATGTCCACCAGAGCTGTTGCTAGAAAATTGAATGTTCATATCTCTACCATAAGATGCTTCCAACATCGTTTTAGAGAATTTGGCAGTACATCCAACCTGCATCACAACTGCAGACCACGTGTATGATGTTGTGTGGGCAAGCGGTTTGCTGATGTCAACATTGTGAACAGAATGCCCCATGGTGGCGGTGGGGTTATGGTATGGGCAGGCATAAGCTACGGACAAGGAACACAATTGCATTTTATTGATGGCAATTTGAATGCACATGTCGTACCATTCATCCGCCGCCATCAACTCATGTTTCAGCATGATAACGTACGGCCCCATGTCGCAAGGATTTGTACACAATTCCTGGAAGCTGAAAATTTCCCAGTTCTTCCATGGCCTGCATACTTACCAGACATGTCACTCATTGAGCATGTTTGGGATGCTCTGGATCGACGTGTACGACAGCGTGTTTCAGTTCCCACCAATATCCATCAACTTCGCACAGACATTGAAGAGGAGTGGGACAACATTCCACAGGCCACAACAGCCTGATCAACTCTATGCGAAGGAGATGTGTTGCGCTGCGTGAGGTAAATGGTGGTCACACCAGATACTGACTGGTTTTCTGATCCACGCCCCTACTTTTCTTTTAAGGCATCTGTGACCAACAGATGCATATCTGTATTCCCAGTCATGTGAAATCCATAGATTAGGGCCTAATTAATTTATTTCAACTGACTGATTTCCTTATAGGAACTGTAACGCAGTAAAATCTTTGAAATTGTTCCATGTTAAGTTTATATATTTATACTCATTGTTGGTGTGGGATTGGGCGACAGGTAGCTTAGTGGTTAAGAGTGTTGTGCCAGTAACCGAAAGGTCGCTGGTTCTAATCCCCGAGCTGACTAGGTGAAAAATCTGTCAATGTGCCCTTGAGCAAGGCACTTAACCCTGATTGCTCCTGTAAGTCGCTCTGGATAAGAGTGTCTGCTAAATGACTAAAAATGTAAAAATGATTGGCGTGGGGGGTCCGTGGGTGGCTTTTGACCATTTCTTTGATTCCAAATGTCTAACTCATTGTTAGAAAAAAAGTTTGATACAAATCGGATGTTAGGTACTATATTTATTCAATATTATATGAATCCTATAAATAAAAATGGCAAATTTGGGTGCAATCAATGAGGTTAATGTTTCAGAGATTAAATTATATTTCAACAAAATAATTTTTGCAGGAATGCTAATCTTATGTTTCTAACAACAATCGATTTCAGAACAATCTGAGATGGTGGGTGTGGAAATCATCTTTCTTCAGCTTTTTGAGGTGGAACGACCCTCATGCAAGCTTGTGGGATCAGGCGGCTCGCGAGGCTGGAGTCCAAATATTCATAATCTAATTGTGACAACCTTGTCTTTGTTGTTGGCCCTTGTAATGTTGTCTTATTGAATTAGACAACTGTGTTTTTGTTTTGGAACTTGGGAGGACAGAAGGAGAAAGGGAGAGGTCAGGGTATAGTGAGCACAATGGCATACCATAGTTGGGCCATTTGAGGACTGTTGGTTGTTATTACACCATGGACCCTCTTCCAATGTTGGTTTATTCATTTCAATTCATTTATTCAGATGGCAGTACAGGCAAGTCAGAATCTCCTGTACACAGAGGTGAAATATACCTTATAGTGGTGTCTAGAACCAAAATGGTCTGCACTCCTGGAAGTAAGGTGATTGAAAATCACCATTGGGGACAAATATTTGTGCTTCCATGAATTTACATTTCAAGTTTTACAGAATATATTCTTCTTTGAGATGGCAAATGCACAACAAATGTTTCCCAATCATAAACCTTGGACTCATTCATTATCTTTGCAAAAAGTGATTTATTCCCTCCTCACCCATTCTTCTTTTCATCCACCTCAAAGGACCTCCATAGATGTCAGTTACATTAGATTGAAGGAAGAAAACAGGCTTTTAGTGGTCATGAAGTATTCAACGATGCATATCTGTCCTGTGGAAGAAAACTTATACACATCTATCTGGCAGACGGGCAGAGCCACCTGAGAGCTTCCTGATGGATGATGATGGGAGAGAGGGAGGGTGAGGTGGGTGAGTCATCCTCTGGGCTTGTCTCTGCTGGCAGTTTGTTGGGCCCCATCTCATCTCAGGGCATTTGAAGGAGTGCCTGAGCCCACACAGACTGCTCCTCTTATTGACGAACACTGGGAGAATGAGACTGGAATTAATGGACTGTCTCTCTCTTTCACTTCTGCATCTGTTACGCACGCCTCTCGGAAGAGGGAACGCAACACCCTGCTACAACTCAACTCTCCGTGGTGTGAAAGAGGTATGGGACTGTAGGTGTGAGTAAGAATGACAAAAGGCAGAGAATACCATTAACAGGGAATTTATTCCTTCGCACAGTAAGTTTGGGGAAAAGGGGCTGGACGGAACCAAAGCAAAGAAAGTAAATATCAAAGCCCCCTCTCCTACCTTACCTGCCTACCCACTACTTACTTAACTAGCACCACCTGGTGCACTAACCAAAATACAAGGGATGGTCCGCCCAGGTCTTTCCTAGTGTGCATAGACAGTCAACTTCTACGGGTAATGTATGCCCGCGGGCCTCTTGCCTAAGCACTCCCTAGGTGCCTTCCCCTTCCCCCCTTGGGAACAAATGAAACAAAAATAGCACAAACTGGTTCACAACAAAAACCTGAGAAAAAAACTAACTCAGGACATTAAAGAAACTCTGAGCCACAAACTAACACAAAACATTACAATCAGCTCTCACAGCAACAACTACACAGTACATACCAAATGTCTTAGCAACAACCAACATGCTACAACTCTCAGCAATTCTGGTTCCCCTTCCCTCTTCTGAGCAACAGAACTGGGGCTTATATAGCTTCAGAAGGAGTTGGTAATTGGAGACAGCTGCGTCCTGACGAGCTGCTTGTTGGGGAATTTCAGGAACCCATTTCCTGAAATACATACTTGAAAATACACAACCTACAACACAGAAACTGGGGAACGTAACAGCATCTTACCCTCCTCTCTCTCACCCTCTTCCTTCCCCACTCCCTGTTTTCTCTGCTGTTTTCTGGCTGGAGGCATGAATATTCATTTTCCCAGAAGAAATTACGAAAGTCAGCCGATGGGTTTCCAAGAAATGCTGGAACACTGTGAGGCTTGGCATCCCTCCAATAGCTTTTGTTAGTCTCAACTGTATCAATGGCATAATAAACACTACACTGCAGGCTTTGTATACAAGCCTATGAGTCAGAGAGGGACTCATATTTCAATGGTATTTCAGAAATAGAAAAACTAATCAGTTTAGCAGGTGGTGTTGTTGAGCTGTTCATAATCATTTTACTTGGTGTTAACTGGTGCACATCACAGGTAGCAGTGTTCTACCTCTAAGTACCTCATATTACCCTTGTAGTGACTTTGTGGAACTACTGTACAGTATAGGAAATGCTTTCCCCTATTTGTAAGGGTGATATTACCATCTTCTGGTAAAAGATGGTATCACACGTCTGAATCCACCCACAGAGCCTCATTGCTGTCCTATTCATTAGGCCTACTTATTACAGTTAATTGGATCAACTATTTTTGACTTACTGAAGAGGAATTGACCACTCATTTTCAGGTAAGTATATTAATGATATTGTATGCTTTGATCATGAGAGTATGAAAGCTACAGTGCCTATAGAAAGTCTAATCCCCCTTAAACTTTTTCACATTTTGTTGTGTTACAAAGTGTGATTGAAACAGATTTAATTGTACTTTTTTGTCATTGAGCGACACAAAATACTCCATAGTGTCAAAGTGAAAAGAAAATTCTACACATTTTTACAACTTAATAAAAATGGTATAACTAAAATATAGTTGTTGCATAAGTATTCACCTAGCAACATTGTAGTGACTCCACAATAATGACCTACATGACAGAGTGATAAGAATACAAATAAAACTTTTTTTTTTTTTTTTGTGCAACAAGGCACTAAAGTAATACTGAAAAGAAAATACATGGCAAAGGAATACACTTTTTGGCCTAACTGCAAAGCCTTATGTTTGGGGCAAATCCAACACAACACAACACATCACTGGTGGCTGCATCATGGTATGGGTATGCTTGACATTGGCAAATACTGTGGTGTTTTTCAGGATGAAAAGAAATGGGATGAAGCTAATCACAGCCAAAATCCTAGAGGAAAACCTGTTTCAGTCTGCTTTACACCAGACACTGGGACAGCAATTCACCTTTCAGCAGGACAATAACCTACAACACAAAGCCAAGTCTACACTGGAGTTGCTTACTAAGAAGACAGTCAATGTTCCTGAGCGGCCAAGTTACATTTTTGACTTAAATCTGCTTGAAAATCTAAGACAAGACTTAAATTGCTGTCTAGCCATGATCCCCAACACCTTGACAGAGCTTGAAGAATTTTGAAAAAAAAAAATGGGCCAATATTACACAATACAGGTGTGCAAAGGTCTTATGAGACTTACCCAAGAAGACTCACATCTGTAATCACTGCCAAAGGTGTTTCTAACATGTATTGACTCAGAGGGGTGAATACTTATCTAATCAAGGTATATTAGTGTTTTATTTTCATTAATAAAAATAAAACATTGTTTTCTTCCACTTTGACATAACAGAGTATTTTGTGTAGATTGTTGACAAAAAAATTACAATTTCAATTAATTTTAATCCCACTTTATAACACAATAAAATTGGAAGAAATCCAAGGAGGGTGTAGACTTAATTAAAAAAAAAAAAATTCTCCAATGTTTCATAAAAAGCTATGCTAAATATTTTCCAGCAGTCTCAAAGCCATCACCTCAGTGCCCAAAATTAGATGAATGATATTTTCATTCTAGCTCAGTGTATGAGAAAACAGGACCTTATTGTAGGATGTCACTAGTTACCACAGCCACAAAGTCATGGTTATGACTAAACCCCACCTACTTCTACAATTGATCTTCTTAAAATCAGTTTTTAAACCTTAACCCTAACCACACTGCTAACCTTATGCCTAACCTTAAATTAAGACCAAAAAGCTAGTTTTTGTTTTCAAGAATTTTGATCATATAGCCAATTTTGACTTTGTGGCTGTGCTTACTAGTGACAACCATTCTTCCATGACATTTTGCTGATGTCACAATGCAACCGCATTGTGCTGCCCCACTGTCAGACATTCTCACAGCTACAGCTAGTCTCATCATACATCCCTGTGGCACTGTGTGCTGAGACAGTATTTTCCATCAAAGCCCTGTCCCTGTACCTTGTGAAGAGAAGAGGGGAAGCAGGGGGCTGGCGAACACTACGCAGAACCCCCTATCAACACCAGGAAGAAGGAGTCATGACCGCCCTCCGGGACGGCATGTTTTTAGGAGGAGGGAACACATGGAGGAAAGAACTCACCAACGTCACCATGGCAGCCTTCATGCTCCCTGTGCAGCGCCTCAATGAGATCACCCCTCTCGTTCTGCTGGAGTTCCACCCTGAGGTGGAGGCTGACACTGTGGACTGGCTCCTGGGGAAGATCCTTAGACCCGAGCCCCTGGGGGGACTAGACCTGCTGGCCAGAGTGATCAGCCGGACCAGGGCTGGGGGTGCCATCATGGTGGTGGGGGCCACCCCAGAGCGGCTGCTCCTGGAGGCTGACGAGGACCTTCTGTTCAGACACAAGCCCTGCTGCCCTGTAGGAGGTCAGGCGCGGGAGGTGGGGGACCTGGGGGGGATGCACCCTACGGAGGGGGTCTATGGGATGCTGTCATCGGCTGAGTGTGTGACCCTGGTGCAGAGAATCCTGGCCAGGCTGAGAGTGGGGGAGTGGGAGGAAATCCAGGTGTTCGAGAGGATTCCCCTCCTCCCAGGAGAACCAGTGATGGCCAGTCTGTCCCGCTTCGGAGTCCTAACTAACACTTACCCCCTACATGAAACCCCACTGCTTCAGAGCCTCCAGGGGAGGTGGAGGGCTGGCTGGTGTGGCCTCAAACCCTTCAGCCAGAGAGAGCATCGGCAGCTACTGGAGGATATCAGGGCTTATTTCGGGGAAGCGGTGGCCCTCTACTTTGGGTTTGAGAGTTCGTTGGTCAGTGCTCTCCTCCTGAAATCCACCATGTCCATGTTTCTCTCCTTCTACCCCCTCAGGCTGGGGAACAACCTGGTCTTTTTCACCCTCTCCAGTGTGGTGTGGTCAGAGCTGTTCCTGCAGGGCTGGGGGAAGAGGAGCAAAGCCCTGGAGAGGAACTGGGGGACTGTGGTCACTCATCAGTCACACAGTCACTCATCAACAGCAGCAGCAGTGCCCAGGGTACCACAGGGCACAGCACCACCACAGCCCCAGATCGATGCCCACCCTTTTGGAAAGATGAGCTGGAGGAGATTGCAACACTCCTTTACCTTCCTAACCTGCACCCTCTGCCTCTCCTCCATCCTGATCCTGATGTATTTACACCTAGTTGGACTAGTGGGGGACATCCTCCTGAGAAGAGCTCAGTTTCATCTTTCACCACATCCTTGTCTACCTCCCTGAAATCGCCTTCACGGTTGCCATGGCAGGGGTGGACTGTGTTGCATTCCAACTGTCCCAAGGCCTCAGCCCTGATCTTGAGCCACCAGGGCAACAGTCACCATGGCAACAGCCCCTGCTCCCTGAGGTTATCCTCTCCTGCCTCTTCAACCACTTTCCGTCCACTTCTACAGGGCTCTGGTCCTGAATGACCTCATCATGGTGCGCTTCCACCTGTCTGTGCAGCTGGCCACCCACCTGGGCCTCAAGCTGCTCTCCGCCATGATGTTGCCCCACCTGAGGAGGATGCCCCCTGTCCGCGCCCACCAGGAACGTCAGTCTCCCGTCCTTAGACAAATCACAGAACAGAGCAACAGACCACCGTGTGACACCTAGACCTGGAGCTACCTGGAGCTCCTCATCTCCTACTGCCACGTCATGTTCTTCTCAGGCATCTACCCACAGTGTGCCCTCTGGTGCCTGTTGACCATCATAGCTGCATCCTGCATGGACTTGTGGCACCTGTGTTCAGGCGTGCGCCGCCCCTTCCCCAGAACATCCCCCAGGGGTAATGTTTTGTGGCAGCGGATCTTCGGGAGCTTTGAGGCCCTGGCTGTCCTGCTCAACTCTCTCCTGCTGTGGTCCTCTCTGGAGTTCAGGCTTCTCTTTCTGAGCTACACTGGGTGTGAGATGCTCAGGGCCTTCCTCCTGCTGCAGCTGTTGCTGCTGAGCCTGAGGTGGGCGGTCACCTTCCTACTCCTCCACCTGGCCTGGGCTGTTGGCAGAAAGGCAGAGCGGCCTGAGATTCGCCAACCCCGCCTCCATAGGCTCCATCACCACCACCAACAGCAGCAGCAACACTCTCACATACTGTAGAGATGCAGCAGCCAATCAGCTTTAGGCTTTGTGGGAGGATAATTGTATCTTGCAAATAAAGTGAGGAGTGAGGATTGACACAGGTGTGCTGTGTGTGTGTGTGTGTGTGTGTGGGGTTGTCATTTTTATTTGACAGAGTCTATCAACTTTGGCATTAGCGTACAGAAAGCTTTCTCAAACAAATCAAACTCACACATCTATATCCGGGATCTTTAGAGGGCCATTTCTGTCCCATTTACTGTAGGCCAGGGTTCTTCAATTCCGGTCCTGGAGGGCCGAAACACCTCTGTTTTTCATCCTCTCCTTCTAATCAGGGGCTAATTCAGACCTGGGACACCAGGTGAGTGCAATTAACTACCAGGTAGAAATAAAAAACAGAAGTGTTTCGGCCCTCCAGGACCGGAATTGAAGAACCCTGCTGTAGGCTATGCCCATTGCATGGTGATAACAGTCAGCCAATTAACACTTCCTTCCTGGCAGTGGGACTGACAGATGGTGCTAAGAGAGGCTAAACTCAGTGGTCATATCTGTGACCTCACAGATTAGACACTCTCCACTGAGTCTGATCACAGACAGGATAAAGTCCTAGTAGGAGAAAGTGTTTAATTATCAGCTTTTTGAGACTGATATATGTTTGGTAAACACATGCCCTAGCTACAGTATGTAACAAATGTGTATCTGCATTAATAAAGATCCTGCACATTACTAGATTACAGTGGCATTTTACAGTGTTTATGGATTTTTACTGTGGCCTTCCAGTGCCACAAGAGGGTGCTGCTTGCCTTGGGTCCTTCAAACATTGCTGTTTCTTTCTAAATTGCAACACAGAAATAGCAGGTAGTCCCCTGGGTTCTTTCTTCTACATTCTAAGATATATTATAACTTAAAATGAATATAATGTGAACGTTATTGTAGTTCTAGACTTTGGCCTAAACAATATAGAAGGCTCTCTTTTGTCATTCTATCTTACCTGTTGTCATTCTATGTTACCTGCCAACAGGAAAGGACTGAACCCTTGACTCAGAAAAACAGATTTCTGGTGTTAAAACAGAACACTGTTTCCACTATTCATCTGAATCATATAATTACATTGTTTTATATGTGGATGGACTATTTTGGTTACTCCATGTCATTCAGGACAATAATGTTTATAATGAGTTGCCAGTGGTACCTGAGATGGGAAGGGGGATCCCAGACACACATTGAGAGTCCAGAAAGCTGTCTGTCTCACCTCTAACTTATGGCAGATAGAGAGAGACCCCCAGTGACACCTTAGCTTTGGCCACAGAGACACCAGCTCATGTTGAAGTAGACTGGGTGGGTTATGGTCAGCTAACTCTGCTTGCTGAGTCAAACATGGTTGCACCCAGGATAATAGTCATCTAGCTTTCAAAATGCATCTGGGTCCAAGCATATAACAAAAACATGCCAATTACAGTAGGTCCTTGGTTGTTCACTGTCACACATGACTATAACATGAAGGACAGAAATTTTCACGTAGCAAGATAAATTAGACAGAGTTGATTTGAAAAGGATATTTAATGTATGCACTTAATTTCCCCTCACTGGATTATCAAACTGTACAATACTGATAAGCAGAGCCTGATGGGACAAAACTGAGCTATGTACGGACTGAGATATGATTACGGCATTTGTAAGTTTATTGAAACATTGATAGTAGTTTTGATTACCTTCACATTTATGCAATCCTTGATAATGACATTTATCTGAATTGTGGATGACGTGTCATTTTGATCGAACACTGAAGAGTAGTTACACCTTTACAAGCAGAGCAATTAAATGAGAGAGGACGTCTTTTGTACATTATAAACATTTGTAATGAAATTGTAATGTTATATACAACACAGATTTCAGTCTTACAAAGCATGGAATGTTCAAGCTAAAACTAATTCAAGTTTTTGCCATCGTAGTTCATTGCCACAATTTGAATGATGCAGTTCTACCTAGTTCCTTAGTGATACATTTGGAATGTTAATGTTATAGAGGGACTGGTATTAGTGACCTCCAGTATCAGTCCTATTCCCGTGGCAGTGGCCCGTTCACCATACCTGCCTCCCAATGCTGCCACAGAGGAGTTTTCTGGCCGCCTGCCTTGTAAACCTTGGGCTCCTGGAGAGATAATGCAGGACACAGGAAATGGATTTAGCTAGTCTGATTAGCAGGTTAGGTTTGCTTAGATTTCAGTCTGAATCTCAATTTAGTCACACACTACTTTAATATAACTACATCCCTTGTCAGATGTCAAACATTATAGTGCAGTCATTTATGAAAATAAATGTTGAGGTCGATTTTGCCAGTGTAGATACACCGCTTCTAAACATAACCCCTACTGTTCCATTGCTAGCAGAGACAGACATACAGTATAAATTGCAATCCTTTTGATGATACATCCAGTAAGAGTTTGTGAGTGAACGACATGTTGTGTTTCTGTCACAGGGAGGAAACTTTTAGGAAGGCAGAGCTGTACCTGTGTTAGTCCAGGGTTCTCCCTAGCACTCTTAGGATTGGGAGGAGGCCAGGTCCGATCCAACTTCCCCTTGGATTGTCGGCCATCAACTGCAGAGAGGCAGGATAAGGAATAAGGAAATGGGATAAGGAAATGATTTACAGACTGATATCCATTGCAGTACTATATCTCCTACTGTAATTCCTCCGATGGCTATTCTTTGGAACTAGTTCATTTTATCTGAATCATGCTATAAGTCAAGGAAATAATCTTCTTCTGTCTGTCCCCCCCAGAACTCTAATATCAATGGTCACAGGTCACAGCCATGTAGACAATCATCCCCATGCCCACAAGTCATTTATCAATCTAGAATATACACACTCATATCATTCTACATTACATGACAGGAATAAGTTGTGACTGCACTGTCCTCACAGAACCCTAACCCCCTGCTGCCCCCCAAGACATATCTGCCATCTCAAACATGCAGATGCCCAGAACACCCTTGAGCTGAACTTCCTGGACAGTGGAGTACTAGTGTGGTAACTTTGGTTACATCATCCTACAAAGTCACCCTGTGGCATGTGCTGCTGATTCAGATAAGTGTTCAGCCAGAGTGATCTTGCCCTAACCGCTGGTGACAGGGATGACACTAAGTTGACGACAATACTGTGCCCATAATAACATTATCTGATGCTAATGCAAATAGGCAGACATTCAAGTGCTTGGGCTGGGATGAATGTGTGCTGTGGAATGAATGAGGCTAGAACTGGCTTATCCACTTGCCATCAGCTAGGTGTGTTTATCAAACGTTGACACAACACCATATGATGATGGTACAAACAAATACTTTCTGCTAAAATTCGAACATACTGTATGACTCTCCTCCTCACTATGCCCCAATTCAAACACAAAGGAATTCTAAGTGTAATACAGGACATATCCACTGACCTGATGCTTTGAAAGAGGAAGTGGATGAGGGAGTGAGTGTGGTAGGTGAGCCTGGGCCGGGGTCCTCTGTGCTGTCTGGCCTGCCCCCACTGACTCCTGTCTCTCCGTACAGACTGCACCTCTGCCTGCGCAGCTCCTCCTCCCTCTCCCTGGCTTCCCGGATGTCCTTCTCCACCTCCGGCTTCATGGCCAGTGAGGGACGCAGCTTAAAGAAGGGGTTCTCCCTGAGGATGTCAGAGCCCTCGTCCTCATCCCCTGGCTGTTCTCCCCTCACCTCATCCGTGGCCTCCTCCTCAGTAAAGACAGTGCCCCCTATAATTAGGCAGTCTAGGCTTCTGCAGAGGCGCTGGGCTCCTCTGTCTTGGTTCAGATAGTGGGCTATGATTGTGTCATCACTTTCCAGAATAATCACCTTCCGCTCTACTTCTTTATCCGCTGGTTGGCTCTCTGCACTTGGGTTTTGGCCTGAGCTAGCCTCCTTTTGGCTCTTTAAGTCAAACATCTGGTGGGAGTGGGCTCTTGAGAGAGGGCAGCCTTTGAGAGAGACAAGCTCCATGCTACGCGTCCTCTCCAGCACAGAGGGGTAGACATGACCTCTCATCCCCAGGCTTGCTGTGGTGGGGGGTCTCCTGTGCCTGGTGGGTCCTTCTACATTGCCTTGTTGGAAGGCTTCAAACAACAGCTTCCTCTCCCTCATCTGGCGTACTGTTCCCTTGCTGTAGACTCCAGGGATCTTCCCCATGTTCACCAGGACCAGCTCCCTCTGGATCTCCTGGCTGATCTCCTTCTGCATCTTCTTCTCTGAGAACTGCCAGTCGGCGCCCTGCCCCGGCCCCACCTTAGAGGACAGTGTCTTAGCCAGCAGGGGAGTCTTCATCAGTGGGATGTCCACCACCTCCTGACCTTCCTGGGTATTTGACATGCACCTGGACCGCCACAGGCTCTGCTCCCTCTCAGCAGTTCGCCGGATCTCCCTCTCGATGGGAGTCTCATTCTGGGGTGGGGGAGCCTTGTTGTCAATAGTGGGGGCTGTGGTCGTCTGGATCTCGTGTGTGCCGACAGGGGAGAAGTCAGTGGACACCCCGCTGTCACTCTGGTCATCGTCACTGCATTCCGTCTCCATCCTGACCATAGGCTGGACACTGAGCTGGGCAGGAGGATGAGACTGGACCTCCTCCGCTTTCTCTCCTCTCACTGTTTGAATATCTTCTTTCTCTGGAATCTCTGTGTCCTCCTCACTTAATGCTGCCTTCTCTTCCACCTCGATAGTGTGAAGCTGTACTCTCTCTCCCTGCTCTCTCTCTTCACCGGTTCCCTCATTCCCTCCTTCCTCTTCTTCTTCTTCCTCCTCCCTCCTACACTCGATTCTCTCTACCTCCTGGTAGCCTGTATCCTGATTGGCTGTCTTCATGGCTACCTGGTGTGAAGGCGGAGGCTCCTGTGGCACCTGTTTTCCGTCCTGTCTCTGTTGCACCAGGTGCAGGCGATGCAGCAGCTGCTCCCCCTGCTGGATGTCTTTAGCTACTGTCAGGCTGCCAGCCTCCTGCTGCTCAGAGGCAGGTGACTGAGGTGAGGGCACTGATACCTGTTCTCTGGATAAGCCTCTTGAAATAGAAAGGTGAGGCTGGGGGCACTGGACGTCACTGCTAGCACTGTCTCTCCTGACCCACTCGTCTTTGGTCATGTCGTAGTCTAGTGATCTACCATCAACCATGTCCTCAACATCACTGTTACTCTCGTCTGTATGTTCTGGCTCCATGATGGTCCCTTCATAGGTTGGATGACTATTGTTGTCAAGGCAGTGCTCTGGCTCAGACTCCCTTGTCTGTGATGACAGGACAGGATCTGTCTCTTTCAGAATGCTGACTTCCATGTTCGGATGTGGCTGCTCTGGGCTACTGGCACCCACTGCTTTATATCCGTCTGTTGGTGGTGGCGTGGCAGAGCCAGTTCCTTCAGTCAGCACTGTGATATCCACAGATCCTCCCTTCTTCAGTTCAGTCAGCTGCTCCTCTTCCACTCTTACTGTAGCCTTGTCCATGATTGGAGTGCTGCTAGGCTGCTCAGCATGGACTCCATCTAAGCTCCTGGGATTTTCTTTAGCCTCTGTGACGCTTATGGCCCCACCTGAGACTTTTATATTGGGCTCCATAGTGCTGCCCTCTTCTGGACAAGAGGGGTCTGTGCATAGTGGGGGAAGGATGAAGACATCGTCATCCTCCTCCATCCCATTGGGGTGGCCTGCAGTGACCAAAGGGGGAGGAGGTATGACAGCCTGCCAGGCCTCACAGGGCTTTTCCCCAGAAGTCAGGGAGGAGTTGTCTTTGGCCATATCTGTGTCCTCTGCTGGTTTACAGCCAACCTCCATCCAGAGACCACAATCCTCCTGGGAGACTGGACTCTTAGGAGATTGGGGGCTGACCATGGGCTCTGTTTCCATAGTGATGGGGTATAATTCCGTAACTTGAACTTCACACCTTTTTAATATTTTATTTTTCTCCTTTCCTTGTCTGGTTTCAGTCTCACAATCTGAAAAATATGTTAATGACTTTGCAATTAGAGGCATGTTATTTGAGCCCTTCAAAAAACATATACCACTAGGCCTAGATAGGCTACCATTCGGTAAACCAAATAATTACGAAATGTGTTTCAAGTGTGTACAACAAATTGTCGTAGATGTCAGGTAATACCAGCAGAAATAGGACAGTAAACATTTTAAAGTAAAGCAGAAATAGGACTGTAAAGTAAATGTTTGTGAATCTGCTGTTGCCCAAGTTTATTTTGAGGAATGCTGTAAGATCAGTTGAAAGAAAGGTTGACTGTCTGTGAAATGTTCATCAACTTTGGCCTGGCATAATGTGACTTTTTGGGAATTGATTACAGTACGAGCGTTTCATATCACTAAAACATGGAACTTGGATAAAAAAAATATATACTAAAAAATTGCAACTTCACCCTTTTAAGCTTTAAAATTAAGCATATTATCTGAAAGTTGTAGTGCATTCTGTTCTCTCTCACCTGACATATTTACTAGCTGACACTACAATGGTGATGCAGTTGACCTGAGGAGAGTTCTGCTTACCAGGGGGAAAGAGTAATCAGCTTTTCACTGTCTGGCACATCCACTATGTATCTGCTAAGGGACCCCCTCCTTCACAGCCTTCTCCTCCAGAGCCATATCACTTTCAGCCTTTGACTTCATGACAACATACTCATTTAAACTCCTGCCAATTTAGAAATCTCTAATGTGAGAACCAGTGAACCACATTATGAAAATTCATGTTTACTGTATGTCATTTGCATGAATGTCTCCAGACACCATACCTGTTAAAATGACTCCAGATGTTTTACTATGCATAATGGGAAACTGATCAGAACTTATGCCTTGTCATTGAGGTTGTGCAGTTCTGTCTGTCAGCGTGTCTAATTACAAATACTCCCATGTAATCTACAGATGTAGGATCTTCATTTTAAAACAGTTTGCTACAGCAGAAATATAATCCTGCAGCAACAGGAAATGTGAATTATTGTGTGGATTATAATTAATGGCCATTTTTGTAGAGGTTGATACATTTTTTGTTAGGGCAAATCAAGTCTGAAATGTAAAAGTGGAAATGACCAACTTTAGAAGCCTTTTTAAAACTTTAATACACTACAAGTTTGCATTTCCTGCCGAGCAGGAAAATTCTCAGCAACAAAAGAGTGATGAAATTAAATCTGTAGTCACCTCAGGTGCAGGTGAGATATATATGTCTATATTTACCCTCAGGTTTATAGCCATAATCCAGCCCTGGATTATCAACACGCCAGCCACGCTATGTATGAAGTGATAGCATAGCAACACAGTATATTAATGATATTTAATGAGCTTATAGCTTAGTTTCCATCTCCCCATTAAGGGGAAGTCAGCCAAACATTTCTAAGTGATACAAATACAAGCTTGTCCTTGAAAACCACAACTAATCATACATATTACCTTCTGAAATATAAAATATCCTGAAATCTCAAATATTTAAAGCATTTTTGTGGGAATAAACTGTAGGCTGTATAAATCTATATTAAAGTAAAGCTAGATGCTTGTTTCAAAGAGTATGAGTTGTTACTTTGTGATCAATAATTACAGCCATACTGATCAAAACCATTATTATTAGTTTATGAAAACTGAATGGGTTATGGAAATTAAATGTAAATTAATCATATGCATCTGTGAGTGCTATTAATGACAAAACATTGGTAACTAACAGTATAATATCAGAATACGGCAAGGTACTGTAAAATGAATAATAATAATAATAATAATAAGAAGAAGAAGAAGAAAAAGAAGAAGAAAGAGACCCACCTGTTTGCAGTGTTGTGGCTGTGTCCAGGCTTCTGTCTGAATGATGCTGCTAGGGTGCTGCTGAGACCCGTGAGAGGTGAGACTGCCTGTCACTCAAACGGCGAAGGGGCTGAAGCCGTTTGGCTACAACTCGAATTGCTACAGGGCTGGCCCATGTGGGGAAAATTTGAGGGAAAATGGCGCAGCACAGCTTCCAGAAAAATAGTCTCTCTTTTAAACTAGGGATTTCATGGCTAATTGAGGTAAGACAGTAATTCTGCTCATATATTAAGTATGTATGAACTACACATTGACACATCCAGCCCAAAGCAGGAGGTAAAAAATATATATTCTGAAGTCGCCAAAGTTCCGGAGCATGTCTTTAATGGTATGTAACCTTAGCTCATTTGCAATACAGAGACCTATACATGAAAGTCCTGACAGGAATGTTGGTACTGTTCATCAAAAGGAAAGAAAGAGACAAACATAAATCGTAAGAATATTAAATATATTTTGTTTTGATAATCACAAACAAATTCCAGTTTTTTTTTTTATTCACCGTCATTAACAGACATGGCTAAATCGAAATTCAACTATCAAACACACTTACACATACAAATCGCACTGAATAGATGTAATGGCAACCAACCCTTCTTTAACAGATTGTTTTGGTCACTGATGGAATACAGTATCATATTCATAACCAATTTGATTACTGATGAGGACACTAATAGTAGAGGACACTCTAAAAGTAGAGAACAAAAGGGTTAGTTGCCATTGAAATTGAAATAGGCACATCAGGAATTTCTGAGAATAATAATAATTTAAAAATCTATTTCCAAAAAGAAACAGATCAGTGGTTGTTCTATTCTTCATCTTTGGTGCATTCCTAGAGGACATAATGCTGAGTACTTTTTTCTGGCTGATACAACAAATCCAAAAGGCAGAGGAGGAGTGTGAGATGAGTGCTGCTGGGATTCTGGCAGTAAAACCTAGTTGCATTACTTAACTGTGTCCAGCAGGAGGCAGAAGGGCTTAGTAACAGTCACACTGGAGTCTGTTCACAGAGCTGTTTGAAGAGCGGAGGATAACAGTAAACACTCCATGACACAAGCCATGTGGTACTGTAGTCTCAGAGGATACCAGTGACATTTTAGATGAGGAGCAAAGGCACGGTTCTCTGGAGCACACCCTGTGCATTTTAGACAATGTTGACCATTGAGAGAGAGAGAGAGAGAGAGAGAGAGAGAGAGAGAGAGAGAGAGAGAGAGAGAGAGAGAGAGAGAGAGAGAGAGAGAGAGAGAGAGAGAGAGAGAGAGAGAGAGAGAGAGAGAGAGAGAGAGAGAGAGAGAGAGAGAGAGAGAGAGAGAGAGAGAGAGAGAGAGAGAGAGAGAGAGAGAGAGAGAGAGAGAGAGAGAGAGAGAGAGATTTTGGCCAGTGTATGCAGCATCACATGATAGAGCAGCACTTGGTCTTGTGTTCGGATTCCCTCTTTCCTGTTTCCTCTGCTCTGTAGCGTGGGGTTGGTCTGGGGGGATCATCCTCATGTCCCAGATCCTCAACCTCTTCCTGAGTGTAGCCCAGGATGGCAGGTGGGACAGAGCCTTCCACAAAGTCCACCAATCCACTCATGTCCTCTTCATCATCCTCATGCCCCACAGCCTCAACCTCTTGCTCAGTGTAGCCCAGGAAGGGTTCAGTCTCAGACCCAAGAACCGGAGACTGAAGAACAATCTCCTCCTCACCCACGTCAGAAATGATCACCCGCTCCACCTTCACCAACTCTCGATCATCCTCATGGCCCAGACCCTTGCTCTCTGCCTTTACCTCAGTGTAGCCCAGGAAGGTCAGTGTGACAGCGCCCTCCACAAGGTCTACCTGACCTACTCCTACCTCCTCGTCCATCTCATCATCCCCATGCCCCTCAACCTCTTCCTCATTGTAGCCCAGGGTTGTTGGTGTGGCAGGGTCCTCCACAATGTCCACTTCCTCTTCCATCCCACCACCAACCTTTATCTCCTCCTCTGCCTTCTGTTGTGGTACAACTGGGACCTCATCTAGCAGAACTTGCATCCCAACATCGTTGATGACACTGAGGATCTGTCCCAGCTCCTCAACAGAAGGCTGCCCCTCTTCCCCGCCGACGTGGTGGACGCTCTTCCTGCTGTCATTGAACACCGTCTCCCCCAAGGCCCCGGGTGCTCCAGACACGGGCACCACAGACCTGACCTTGGTGACCCCTGTCTTTGAATCCCTCTCCACCTGCACCGCAACCATCCCCAGCACTGCAACACAGAGGAGGGAGAAATTATCCAGGGCAATATAACAGTCAAGTCACTATATTTGGAATCATGGTCAGAGCATGGATTACCTGGGCTACATAAACATAAAATATTAATGTTATATTCTCCACATACCACTACTCAAATACTATCAATATAGCCTTTCCCCTAAAGCAAGGCCTACATTACCAGAAGGTGAAGGGTGAGGAGGCACATTTTTGTGGCATATGTCAGAGCCCTCTTTGCTAATGTCAGCCTGCACAACATGAGTAAACAACACATGGTCAATGTGCAGCCTCACAGTGCACAACCCAGTACCCTTTCCACTCTCCATAGCCCCCAGCATGCATCAGAAATGTACCAAAAGAAACAAAGTGGGCTAAATATAACTATCGCCTGCATTCTGCTCCAGCCCTTCACCCCAGCCAACCACATCGTTAAGCCTTACCCTGGAGGCAAAACCCAGCCACAGGAACAGGAAGTCAAGGTCCCTCCACTCAGTAAATACACACATATTGAGAATAATATGGAGAGAAATATGGTTTCCCTCATAGCGAAGGTATGTATAGATTTTCACTATGACTGGGCCTGTCCCAAATCAATGGTGTGGAGGATGATGATGAGCACTATCACATTTCTGTGGTGGACTCCTCCCCGTACAGTACCTGATCGACCTTCCAGTCCATTCTCACGGAGAACCCTCTCCATTATTGGCCCAGGGATCTGACTCCCAGCAGCTTTGATGATGTCTAAAGGATAAAGATACAGTGAGCTAATACAAAACCATTGTACTGCATCTTTCCATATACAAAGGCTAATGTGCTGTGCGACAATCATGCGTTTGAGTTATATCATATCAATTATAAAACAATCACAGCTGTGGCTTCATTCTGTCATCCTGATTACATTAATGTCAGTCAGAAAGAGATGAAAGAACAGTCACATGCAGGATGGTCTAAGAGAAAGTGAGAGTGAAAGAGATATCCAGGCCTAGGGCTAAAGGACCATGCAGGTGAAGCTTACCTGGTATCCCACCCTCTTCAATGTCAGCCTATGGGGAAACAGAGGAGACCATTTTAAGTGGAACCCCAGGTCCAATCGGTGCTACAGTCACTGTCTCCCCCAAACACTTTACTCTTCATCCCTGATCTCTCCCAGGCCCGACGCACTGCCATAAATATGTCACAGTAATCATTAGAGAAGTGTGGCGCTGGGCTCAGCTTCGTCACGCCATGAGCGTTAGAGATGAATACCACACTGACTGTCCTTACCAAGTGTGAGCTAAATATGGACCATACATGAACCTGAATGTAAAAGTTCACGTAATGGACCAATATATTATATACACTAAGTGTACAAAACATTAGGAACACCTGCTTTTTCCATGACAGACTGACTAGGTGAATCCAGGTGAAAGCTATGATCCCTTATTGATGTCACCTTTTCTAAATAAGCCATGGATGGAGATAGGGATTTGGACTTGTGGTTTTACTTAATTCTCCGTACTGGACAATGATTATAACAGCAATTCTGATCCAACCCTAAATTCATACATTGTGCCTCTGGCCTGAGAGGATGGAAGTTCAATATGTAGCTAGATGTACAGTGGCTTGCGAAAGTATTCACCCCCCTTGGCATTTTTCCTATTTTGTTGCTTTACAACCTGGAATTAAAATGGATTTTTTGGGGGATTGTATAATTTGATTTACACAACATGCCTACCACTTTGAAGATGCAAAATATTTTTTCTTGTGAAACAAACAAGAAATAAGATAAAACTTGAGTGTGCATAACTATTCACCCCCCCAAAGTCAATACTTTGTAGAGCCACCTTTTGCAGCAATTACAGCTGCAAGTCTCTTGGGGTATGTCTCTATAAGCTTGGCACATCTAGCCACTGGGATTTTTGCCCATTCTTCAAGGCAAAACTGCTCCAGCTCCTTCAAGTTGGATGGGTTCCGCTGGTGTACAGCAATCTTTCAGTCATACCACAGATTCTCAATTGGATTGAGGTCTGGGCTTTGACTAGGCCATTCCAAGACATTTAAATGTTTCCCCTTAAACCACTCGAGTGTTGCTTTAGCAGTATGCTTAGAATTATCCTGCTGGAAGGTGAACCTCCGTCCCAGTCTTAAATCTCTGGAAGACTGAAATAGGTTTCCCTCAAGAATTTCCCTGTATTTAGCACCATCCATCATTCCTTCAATTCCGACCAGTTTTCCAGTCCCTGCCGATGAAAAACATCCCCACAGCATGATGCTGCCACCACCATTTTTAGTCTCATCTGACCAGAGTACCTTCTTCCATATGTTTGGGGAGTCTCCCACATGCCTTTTGGCAAACACCAAATGTGTTTACTTATTTTTTTCTTTAAGCAATGGCTTTTTGCTGGCCACTCTTCCGTAAAGCCCAGCTCTGTGGAGTGTACGGCTTAAAGTGGTCCTATGGACAGATACTCCAATCTCCGCTGTGGAGCTTTGCAGCTCCTTCAGGGTTATCTTTGGTCTCTTTGTTGCCTCTCTGATTAATGCCCTCCTTGCCTGGTCCATGAGTTTTGGTGGGCGGCCCTCTCTTGGCAGGTTTGTTTTGGTGCCATATTCTTTCCCTTTTTTAATAATGGATTTAATGGTGCTCCGTGGGATGTTCAAAGTTCCGGATATTTTTTTATAACACAACCCTGATCTGTACTTCTCCACAACTTTGTCGCTGACCTGTTTGGAGAGCTACTTGGTCTTCATGGTGCCGCTTGCATGGTGGTGCCCCTTGCTTAGTGGTGTTGCAGACTATGGGGCTTTTCATAACAGGTGTATATATACTGAGATCATGTGACACTTAGATTGCACACAGGTGGACTTTATTTAACTAATTATGTGACTTCTGAAGGTAATTGGTTGCACCAGATCTTATTTAGGGGCTTCATAGCAAAGAGGGTGAATACATATGCACGCACCACTTTTCCGTTATTTATTTTTTAGAATTTTTTTAAACAAGTTATTTTTTTCATTTCACTTCACCAATTTGGACTATTTTGTGTATGTCCATTACATGAAATCCAAATAAAAATCCATTTAAATTACAGGTTGTAATGCAACAAAATAGCAAAAACACCAAGGGGGCACTGCAAGGCACTGTAGTAGACTAATGTTAACTAGCTGGCTCATCGTTGCCCATGAAAGTAAGTTGGGCTAGCGAGCAAACATTTTAGCCAGATAGCCTAGGACAACAAAAACTAAAAGCGTGTACTGTATGACAAGTCGTAGACCGTTTCGGCAACATGAAAGAGAGGAGGATGGCATTGGGGTTTTTCTACAAGTAGGGTGAGTCAACATGCACACACATCAGTACCATGGACAGCTGTACGTTGATTGGACTAAATCGTTTTTGGTATCTTTTAGTTGTCACTGTATTAGACTAAGCATAGGTGATTTGATGTTGAAATGTTGAAGTTGAAATGGTGCTGGAATAGTGGAGGCAGCTCCTGTTTTATTTGCGACATGCAGTAACACTCCGGTGTTCTAAATCAACAGTTGTTTAGTAGTCCGAAAATGTCGGAAACATTAACTTGCTTGACCATGCTGTAGGTCATGTAACTGTTTGTTACATGCAATATGTTTTGTGGACTTCACCGGACAGATGTTGCTCTCCGGTTTTGTGATGAAACAAAGGTGTGGTTGAATTTATGCTGCCACTGTGGCTTCTTATTGTCTCGGCCTTAGGCCTATATATCAAGGTGTCAAGGCATATGAACTAACAGCTTATAGAGCAAACAACGCAGTTATCACAACACATACATTTTAATATGGCATTTCTTTCTGGCTTGGCTTCCCCAGAGATTTTACCCACGCACCGCTACTGGTGGAATGCTTTTGACCCCTTTGAGTCCATGCCCGACGAATTGAGGCTGTTCTGAGGGCAAAGGGGGGTGCAAATCAATATTAGGAAGGTGTTCCTAATGTTTTGTACACTCAGTGTATGTTCTCCTGTAGAGTTCACAGTTGGTACGGGGTCAATGTCCTGTCAGTTAATAGATAGACAACCTTTAGGGCTCCCTTAATGTGTAGGGCTATAATGTCGCTAAATGTCAAAGAGTTAAGAGTTTTCCATAGGGTAGCGTACTACATACACTCCAACTAACAGGGGATTGGCACTTGCAATTTAATGTGGTTTGATTTCCAAAGGGAGGCAGAAACAAATCTGTTGAAAAGGTCATAACTGTATGACCAAGTGGATACTTTACTATAGAGAAGAGTGGTGTCTGCTGAATATTAATTCTCTGTAGAATCAAAGACTTAGTGAGGAAAAAGATCTTGAACTGCTGTAGTTGTGAAATATTGAAGCTATTTATATTACACAGTTTCAAACTGAATCAGCTGTTATTGATGTTAAAACATTGAGACTATTGAGTAAAACAGACCATTGGGGTAAAAAAAAGTATACTGAACAAAAATATAAACACAACATGCAATAATTTCAAAAGACTTTACTGAGTTACAGTTCATAGAAGGAAATCCGTCAATTGAAATAAAGTCATTAGGCCCTAATCTATGGATTTCCCAAGTGGGCCCCATCCACTTCGGAGCCAGGTCCACCCACTGGGGAGCCAGGCCCAGCCAATCAGAATGAGTTTTTCCTCACAAAAGGGCTTTATTACAGACATAAATACTCCTCAGCACCCCCTGTCCCCCTCCTCAGACGATCCTGCAGGTGACAATGTCGGATGTGGAGGTCCTGTACTGGTGTGGTTATGCGTGGTCTGCGGTTGTGAGGCCGGTTGGATGTACTACCAAATTCTCTAATACGACGATGGAGGTGGCTTATGGTAGAGAAATGAACATTCAATTATCCGGCAAAAGCTCTGGTGGACATTCCTGCAGTCAGCATGCCAATTGCATGCTCCCTCAAAACTTGAGACATCTGTGGCATTGTGTTGTGTGACAAAACTGCACATTTTAGAGTGGCCTTTTCTTGTCCCCAGCACAAGGTGCACCTGTGTAATGATCATGCTGTTTAATCAGCTTCTTGATATGCCACACCTGTCAGGTGGATGGATTATCTTGGCAAAGGAGAAATGCTCACTTTCTATGTTGCGTTTATATATCTGTTCAGTATATATTGGGGAAAATCTGATAAGCTATTTAATATGGAACTGAGGTATTTTAGTTGATTTTAGTATATTAGAAATCATATTGAACCTCAGGTTCTCAGAATTTATCTGCTTTCTCCACTTGCCTGGCTGTGGTTCTGGGCATTGGTGACTGTGTAGCTTGTGGATTCAATGACCTCCACTATATCCTCTTCAGTTGGCAACCTAATACACATACATACACACGATGATGACCGTAACATCCCATGACACATGAAACCAACACATTAACATACAAACGCATTCACACATACAATACATACATGCAGAGGCATGACTACAGTTCAGGGGAGGGTCCGTATCAAGTGCTTTATGTAAGAGATATATAAACATCTGAGCATATTAACTCCCTCAGCCAACAGGCATGGGTAGTGATAGGTTGTGTGTGTGTGTTTGTGTGTGTGTGTGTGTGCGCGCTGTGGGTGTGCCGTGGGTGTCTCACTCCTCTGTGTAGTCCTCAGCGCTGCGCCCAGGGGCAGGCTGAGGGTTCTCGCTCAGCCACTGGTCCCTCAAGGACTTCCGCTGTGAGGAGAGATATGGAGAGAGAGAGAGGGATGGAGAGAGAGAGGGATGGAGAGAGGGAGAGAGAGGGATGAGAGAGAGAGGGCGAGAGGGATGGAGAGAGAGT
Organism: Coregonus lavaretus; assembly: GCF_964263955.1. Classification (NCBI taxonomy): domain Eukaryota; kingdom Metazoa; phylum Chordata; class Actinopteri; order Salmoniformes; family Salmonidae; genus Coregonus; species Coregonus lavaretus. Next base: position 19,879,712 of record NC_140015.1, on the reverse strand, counting down.
GAGAGGGATGGAGAGAGAGAGAGAGGGTTGGTGACTATGACTAGGGTCTGCTGTGTCCTGTGCAGTTAGCATATGCATGGAACGGCCTACGCTCTGAGCCATATCGCTCAGCATGCAGCTCCCCCACCTGCCAGCTCATCCTTTCAAAACAAGCCTATTCTCCCAAATTCCCCATAGCAGAAAAAGCAAAAAACAACAAAAGCCTTCTGTCTCTATGAATACTGAAACGGTCATCCAGTATGCAGTAACCAAAACAAACAGCCGCTAGGCACAGAGCTCTGGCTGCCATTTTGGATCACCAGCAAGATGAGTGAGGCCAAGAGCCTGGTGTTGTCTGTCTGAGAGGGAGAAACTGCCCCCAACTCCGGCTCCCTCACAGGGAGGGCTCAGAGAGCCACACATCCTCGAACCCGGGTGAAGGCTTGATCACAAGGGGTCTGATTGAGACTGACAATAATCAACCTGACCATGTACATTTTGAGAGTGTTTGTAAATGGACCAACCCGTATTGGCTGCGACTCAGTGAGTTCCCTTTCAACCTTTGAAGTAGAAACCTTCCAGAGCCCAGAGGTACAGTAAAGGAGTGACTTTAAGGAGGGGTTCTCCTGTCATTCCAACTCGGGTATGACAACACCAAGCCGATGGGTGAACATAGTCCTACCTGGCTCCAAGCCTCATCAATTAGCCATACGACGACGTGGGAAGTGTGAGAGGAAGCCGAGCCACAACAACAGACAGACAGTGGTGACAATGACACAACAGTATATTGGAGTGGTGGTGACACTAAGTGTGCCTTGTTCACGACTATTTGCCAGGACAGAAACCCTTTGGATGGAACTTATGTGACCGCTCCATGCGGGCCAGTCTCTTACTGTGCTCAGGGTCAGATAATAATGTAAGACAGGAGGGGAAGTGAGCTGTGAATAACTGCTGGGCTAAGTGGGAACAAGAGACTGTTCTCACACTTCACACTGAGGAGGAAGAAGGAAGCCCTGTGGCTTCAGACAACTCTCATTCCTCTGCCATGTGTATGGCTGGTGCCACCAGCACAGCACACATCCTCAGGCAAACCCAGTAATGTAGAGTAGACTGTTTGTGTGGGCGGCTGCCTGAGTGTTATGTGTTGATGGAGCGGTTCTAGCCACTCCACCACTGATCAGACGTGAAGAAGTTAATGGGATCAGTGCTGCTGGTCCCAGTGGAGGAGAGAGTTACTGACAAAGATCAACACAATGCACAGTTCTCTCTCTCTCTCTCGCTCACTCTGACTCACTCCCTCCCTCTTTCTCTACAACCACCTCATCATTTCAGTTTCTCTCTTTTCATGTGATTTCTCTCAGTTACAGAGATCATGGTAAGATTATGTGCAGAAGAGAGGTGAACAGGAAGAAGGAAGAAAATACTGTTATAGAGGAATAGAGTGGAGCTCAACATTATGCCTCAGGACGCCTCATGGTGTTAGGGATGTTGTCTGGTGGTGTTATGGAGCTAATTGTGTTGATCATCACACAGGAGGGCTCCACCCTGGGCATGTGAACCAGCTGCCAGCCATGTGGCTCCCTGGCAACAGGACAACAGGGAAGCACAGACAGACAGATCCAGACAGACCTTGCGCTGGGCCTGCATCAGCCACTCCTCCTCCATCTCTCTCCTTGCTTTCTCGTCCTCCTGCTGCTTACGTCGCTTGTCCTGGTGAAGGGAGAAGAAGAGAAAGAGACCAACAAAGAGAGAGATTTAGGGCTGAGTGGAGGTAGAGATATACTTATGTTCCTGAACCTTATGAGGAGCACTTCCTGTTAAGCATCTCAGACGTGTGTCACCACAGAGACACAGAGTCCCACAGCTCACACTGCTTTAAGCTCTACTGAGATAGTCATAGTTCTCAATTGAATGAGGCTAGTGAAGGATAAGATAACACCACAACTACAGTACAGTACTGTATATCATACTACAGTATAACTTTAAAGCTGTGACAGTCGATTACAGTGACAAGCCCCTTAGTCATATCTGCTGTTGACCTGTGTAACAGCTGGTTCTTTAAGGTCAAAGTGCAGAGAAACGGAGATGAAGGAGCAAGGCTAGGAGCATGTGGGCATGCCAGCACTCCATCTTCATGAGCTAGTCTGACAGTAACACACATATCACACATCCTGCACATTCATGCTCCGTAAGGAGGAGCGGCTCACTCCCATACATTAGCACCAATCCAGGCATGAGACTGGAAACCACCACTACTATCCCTTCGGAATTGTCAAAAAGTTTCCCCTCCTTTCAACAGCAACTGCAATTAGATTACACTAAACAGAAGGGCTAATTTAGATCAGAATTTAAACGATTTTGGTCTAACCTATTTCAATAAGAACTAGACCCCACTGCTGTCACGGTTTCGGCCGAGGCTGCTCCTCCTCCTGGTTCGGGCAGGCTTCGGCGGTCGTCGTCCCCGGAGTACTAGCTGCCACCGATCTATGTTTCATGTTCGTTTGGTTTTGTCTGGATGTTGTACACCTGTGTCTTGTTAGTCCTCGTTAGTGTCCTATTTAGTTCTCGTTGTGTGTGCTTGTCGTTGTGTGTGATTGCGCTTCTGTTTCGTGTTGGAGCTACTATTTCCCTCCAGTGTTTTGGAGAGGTTATTTTGCACATGTTTGTGCGCCGTTTGTTTTGTCGCCTGTGTGCGCCGTGTATTCGCCTTCGGGCTTATTGTGCTTTTGTCTTTTGTGAATATTACACTAAAGCCTTTGGACTGAGCCTCTGCGTCCTGCGCCTGATTCATACACCACACCCACCTTCAGCACCCCATGACAGAATCACACACCATAATGGAATCAGCAGGATCGGCAGTGACGCCTGTGTCGCTCGAGGAGCATATCCGTGGGCAAGATGGCCAGATAAGACAACTGGAGACCGCTCTACAGGACGTAATCAACACCTTGCACCGATGGGAGGCCAGCAGGGTACCCACACCTCCACCTACCCTGTCCACCCCATCGGTCGGTCCACCAGTCCCAGGTTCGGAACCCAGGGGGATTCGGCTCTCGCTCCCGAGGGCGTATGACGGAACAGCTGCCGGGTGTCAGGGGTTCCTCCTGCAGGTGGAGCTCTACCTGGCCACTGTACACCCGGTGCCCTCGGGACACGAGAGCGTTTCCGCTGTCATCTCCTGTCTCACGGGCAAGGCGTTGGAGTGGGCTAACGCCGAGTGGAGGAAGATGGACGCCAACACCATCACCTACGCCGAGTTCTCCCGCCGCTTCAAGGCCGTGTTCGACCATCCACCTGAGGGCAAAGCGGCGGGGGAGCGTCTAGTCCATTTGAGACAGGGGAGGAGGAGCGCTCAGGCGTTCGCTCTAGAATACCGGACTCTAGCGGCGGATGCAGGGTGGAATGAACGGGCTCTCATCGACCATTTTCGATGTAGCCTACGAGAGGACGTTCAACGTGAGTTGGCCTGCAGGGATACCCATCTTACCTTCGACCAGTTGGTCGATATGTCCATCCGTCTGGACACCCTGCTGGCCACCCGTGGACGTCCCGAGGGGAGTCCGTCCATTCCGCCCTCCGGCACCTCCGAGCCGAGCCCTATGGAGCTCGGGGGTGCCGGCGCTAGAGAACGGAGGAGGAGGAGCCCGAGGGGGCCTGTCTCCTGCACCAAGTGCGGTCGTGGAGGGCACACTGCGGCCAGGTGCTGGGGAGGGTTCTCCGGGGGAGAAGACAACAGGCCACGCACTGGGGGGGCCTCCCAGGTGAGTAGACATCCCACTTACCCAGAGCTTTCTGTTGCGCACTTTTGTATACCTGTTTGTTTTCCACAGGTTGCACCTCATTCCCAGCATAAGGCGCTAGTAGATTCAGGCGCAGCTGGGAATTTTGTTGATCGGAAGTTTTGTTTAGAGTTAGGGATCCCTCTCCTACCTGTTGACAAACCTTTTCCCGTTCATGCCTTAGATAGCCGCCCGTTGGGGTCGGGGTTGATCACGGAGATCACAGCGCCACTTCGGATGTGTGCGCAGGGGGGTCATGAGGAGACTATACAGCTGTATCTAATCGACTCTCCTGCGTACCCAGTGGTGCTAGGGATTCCCTGGTTAAGCACCCATAACCCTGCTATTTCGTGGCAACAGAGGGCTCTCGATGGGTGGTCTGCTCAGTGCGAGGGGCGATGTCTGGGTGTTTCCGTGGGGGCGACTTCGGTGGAAAGTCCAAACCAAGTGCCCGCACTGCACATTCCGCCTGAATATGGGGATTTAGCTCTCGTGTTTAGCAAAACTAGGGCGACGCAGTTGCCTCCTCATAGACAGGGGGATTGTGCGATTGATCTCCAGGCAGGAGCAGCGCTCCCACGGAGCCATGTGTATCCTTTGTCTCAAGAGGAGAGAAAAGCTATGGAGACTTACATAGCCGAATCTTTGAGACAGGGATACATTCGGCCCTCCACTTCTCCCGCCTCCTCAAGCTTCTTTTTTGTGAAAAAGAAAGATGGAGGGTTGCGCCCGTGCATTGATTACCGTGGTCTCAATCAGATTACTGTGAAATACAGTTATCCATTCCCTCTGATTGCGACCATGACGGAGTCATTGCATGGAGCGCGGTTTTTCACAAAACTGGATCTCAGGAGCGCGTATAACTTGGTGCGCATTAGGGAGGGTGACGAATGGAAGACAGCGTTTAGTACCACGTCAGGTCATTTCGAATATCTCGTCATGCCATATGGGTTGATGAATGCTCCATCAGTCTTCCAATCCTTCGTAGATGACATTTTCCGGGATATGCAGGGACAAGGGGTGGTCGTGTACATTGATGACATTCTGGTGTACTCGTCTACCCGAGCCGAGCATATAACCCTGGTGCGTCGTGTATTGAGGAGGCTGTTGGAGCACGACCTATATTTCAAGGCAGAGAAATGTCTGTTTTTCCAGGAGTCGGTCTCCTTTTTGGGTTATCGGTTGTCCGCGTCAGGGGTGAGAATGGAGGTGGATCGTGTGTCCGCTGTGCGTAATTGGCAAACCCCAACTACTGTAAAAGAGGTGCAGCAATTTTTGGGCTTTGCGAATTACTACCGGAGGTTTATCTGGGGTTTTGGACAGGTGGCAGCTCCCATCACGTCCCTTCTGAAAGGGGGTCCGGTGCGCCTGCAGTGGTCAGCCGATGCAGACAGGGCCTTTAGGAGACTGAAGGACCTGTTTACGTCGGCCCCGGTGCTGGCGCATCCGGATCCCGCATTACCCTTTCAGGTTGAGGTAGACGCGTCTGAGGCTGGTATAGGGGCCGTTCTCTCTCAACGGTCCGGCACGCCACCTAAACTCCGCCCCTGTGCTTTTTACTCAAAGAAGCTCAGCCCGGCGGAGCGTAACTATGACGTTGGGGACAGGGAGCTGTTAGCTGTAGTTCAAGCCCTTAAGGTGTGGAGGCATTGGCTTGAGGGGGCTCAACACCCTTTCCTCATTTTGACTGACCATCGGAACCTGGAGTACATCCGGGCAGCGAGGAGACTGAACCCTCGCCAGGCTCGATGGAGTATGTTTCTCACCAGGTTCGTATTTAAAATCACGTACATCCCTGGGTCCCAGAATGGTAAGGCGGATGCGCTGTCCCGGCGGTATGACACGGAGGAGAGGTCCGTTGAGCCCACTCCCATACTACCGGAGTCTTGCCTTGTGGCACCGGTGGTGTGGGAGGTCGATGCCGAAATCGAGCGAGCGTTGCGTACCGACCCCAGCCCTCCACAGTGTCCTGAGGGTCGGAAGTACGTTCCGCTCGAGATTCGGGATCGACTCATTTACTGGGCTCACACGTCACCCTCCTCTGGACATCCGGGTATCGGCCGGACAGTGCATTGCCTTAGCACTAAATACTGGTGGCCCACTTTGGCTAGGGATGTGAGGGTTTATGTCTCCTCCTGCTCGGTGTGCGCCCAGTGTAAGGCGCCCCGACATCTGCCCAGGGGTAAGTTACAACCCCTGCCCGTTCCACAACGACCATGGTCCCACCTCTCGGTGGATTTTGTGACAGACCTTCCCCTCTCTCAGGGGAATACCACCATCCTGGTCGTTGTGGACCGGTTCTCTAAGGCCTGTCATCTTCTCCCTATGTCGGGTCTTCCTACTGCCCTACAGACCGCTGAGGCCCTATTTACCCACGTCTTCCGGCATTACGGGGTACCCGAGGATATAGTGTCTGATCGAGGCCCCCAGTTTACCTCCCGTGTTTGGAGAGCGTTCATGGAGCGTTTGGGGGTCTCGGTTAGCCTTACCTCAGGGTACCACCCGGAGAGTAACGGGCAGGTAGAACGTGTCAACCAGGATGTGGGTAGGTTTCTGAGGTCGTATTGCCAGGACCGGCCGGAGGAGTGGGCACGGTACATTCCCTGGGCCGAGATGGCCCAGAACTCTCTCCGCCACTCCTCTACCAACCTAACCCCCTTCCAATGTGTGTTAGGTTACCAGCCGGTTCTGGCACCTTGGCAGCAGAGCCAGATCGAGGCCCCTGCGGTGGATGATTGGATGAGGCGCTCGGAAGAGACGTGGAACGCTGCCCACGTCCACCTGCAGCGGGCCGTCCTTCGTCACAAGGCGAGCGCCGATCTCCACCGCAGTGAGGGGCCGGTGTACGCACCCGGAGATCGAGTCTGGCTCTCTACCAGAAACCTACCCCTCCGCCTGCCCTGCCGGAAGCTGGGTCGGCGGTTTGTGGGGCCCTTTAAAGTCCTGAGAAGATTGAACGAGGTGTGTTATAGGTTACATCTACCTGTTGAGTATAAGAATATTAACCCCTCGTTCCATGTGTCTCTTCTCAGGCCGGTGGTAGCTGGTCCACTCCAGGACAATGAGCTAGGGGAGACTCCTCCGACCCCCACTGGACATCGAGGGGGCTCCGGCGTACACCGTTCGGTCCATCTTGGACTCTAGACGCCGGATGGGGGGTCTCCAGTATCTCGTGGAGTGGGAGGGGTACGGCCCGGAGGAGCGGTGCTGGGTGCCGCGGAGGGACATCCTAGACCCATCTCTCCTGTCGGAGTTCCACCAGGACCATCCCGCGCGCCCTGCTCCGCGTCCTCCTGGTCGTCCCCGAGGCCGGGGTCGGCGCACGGCTGGAGCCGCGCGTCAAGGGGGGGGTACTGTCACGGTTTCGGCCGAGGCTGCTCCTCCTCCTGGTTCGGGCAGGCTTCGGCGGTCGTCGTCCCCGGAGTACTAGCTGCCACCGATCTATGTTTCATGTTCGTTTGGTTTTGTCTGGATGTTGTACACCTGTGTCTTGTTAGTCCTCGTTAGTGTCCTATTTAGTTCTCGTTGTGTGTGCTTGTCGTTGTGTGTGATTGCGGTTCTGTTTCATGTTGGAGCTACTATTTCCCTCCAGTGTTTTGGAGAGGTTATTTTGCACATGTTTGTGCGCCGTTTGTTTTGTCGCCTGTGTGCGCCGTGTATTCGCCTTCGGGCTTATTGTGCTTTTGTCTTTTGTGAATATTGCACTAAAGCCTTTGGACTGAGCCTCTGCGTCCTACGCCTGATTCATACACCACACCCACCTTCAGCACCCCATGACAACTGCATCAAAGAAAGACAGGATAAAGCAGGGAGAGAAGGCATGATGTGTGTGTGTGTATATATGTGTGTGTGTGTGTGTGTGTATTTCTACTGTCTCCTAATGCTCAAGGTCCCTGTAGTGTTTAACCCTGCTGATGAGGTCAATAGTGGCCCTGAAGCAAATGCCATGCAGCACAACCCAACTGAATTATTCAAACACATGGACAGACCTGGGGGAGAGCAGGCATGTGACGTGTGTGTATGTGTGTGGATGTACATGGCTGGGGGAAATATCCATCATATAAGCATAATGTATAGTAAATGTCAATGTGCTCTGTGTGTGTGTGTGTTGTATGCCTAATGTTAGAATGCCTTTAATTGTGTTAACTTCTGCAGAATGTGAGGTTAAAAAGGGTAACTATTTACAGATGACTGCCTTGATGCTGTCACGCCCTGACATAGAGATCTCTAGTTGGTTTGGTCAGGGTGTGAATTTCTATGTGATTATCTAGAATGTGTATTTCTATGTTGGCCGGGTGTGGTTCCCAATCAGAGGCAGCTGTCGATCGTTGTCTCTGATTGGGGATCATACTTAGGTAGCCATTTTGCCTACCTATGTTGTGGGATCTTGTTTCTGTTTGGCTTGTTGGATGTTTAGCCTTTTGAACTTCACGTTCTGTTGGATTTTGTTATTTTGTCGGTGTTTATATAATAAACGACTATGTACGCATACCACGCTGCACCTTGGTCCTATCCTTTACACGAAGAACGTGACAGATGCAGAGTAAATGTCTCACTGCCCTGACCATTGTTGTGCGTCTTTATCAATGCATAAGTTCAAATAAATACATAAGGTGGAACTAAAACCCTGAGACTCACCGCTATAGCCTGCACTCTCTGCTGGTACTTCTCTGCCTCGTCCATGTTGGGTCTACAACACAAGAACACAGAGGAGAGTTATACTTACTTTACTCCTACTGTAGCAGTCCAGAAAACTGCTCATCTGAGCAAATCATATAAATTAAACTCAATTATTAAAAGTTATTCCACACATATTTTGCAAAACCTTAGAACTGATTTGCAATTTCCCTAGCTGTGGGACAGTGGATGAGAGAGTGTGATGTGATGCCAGCTCCTAGATCAGTCATATATCAAAGCAGTGCAGAGGCTTATCATGGAGAGACTGCTACACTACTGTATTCTGCCACGCGGTCCTCTGTAGCTCAGCTGGTAGAGCACGGCGCTTGTAACGCCAAGGTAGTGGGTTATATAATTATTTTCTAAAACCCTAAGTAAGAGAGCTGAGAGGAACTTGGAGATGGGAGAGCACATAACAGCCTTTGATGCTGAGTTGCTGAGCTCCCAACAGTAATAAGGCTGACTGAAATTAAAGGAATGATTGATTCCTGGAGTAGCAACCTCACACACAGGGATAAAGTGTAGGAGGAGAGGGAGTAACACAGAGGCTGTGGATAGGACTATGGATCAGTAAGAGTGGGAGGGCAGAGCTGGTCTCAGAAGATGTATTAGCTTCACACTTTGCCTTAGCCCCACTGTTTTTACTCCAGTCCTATGTTATCATCATCAACTGCAAATACAACGCTGTAAACCAACCTGTAACAGCTTTGATCACTGACATGACACTGGTCCAGAGTGTATTACAGAGTGTATTACAGAGTGTACAACAGAGTGTACTACAGAGTTACTACAGTACAGAGTGCACTACACTACAGAGTATTACTACAGAGTGTGTTATAGAGTGTACTACACTACATTATTACTAAAGAGTGTATTATAGAGTGTACTACACTACATTATTACTACAGAGTGTATTATAGAGTGTACTACACTACATTATTACTACAGAGTGTATTATAGAGTGTACTACACTACATTATTACTACAGAGTGTATTATAGAGTGTACTACACTACATAGTATTACTATCACACAATTAATCTTCTCCTTTCCCCCTTCTGATAACCAGGTGGCGAATCGCATCTCTGCATGTCTGGCAGACATATCAGTGTGGATGACGGATCACCACCTCAAGCTGAGCCTCGGCAAGACGGAGATGCTCTTCCTCCCGGGGAAGGACTGCCTGTTCCATGATCTCACCATCACGGTTGACAACTCCGTTGTGTCCTCCTCCCAGAGTGTGAAGAGCCTTGGCGTGACCATGGACAACACCATGTCGTTCTCCGCTAACATCAAGGCGGTGACCCGATCCTGTAGGTTCATGCTCTACAACATTCGCAGAGTACGACCCTGCCTTACACAGGAAGCGGCACAGGTCCTAATCCGGGCACTTGTCATCTCCCGTCTGGATTACTGCAACTCGCTGTTGGCTGGGCTCCCTGCCTGTGCCATTAAACCCCTACAACTCATCCAGAACGCCGCAGCCCGTCTGGTGTTCAACCTTCCCAAGTTCTCTCACGTCACCCCGCTCCTCCGCACACTCCACTGGCTTCCAGTTGAAGCTCGCATCTGCTACAAGACCATGGTGCTTGCCTACGGAGCTGTGAGGGGAACGGCACCTCCGTACCTTCAGGCTCTGATCATTCCCTACACCCAAACGAGGGCATTGCGTTCATCCACCTCTGGCCTGCTGGCCACCATACCTCTGTGGAAGCACAGTTCCCGCTCAGCCCAGTCAAAACTGTTCGCTGCTCTGGCAACCCAATGGTGGAACAAGCTCCCTCACGACGCCAGGACAGCGGAGTCACTCACCACCTTCCAGGGACACTTGAAACCCCACCTCTTTAAGGAATACCTGGGATATGATAAAGTGATCCTTCTACCCCCCCTTACCCCACCCCAAAAAAATAAAATAATAATAATAATATATATATATATATATATAAAATAATTGTAAAGTGGTTGTCCCACTGGCTATCATAAGGTGAATGCACCAATTTGTAAGTCGCTCTGGATAAGAGTGTCTGCTAAATGACTAAAATGTAAATATAAATGTACTACAGAGTGTTCTACAGAGTGTATTATAGAGTGTACTACAGTATCTCATCCTGTCATCTCTTTAAACACACCTAAAGTGTTGACATAAAAAGAGCTGGAAGATGCCTCTTGAGTTAAACTGTCAGAACGGCTGCATACGCACCCACACACTACTCACATCAAAGCTCACTTGATGGCTGCTTGTTTGAGATGGCTGCTTGTTTGAGATGGCTGCTTGTTTGAGATGGCTGCTTGTTTGAGATGGCTGCTTGTTTGAGATGGCTGCTTGTTTTAAGTTGCAGATGTGATAAGCAATAAGAGATCTATAATGATTTACAGCCAATGACAGACATTTCATGAGCGCAGAAGAGATTATAATTATACAGTATTATAATTATACAGGTTATAATTCAACCTCAGATATTGACCTTATATCTGTAAATGAACAGATATTCTATACACATGATATACATGATTGGTATAAATAGCCTAATATGGAGAATGGTACTCAAGAGGCACGGGTGACTATATTTTAAGTACAGTTCTGTCCAACTCAGATTGATACTATATACCATAAGTGGTTTTAAGGATGAGGATGGTTGTATGGTGTCTGAAGGCTGCACAGCTACAGTGTGATATAGCCATAGTCAGCCACACAGGGCTATTGTTAGTCCCAGGTGGGCGTTGTAGTGAGGGTGACGGACGGCTCTAGAGGGAGTGTTGGTAAAGGGTTGTGTTGACGGCAGGGCTGTGATGGAGAGGGAGGGGGCTGTGACGTCTCACACCCAACACGGGGTCATTAGTGGGCATTGTCATGGTGATGGAGTGCCACAGGCAGAGGTTCATTAGAAGAAGCACAAGGGCGCTGCCAACCTGGGGGACCCCTCCCCCACTAGGACTCCCCAGCCCTTCTGTGTCTGTCTGGGTCCGACTGGCTGCTGCTGCTACCCTGGAGAGAGGATACCACTTTGTGTGTACAGTCTGGAGGTGAATGAGATGAGCTATGGTTTGGGAGGGGGGGTGTTGTTGCTTTGGCAGTCGAGCTGCTGTTTCTAGACACCATTTGTCGCATCATATTCTCGTGGGACTCAGCAAATGTGATGTGTGCTGCTTATCATATGAGCCCACACACCTTAGCAGAGAGAGCGAGAGAGAGAGAGAGAGAGATGTTTCCTGGGAGGACGTCAGGGGACTGGACCTTCCAGTGAGCTTCCCAGGGTTTCTGCTTAACTTAGAGGAGAAATTACTAGGGCCAAAGGGACAGAAACTCTCCATGCATCAAATGTCCCTGTACGCTGTACTGTAACTCAGCCCTTTGAGAGACCCTGACCTGAAAGACAGAGCTAGAGGAAAGAGAAACACCTGAGTCCTCTGTGATCTTCTCTGGACTGAGGGGAAAACACAATGTACTTCCGACAGCTACAAATGGAGCACTTAAGCCAGAGTCCCTGCAACCCTTTTCCACTGAGTGGAGTCTTGGAGCGGGACCAAAATGGAATGTAAGCACAGATACTGAGGCTGGCGTGTGAGTGTCCCTCACCTGTCCCCACTCTGTCACTGAGCCATCATTCTCTCTCTTTCTCTCTTATCCATCCGTCAGCAGAGAGAGGAGTGCTCTCACGGAACATGGAGTGCCCACTCATGCTGATCTGATTTCTCTCCAGCTGTGGGTGAGATCCAAGGACGGAGTGTGTGTGTTGTGTGTGTTGTGTGTGTGTGTGTGTCACATTGAGTGTCTCTCAGGGTATGTGCAGAAAGGTAGGGGGTGTAAATAGGTGGGTGATGTGTGTGTGGGAGAGAGATAAATCTGACCTGGGTTTCTCAGCCCCAATCAACTGCAAGACGTATGACAGTCAGTGCCTTATCTTCTCTAAGGGGGTTGGAAATGACATGTCTCCTCTGTCTTTTCCGCTTAAGGCACGGCTCTCTGAATGTGACTGTGAGACTCCGTGAGCGTGGAGGGGGGAGGAACACTGGGAGATATTTACACCAGTAGCACAGCAGGAGGCACATACTGTTGCCTGACACCATACATGCATTACTGATACATACAGAAATAGTTGTGTACAAGAAGGAAAGGCTTTACACATTCAGTATTACTTTAATCACTATGCTGTATGAACAATACTCAAGAGGAGCACTGCCCATATGTTTGGAATGGTGGGTGGAAACGTAGGTGAAAAGGTAACATGCAGATGTTGCTCCTCCATAGGGAACCCAGTTTCTCAGGATAACCTCACCCTGGAATCCTAACTATGTGGACGAGGCTGGAATGGATCTCTCCCTGGAGCTCCCCATGGACTCACTGTGGGGGAGACCAGACCAGCCCAGTGATGGAGGTCATATGTTCTCCACAATTTCTGGTATACATTAAGTTGAGGGCCAGGAGTTTTTCCTGACTGTGTGATCTGACCAGGAAAGACTAGGCCTTAGTTGTGATTATAACTAGGGCCCAGATTTGTTCTGGCCAGGTCCCATGATCTGGAAAAACTCCTGGCCCTAAATGCATTGTAATACAATTGTTAGTGTAAAAACAAGAAATGGCCAATCTGGTCTGGCCACTGTGGTCTTCATGGCACATCCAGTCCACAGAGTGAGACAAACTCAGACCTTGCCACTTAGCCATATTCTACATGGGGGAGAGAGTCAGCCACAGTCCAGTGAGAAAGCGATTCTCTGTCCCAGAAACCAGTCATGTACAAAAGTTAGGCTGCTCCACTCCCTAATGTATAATTCAGCACTAGGAAGGCATTTTCTCTGTCCTCCTGAATAGACTCGGTTTTTAAAGTTACTTTCTGTGTTGTTTTCCAAGTCCTCCTCTACTTCCCGTTGCTGAAAGCATGGATTCAATTGTTTATACTTTTGGTTTTCAATCAATTGCAAGTGCTTTAAGTCGTTGTGGGTGTGCATGTCTGCATGTCTGCATGTATGCATGCATTTGTTTGTTTGTGTGTATCTGTGTACGTGTGTGTGTTTGGTAGATTGAGTGCTGAAAGGATAAGGAGCCGTAAAAGTGACAGAATATGAGTGGAATCAGTAATATTTGATTTGAAAGCCACAGAAGTATAACTCACAGAACATTCTCCCCCAAAAGCAAAAGCAGGTCTGGAGGTGGAAGCTCACAGCCCTGTGACTGATGTGACAGTGGGAACACTGGAGATGTGAGAACAGTATAAACTCCCAGTGAGATTCTGGAGGTTATCATGAAGCCACACATCTCTCCTGCAAAGTCACAGCTATAGTTATATTACTAGCTAAACTTTTCATTCACATCCAAAACATCTCTAAATGGAATGGATGAATGGAATGTAAGGCAGGGATCAGGGAGATAATTGGCCTTGGCAGAGGTGTTCACCAAGCAACAATATTCATACACTAGTAACTATGGGATTTCCTGAACTCTGTAACCAATGCCACTATTTTCAGGAACAGAGGTGCAGCTAACATTCCAGTACAATGAAGTCAGCTAGAGAATACAGTAAGTTCCATCGGAATCACTGTTGTCCAGACATATTGTATACTGTGGTACTGTACTAGGCTGAGTCAGGACAGGAGAGCCCCAACCCTCCTCAGCCTGGCACAGGATGGGCTGCTAGGAGCCAGGACTTACAGGACTGGTAGGCTTTACTCAGCTGATAGCGCACAGTTTAGCAGGGGAGACTGACTCACATTAATGGTCTCTCTGTCAGGGACTTCCACCTGGGCCACACGCATGCACACACACATACACACACACCACAATGAAGCTCCTGCCATGTTGAGGCCAGATTGCAGGACGTGTCTGTTGCCTACCAAGTGTTTGCATTGTCATTATGGGTTACTTCATCATTGGGTTCAAACACCATCAGAGCTGTGCTTGTAGGCACAGATGGTTCCTATGGGCTATGTTTGTCTTAGCCTCTCTGTCAACGTCTCTAATTAGAATATGGACATTCAGTATGCTGCTTCCCAACAGGGAGTAAGATGCAGCAATTCACTCCATTTAACCTTTCACTTCACAAGAGCTCACACAGGAGTTCCGCCTATCCCGTGCACATGCACGTAAGCACACACACACAGGTACAAACGCACATGCACACACACACACACACACACACTTCACCAACTTTCCCTGGCGCACATGCATGGATGGAAATGCTCTCTCAATTCTTTCTTATTTTAATTTTTTTTAGCTTTAATATTGCAGATAGATTGTAACTTCCATCAATGTAATTGTCTGCATCACTTCCAATCCCCCATGTTTTATTTCTCGCAAATATATATATATATATATATATATATATATAAAACACACACATATACACACATATATACATTGGGGAGAACAAGTATTTGATACACTGCCGATTTTGCAGGTTTTCCTACTTACAAAGCATGTAGAGGTCTGTCATTTTTGTCATAGGTACACTTCAACTGTGAGAGATGGAATCTAAAACAAAAATCCAGAAAATCACATTGTATGATTTTTAAGTAATTAATTTGCATTTTATTGCATGACATAAGTATTTGATACATCAGAAAAGCAGAACTTAATATTTGGTACAGAAACCTTTGTTTGCAATTACAGAGATCATACGTTTCCTGTAGGTCTTGACCAGGTTTGCACACAATGCAGCAGGGATTTTGGCCCACTCCTCCATACAGACCTTCTCCAGATCCTTCAGGTTTTGGGGCTGTCGCTGGGCAATACGGACTTTCAGCTCCCTCCAAAGATTTTCTATTGGGTTCAGGTCTGGAGACTGGCTAGGCCACTCCAGGACCTTGAGATGCTTCTTACGGAGCCACTCCTTAGTTGCCCTGGCTGTGTGTTTCGGGTCATTGTCATGCTGAAAGACCCAGCCACGACCCATCTTCAATGCTCTTACTGAGGGAAGGAGGTTGTTGGCCAAGATCTCACGATACATGGCCCCATCCATCCTCCCCTCAATACGGTGCAGTTGTCCTGTCCCCTTTGCAGAAAAGCACCCCCAAAGAATGATGTTTCCACCTCCAGGCTTCACGGTTGGGATGGTGTTCTTGGGGTTGTACTCATCCTTCTTCTTCTACCAAATACGGCGAGTGGAGTTTAGACCAAAAAGCTCTATTTTTGTCTCATCAGACCACATGACCTTCTTCCATTCCTCCTCTGGATCATCCAGATGGTCATTGGCAAACTTCAGACGGGCCTGGACATGCGCTGGCTTGAGCAGGGGGAGCTTGCGTGCACTGCAGGTTTTTAATCCATGACGGCGTAGTGTGTTACTAATGGTTTTCTTTGAGACTGTGGTCCCAGCTCTCTTCAGGTCATTGACCAGGTCCTGCTGTGTAGTTCTGGGCTGATCCCTCACCTTCCTCATGATCATTGATGCCCTACGAGGTGAGATCTTGCATGGAGCCCCAGACCAAGGGTTATTGACCGTCATCTTGAACTTCTTCCATTTTCTAATAATTGCGCCAACAGTTGTTGCCTTCTCACCAAGCTGCTTGTCTATTGTCCTGTAGCCCATCCCAGCCTTGTGCAGGTCTACAGTTTTATCCCTGATGTCCTTACACAGCTCTCTGGTCTTGGCCATTGTGGAGAGGTTGGAGTCTGTTTGATTGAATGTGTGGACAGGTGTCCTTTATTCAGGTAACGAGTTCAAACAGGTGCAGTTAATACAGGTAATGAGTGGAGAACAGGAGGGCTTCTTAAAGAAAAACTAACAGGTCTGTGAGAGCCGGAATTCTTACTGGTTGGTAGGTGATCAAATACTTATGTCATGCAATAAAATGCAAATTAATTACTTAAAAATCATACAATGTGATTTTCTGGATTTTTGTTTTAGATTCCGTCTCTCACAGTTGAAGTGTACCTATGATAAAAATTATGCTTTGTAAGTAGGAAAACCTGCAAAATCGGCAGTGTATCAAATACTTGTTCTCCCCACTGTACATGTTTCTTAGAGTCTTATCTTTCAGTGATGTCATAATATTTTGTAGCTTAAACTTTTCAAAAGATAGAGACACATTTGTAGGAAGAAAACTGAACCCACTCTGTTAATTACAACCGTATTTAGTGGCTACTCGAGGTTACTGACATAATCCCAGTTCTACGAAACAAGCACAATTTTTTATGTTTCTCTCACGACCCTTGTTTGGAAAAAGCTGTCCTAACTGCTGTGTATGTACAGTAGGTTAGTCGAGGTAAAATGTAAAGTGACTATGCATAGATAATAAACAGCGACTAGCAGCAGTGTAAAAACAAATAGTCCGGGTGGCCATTTGATTAATTGTTCAGCATTCTTATGGCTTGGGGGTAGAAGCTGTTAAGGAGCCTTTTGGTCCTAGACTTGGCACTCCGGTATCGCTTGTGATGCGGTAGCAGAGAGAACAGTCTATGACTTGGGTGACTGGAGACTTTGACAATTTTTTGGGCCTTCCTCTGCCTAGTACAGTGGGGGAAAAAAGTATTTAGTCAGCCACCAATTGTGCAAGTTCTCCCACTTAAAAAGATGAGAGAGGCCTGTAATTTTCATCATAGGTACACGTCAACTATGACAGACAAATTGAGAATTTTTTTCTCCAGAAAATCACATTGTAGGATTTTTAATGAATTTATTTGCAAATTATGGTGGAAAATAAGTATTTGGTCACCTACAAACAAGCAAGATATCTGGCTCTCACAGACCTGTAACTTCTTCTTTAAGAGGCTCCTCTGTCCTCCACTCGTTACCTGTATTAATGGCACCTGTTTGAACTTGTTATCAGTATAAAAGACACCTGTCCACAACCTCAAACAGTCACACTCCAAACTCCACTATGGCCAAGACCAAAGGACACCAGAAACAAAATTGTAGACCTGCACCAGGCTGGGAAGACTGAATCTGCAATAGGTAAGCAGCTTGGTTTGAAGAAATAAACTGTGCGAGCAATTATTAGGAAATGGAAGACATACAAGACCACTGATAATCTCCCTCGATCTGGGGCTCCACGCAAGATCTCATCCCGTGGGGTCAAAATGATCACAAGAACGGTGAGCAGAAATCCCAGAACCACACGGGGGGACCTAGTGAATGACCTGCAGAGAGCTGGGACCAAAGTAACAAAGCCTACCATCAGTAACACACTACGCCGCCAGGGACTCAAATCCTGCAGTGCCAGACGTGTCCCCCTGCTTAAGCCAGTAGATGTCCAGGCCCGTCTGAAGTTTGCTAGAGTGCATTTGGATGATCCAGAAGAGGATTGGGAGAATGTCATATGGTCAGATTAAACCAAAATATAACTTTTTGGTAAAAACTCAACTCGTCGTGTTTGGAGGACAAAGAATGCTGAGTTGCATCCAAAGAACACCATACCTACTGTGAAGCATGGGGGTGGAAACATCATGCTTTGGGGCTGTTTTTCTGCAAAGGGACCAGGACGACTGATCCGTGTAAAGGAAAGAGTGAATGGGGCCATGTATCGTGAGATTTTGAGTGAAAACCTCCTTCCATCAGCAAGGGCATTGAAGATGAAACATGACTGGTTCTTTCAGCATGACAATGATCCCAAACACACCGCCCGGGCAACGAAGGAGTGGCTTCGTAAGAAGCATTTCAAGGTCCTGGAGTGGCCTAGCCAGTCTCCAGATCTCAACCCCATAGAAAATCTTTGGAGGGAGTTGAAAGTCTGTGTTGCCCAGCGACAGCCCCAAAACATCACTGCTCTAGAGGATATCTGCATGGAGGAATGGGCCAAAATACCAGCAACAGTGTGTGAAAACCTTGTGAAGACTTACAGAAAACGTTTGACCTGTGTCATTGCCAACAAAGGGTATATAACAAAGTATTGAGAAACTTTTGTTATTGACCAAAAACTTATTTTCCACCATAATTTTGAAATAAATTCATTAAAAATCCTACAATGTGATTTTCTGGATTTTTTTTTCTCATTTTGTCTGTCATAGTTGACGTGTACCTATGATGACAATTACAGGCTTCTCTCATCTTTGTAAGTGGGAGAACTTGCACAATTGGTGGCTGACTAAATACTTTTTTCCCCCACTATATATAGATCCTGGATATCAGGAAGCTTGGCACCAGTGATGTACTGGGCTGTACGCACTACCCTCTGTAGCACCTTACGGTCAGATGCCGAGCAGTTGCCATACCAGGCGGTGATGCAACTGGTCAGGATGCTCTCGATGGTGCAGCTGTAGAACTTTTGATGATCTGGGGACCCATGCCAAATATTTTCTGTCTCCTGTTGGGGAAAAGGTGTTGTCTTGGTGTGTTTGGACCATGACAGTTCGTTGATGATGTGGACACCAAGGAACTTGAAACTCTCAACCAGCTCCACTTCAGCCCTGTCAATGTTAATGGGGGCATGTTCAGCCCTCTTCCTATAGTCCACGATCAGCTCCTTTGTCTTGCTCACATTGAGGGAGAGGTTGTTGTCCTGGCACCACACTGCCAGATCTCTGACCTCCTCCCTATAGGCTGTTTCATCGTTGTCGGTGATCAGGCCTACCACTGTTGTGTCGTCAGCAAACGTAATGATGGTGTTGGAGTCGTGCTTGGCCACGCAGTCGTGGGTGAACAGGGAGTACAGGAGGGGACTAAGCACCCACCGCTGAGGGGCCCCAGTGTTGAGGATCAGTGTGGCAGATGTGTTGTTGCCTACCCTTACCATCTGGGGGGCGGCCCGTCAGGAAGTCCAGGATCCAGTAGCAGAGGGATGTGTTTAGTCCCAAGGTCCTTAGTTAGTGATGAGCTTTGAGGGCACTATGGTGTTGAACGTTCTCACATAGGTGTTCCTTTTGTCCAGGTGGGAAAGGGCAGTGTGGAGTGCGATTGAGATAGCATCATCTGTGGATCTGTTGGGGTGGTATGTGAATTGGAGTTGGTCTAGGGTTTCCGGCATGATGGTGTTGGTGTAAGCCAAGACCATCATGGCTACCGATGTGAGTAATACGGGACGGTAGTAATTTTGCAGGTTTCCTTCGATTTATTGGGCACAGGGACTATGGTGGTCTGCTTGAAACATGTAGGTATTACAGACTCGGTCAGGGAGAGGTTGAAAATGTCAGTGAAGACACTTGCCAGTTTGTCTGTGCATGCTCTGAGTACACGTCCTGGTAATCCGTCTGGCCCCACGGCATTGTGAATGTTGACCTGTTTAAAGGTCTTGCTCACATCGGCTACGGAGAGCGTGATCACACAGTTGTCTGGAACAGCTGGTGCTCTCCTGCATGCTTCAGTGTTGCTTGCCTCGACGTGAGCATAAAAGGCATTTAGCTCGTCTGGTAGGCTCATGTCACTGGACAGCTTGCGGCTGTGTTTCCCTTTGTAGTCAGTAACTGTTTTCAAGCCCTGCCACATCCGACGAGCGTCAGAGTTGGTGTAGTAGGATTCAATCTTAGTCCTGTATTGACGCTTTGCCTGTTTGATGGTTCATCTGAGGGCATAGCTGGATTTCTTATAAGCGTCTGGATTAGTGTCCCGCTCCTTGAAAGCGGCAACTCTAGCCTTTAGCTCGGTGCGGATGTTGCCTATAATCCATTGCTTCTGGTTGGGAAATGTAAGTACGGTCACTGTGGGGACGACGTCGTCATTGCACTTATTGATGAAGCCGGTGACTGAGGTGGTATACTCCTCAATGCCATTGGATGAATCCCGGAACATATTCCAGTCTGTTCTAGCAAAACAGTCCTGTAGCTTCCGTATTGAGCGAGTAACTGGTACTTCCTGCTTTAGTTTTTGCTTGTAAGCAGGAATCAGGAGGATATAATTATGGTCAGATTTGCCAAATGGAGGGCGAGGGAGAGCTTTGTATGTGTCTCTGTGTGTGGAGTAAAGGTGGTCTAGAGTTTTTTTCCATCTGGTTGCACATGTGACATGCTGGTAGAAATGAGGTAAAACAGATTTTAGTTTGCCTGCATTAAAGTCCCCGGCCACTAGGAACGCCGCTTCTGGATGAGTATTTTCTTGTTTGCTTATGACCTTATAGAGCTCGTTGAGTTCGGTCTTAGTGCCAGCATCGGTTTGTGGTGGTAAATAGACGGCTACGAATAATATAGATGAGAACTCTCTTGGTAGATAGTGTGGTCTACAGCTTATCATGAGGTATTCTACGTCAGGCGAGCAATACCTCGAGACTTCTTTAATATTAGATATCGCGCACCAGCAGTTATTGACAAATAGACACACAACCCCTCGTCGTCTTACCAGATGTAGCTGCTCTGTCCTGCTGATGCACGGAGAAGCCAGCCAGCTCTATATTATCCGTGTCGTCGTTCAGTCACGTCTCGTGAAACATAAGATATTACAGTTTTTAATGTCCCGTTGGTAGGATAGTCTTAATCGTAGATCGTCCAGTTTGTTTTCTAATGATTGCACGTTGGCCAATAATACGGAGGGTAGTGGTAGTTTACCTACTCGTCAGCAAATTCTTACAAGGCCCTCCTCCCCCTTTTCCTCCGTCTTTTCTTCACGCTGATGACAGGGATTTTGGCCTTGTCTTGACAAAGCAGTATATCCTTTGCATTGGACTCATTAAATATTTTTTGTTCTTTCAGTTCGAGGTGAGTAATCGCTGTTCTGATGTCCAGAAGCTATTTTCGGTCATAAGAGACGGTAGCTGCAACATTATATACAAAATGAGTTAAAACAATGCAAAAAAACTAAATAGCACAGTTGGTTAGGAGCCAGTAAATCGGCAGCCATCCCCTCCGGCGCCATTATTCCAACCATGAGGAGGTGACTGAGGCTAGCTATAGTTAATGGGAACACATCAATTATCATCTATTCTAGAGATTCTGCCAGGGTACAAAATGATCATATGCAGCCAACACTTGCACCTCACCCCCATCCTCCACTCATATACTGTCCATACATATGGATACACATGGACACATGCACACTTGGCTGCAGGCGGAAACAATGTGCTCTAGGTTGCATGAAGTGTTACAGCAGCACATTGTGTGACTGGAATATTCTGCACAATGAGGGCCGAGATAACACAGTGTTGACCCAGGAAAAGTTCTCATCTCATAAATAGTTAAAAAGCTGGGCTTTTAAAATAATTGGTGAACCTGTGACCTGCAAGTTCGGCGGTCTAAAAAATATGCATTCAGGGACGTGGAAACATGCTTTTCTGGGCTGCCTATTACTTAATAACTATGGCTCTGGCCTGGAGAATGTGGCCTATAAGCATGCCTGGTTAACTTTGCGAGACGCTGAACCTGCTCTGCTCACATAGACTTCTCTCTACCTCTACCTATCCCACACAACACCTCATCCTTTACATTGTGGAGAGACTGCTACACTACTGTATTCTGCCACATGGTCCTCTGTAGCTCAGCTGGTAGAGCACGGCGCTTGTAACGCCAAGGTAGTGGGTTCGATCCCCGGGACCACCCATACACAAAAATGTATGCACGCATGACTGTAAGTCGCTTTGGATAAAAGCGTCTGCTAAATGGCATATTATTATTATTATTATCATCACGTTATACAGTTCCATTAATAGCAGAGTTGTCATCACTATAGAGAGAAAAGCCATAGCACAATCAGTTAAAGCGATCCTTACCTTACTTTCAGTGATTCAGCCGTTCTAGTCCATGATCAGAATGAAACTATCCACAATGACCAATCAACATTACGGCATTCCAGCAATTACTGTCTGGCCGGCAACATCAAATTTGAAAGGCCTAATCCTTATTCAGTAATAAACACTCTAGCAATAAAAGTAATGAGCAATATAACTACACCTTTCATTTACTGCTGCTTTAAATGACAGCTAGGTCACACTGAAATGACAGCTTTGTCACACTTTTTAGCTAAGGCAGGGGTCCCGTGTGGCTCAGTTGGTAGAGTATGGCACTTGCAATGCCAGGGTTGTGGGTTCGATTCCCACGGGGTACCAGTAAGAAACTGACATATTTATTCTAACAACATTAAGGGAATGTCCTGTGCAACCTAACTTAAATATTGTATGAATGTCACACAGATACACACACTCCTAAGTATGAGCCTTTGCAGATATTCAGTCCCATAGACACTCAGATCGCCTATGTACTCGAACATTAGTTAATAGTTCACTGAGTGCTATGACTGGTTATGTTTTGATCAGCTGACAGCAGCACTGAACTCTGACCCTATCACTACAAAGTTAATTTAAAAGCCTGCTCACTTCTCGTCTTCACACATTCCAGGCAGTGAGATCACATTTACTGTACACATAGAGACAGTAAGAAGGCTGTGGAGAGCAGAGTGTACACAATGTAATCTCCTAATCTAGTAAAGTCACATGATGTCTTGCTGTCATTCCCTCTGTAGGATTTCCACCTCCTGCATAGAAACAGGCTCAGCATACACTACATGACCAAAATTATGTGGACACCTGCTAGTCGAACATCTCATTCCAAAATCATGGGCATTAATATGGAGTTGGTCCCCCCCCCCCTTTGCTGCTATAACAGCCTCCACTCATCTGGGAAGGCTTTCCACTAGATGTTGGAACATTGCTGCGGGGCATTAGTGAGGTCGGGCACTGATGTTGGGTGATTAGGCCTGGCTCGCAGTCGGCGTTCCAATTAATCTCAAAGGTGTTTGATGGGGTTGAGGTCAGGGCTCTGTGCATGCCATGAAAAAGGAAAGGAAAGCCGCACACTCTAGGAGCTCATATGCAATAATTTAATAACCTAATAACCAACGTTTCGACAGACAAGCTGTCTTCATCAGGGTATAATGACAAACACTGTGGGTCACTAGTTTAAATAGTGTCAAAGGACACACACAGGTGTCTGTAATCATGGCCGGGTGTTGCCTGATATCATTGGTAAATTCACAGATAAACAGAACCTATAAAAAACATGAATAGATAGCATACGGTCATAGATACAACTTGGCTACATAGGCCCACAAACATTTACAATGAATAGCAAAATCACAATAATCACAAGAATGGCTTCAAATCAAAGTCTACGTTGAGACCGAAGGGAGCAAGGGTCTTTAAATTAAAGATCCAGGCAGCCTCTCGTTTTAACAATAAGTTGTCGAGGTCAACCCCTCTCCTAGGGAGGGTGACATGTTTGATGAAGATATAACGTAGGGACGAAATCGAGTGGTTCGCTTCCAAAAAGTGGGCAGCGACTGGGTATGTCAGGTTTTTGCACCTACGTTGCTCCGAGATTCGTACTTTTAATTCGCGCTTTTTTTACCCACATAAATTTTACCACAAAGACAGATTATAAGATAAATAACCGCCTTAGTGGAGCACGTAATAACACCTTTGATTGGGATCTGTTTCCCTGTTTGTGGGTGTTTGAAGGATCTACATTTGTAAGTGCTATTGCATTGAGCGCAGCCATTACACTTGTAGTTTCCATCCGGAAGAGGCGCAAATAGACGTTGTGCAGGGATATTTAGGGGTGGTAAATCAGAGTTTACCAATTGATCTCTGAGATTTCTGCCCCGTGAGAATACAACCAAGGGAGGGTCCGAAAACACATTAGAATGTGCCAATGTTTGTGAACGATTCCCTTAATTTGTTAGGAGCACTTAGAATAGCATGTAGTTAGAACGCAATAATGTTTCTTTTTGCGAGACTGTCCTTGAAAGAGATCAGGTCTCGATTTGTTTTGAATTTTCTCAATGGCAGTATTAATCTGACCATTTTTGTACCCCCTCTCCCTGAATTGTCTTTGCGTCTCAGCCATATTTCTGTCGAAATCTGATAGTTTTTTGCAAATTCTTTTGATTCGACAGAATTGGCTGTAGGGCAAACAGTTTTTCAAGGGAAGCGGGTGACAAGTATCAGCCCTCAACAAACTGTTACGATCAGTAGGTTTCCTGTAAAGATCAGTGAATAGAACATTATCCTCACACAAAATCAGAAGATCAAGGAAACTGATTTGATGTGTGTCAGATTGTATAGTAAATCTCAGGTGCTCAGAACAAGAGTTAAGAAAAGCATGGAATGCCTGGAGCTGTGCAGGCCAGCCAAGTTCTTCCACACCGATCTCGACAAACCATTTCTGTTTGGACCTCGCTTTGTGCACGGGGGCATTGTCATGCTGAAACAGGAAAGGGCCTTCCCCAAACTGTTGCCACAAAGTTGGAAGCACAGAATCGTCTAGAATGTCATTGTATGCTGTAGCGTTAAGATTTCCCTGGAACTAAGGGGTCTAGCCCGGACCATGAAAAATAGCCCCAGATCATTATTTCTCCTCCACCAAACTTTACAGTTGGCACTATGCATTTGCGCTACGCACTTCTGTAAATCATATCTCATTCTATCTATGCACATCATATTCCACTTAATCCTTGTTCATTCTGGCTAAGGCTCACGCATATCTGATAAATCATGTAGTGTCCAGTTCATCACACTGTGTGCTCCTCCACAGCAACCTGCTCCAGCTGGAGAGAAAAAACAGAAGACATAAGCTGTTGTTGTTCCCTAGCTACGTTGTTTTTAGCCATCGACACTGCAGCCTCTCCCTCCTCTGCCTAAACACCACTACATCGTTAGGGAGGGACGATTACATAATTTGGGCGGATATGTGGAATATATGTATAGTGATGTCTTTTCAAGTCAGATCAGAGATGAGGTCATGTTGTTAACCTCAGCGTTAAGGTATGCATGGCTTTGTCATGTGAGGATGTCAACCCCGGTTCCTTGACGTAGCTTGGATTATGAAAAACAGATTGTCCATTCAAATGTGTAAACGTTATGGAAAATAGTGCGTTCAGCCTGTCACAAGTACTTTACACTCAACTTACTCTTTGGCAGAGGTATTCAATGCACAATTCATGTATTTTTCTTCTACACCTCACTTGACAAGTACTTTCACTGATTCAAATTCAGCATAAGAATGGCAATGGGGCTAAGGCATTTCAAACCATTTTTAGCAAAGGAGATGTTTCCAGCCCATTCTAATGCAGCTTCCTGAAATAGCTCGATGTCTCTTGCTAGAGGTTACAATTTAAGCACTTTAACAAAAAAATTGGCCTTGTCAATGTACAGCGCAAGTCTAATGAGTTAATGGTTCCATAACGGGAATGAGCATTCATCAAGCACTTAGTCTCACTTGCCAGGCTTATATTTTTTGCTCTGCATTGTTGGAAAAGGACCTGTAAGTAAGCATTTCACTGTTAATCTACACCTGTTGTTTATGCATGTGACATTTGATTTGATTTCATGATTTATGAGGCGGCACTAGAGGAGGGAAAGGGGACCAACTATAGTCTTATTGAAGGGTAATTAGATCCATGTTATCTCCATCTCTACATTTAAAGACTCAATCATGGACACTGTTACTGACACTTGTGGCTGCTTCGCGTGATGTATTGTTGTCTCTACCTTTTTGCCCTTTGTGCTGTTGTCTGTGACTAACAATGTTTGTACCATGTTTGTGCTGCTACCATGTTGTGCTGCTGCCATGTTGTGTTGCTACCTTGTTGTTGTCATGTTGTGTTGCTACCATGCTGTGTTGTCATGTTGTGTTGTTGTCTTAGGTCTATCTTTATGTAGTGTTGTGGTGTCTCTTGTCATGATGTGTGTGTTGTCCTACTTTTGTTTTTTTTATTTCAGCCCCCGTCCCCACAGGAGGCCTTTTGCCTCTTGTTAGGCTGCCATTTTAAATAACATTTTCTTCTTATTTGACTTGCCTAGTTAAATAAAGGTTAAATAAAAACTAAAAATAGATTAGATTGAGGCAGAATAAACAGCCATTGTCTGATGAGCCTCCAGAGCCTCCAAATGTCAATCCAAATCCTACACATCAGACCTCATATCTCTTGTGAGTACTTTGAATGAATTTGTGTACAGTATAAATACGAATTTCAAAATCTGAAGTATTGCTTCTTGAATTTTGTGGCAGTCGAGGTCCTTAGATGTTACATAGTCATTGTAACAATACTTTGTCCAATCCATAACGCTTAGCTGTGTCATTTAGGCAGAGGTTCCTTTCAACAGAACACCACCCAACATAGGACAGCCCAAGTCATGTCAGAGTTGGATGGTAAATGGTCCAATAAATGTTGATTTATGGTTCCCTACCAGCTATTTCCCTGGGAGTGGCATCCATCCCCTCAAAAGTGGGTCACCTTATGTGAAGCTAATGGGGGCTGTGGGACAGAGCAACCCCATAAATAATAGAGAAGGGAAAGCAAGACGGTGTTAGCCGCAGCGGCCATATTCCTTTGTCTGTAATCACATTTACAGGCCCAGCTTCGTCAGACAAATCCGTCGAGGTTTTGTGTCTAATGGTGTCTTTCCATCAAGGCGTAAGGCTGATTCACGACTCTGGAGTGACAGCCCATTGTCTCCTCCCGGACCTCAGAATCCTCAGGGTTTTCTCAAACTGTCAGCTTGTGTATCCACAGGCTACATTAAGCTGATGACTAGATGGAGATTTGGTGGGGAGAAGAAGAGTGGGCATGGCTGAATGCAAACAGCACAAAGCTCTCCATCAATCTAATTTTGTGAGAGACTGTGCTGCTGATATCACCAAGGAGATATCACGGAGAGCAGCGCTCAGAGGTGTTAATTGAGTTGAAGCTCGATTTCCAAATCCACGGGCAGGATTTTAGTTTTGTCTCATCTAAGGAACAGTACTGTACATTTCCACATCCATTCAATCTACAGTAACAATCATAAAAACTACAGTACAAAAGTATTTTGCACAGTAAGCTAATTCCTCCATATCGCAGAACATCTGTTCAAGACCAGAACTGCCTAAGGTTATGGAGCAGTAGATATTCAGTATCAAACTGCATGGTTAATGTTCCTCTCTCTGGAATCCATTTTCCCTCCCGTGACTGAAGCTCTGACATTTAACTGTAATGGCTCAGAAGAACATGAACCACTCAGCCATGTTTTCAGAAAACAGCGCTGCTTCTCTTTGAGATGACTGACAATAAGTTAGCCATGTACCAAGAGCTTCTGAAGTAAGTCTCTTACCTGATGTGAAACATTAAATATTCAAGAGAGCGAAATTCATCTGCCTTTACAAGCGCAGCACCTCACCACTGAAAATCAGTGGCTCTGGACAGGTGCAAAGCCCTAGTTCCAACCTAATCTCAGTTAACCCAAAACTAAAATCTCACATAATTTGGTTATGTTTACGTAGTCTGTCCACGAGAGATTAGTTCCAACCAAACAACCAATACTCAATGTTTAAAGGGGGCACAACCTTTTGGTAAATAATTGTTTCATATTGTTTCTCGCAGGCTTAAAACAGGAATTTTAGTGGCTGGTTTGACCTTTGCGGTTGAGATTTTACACATTGACAATAAGTCAGGCTTTGAACCGGTTGTAAAGGCCTGACACCACAGGAGCGTAATGTAGTTCAAGATTCTGACCAGATGAAGCCACGAGAACCATCCCTTCATCTCCCTCTTCGCCCCTCCCCCGGTGTTCCTCCCTTCGTGTTCTACCTAATGAAGCACTTTGCTGGAGCATGTGGGTGTCTTTAAGTGAGTCTCACCCGCCTCAGGCCCAATCTGGATGCTCATAACACTGGCAGACACTCCACTAGCTGCATATTTCCCTCTCTTACAGAGAGCAGAGCGATGGCTTCAAACGCTGTCCACCCTAGCACAAACACTACCACTCTGATGATGTGAAATCAATATGAGCATTAGTGCCCTAATCACTGCTAATGTTTTTATGATCATTATCCATTTACTCATTAATTAAAAGACATTGCTTTGATATTCATATTCACATGAATATCATTATTCACATGACTATCATTATGGTAATGAGTGATGTTTTGCCTGACAACAAGCTCTATATTTGGTAGGTGGAGCCTGTGTCAATTCTAGACTAGTCATCTTCTATGAAGCTCCTCAGCTTGATGCTGATACAGTGGGGAGAACAAGTATTTGATACACTGCCGATGTTGCAGGTTTTCCTACTTACAAAGCATGTAGAGGTCTGTAATTTTTATCATAGGTACACTTCAACTGTGAGAGACGGAATCTAAAACAAAAATCCAGAAAATCACATTGTATGATTTTTAAGTAATGAATTTGCATTTTATTGCATGACAGAAGTATTTGATCACCTACCAACCAGTAAGAATTCCGGCTCTCACAGACCTGTTAGTTTTTCTTTAAGAAGCCCTCCTGTTCTCTACTCATTACCTGTATTAACTGCACCTGTTTGAACTCGTTACCTGTATAAAAGACACCTGTCCACACACTCAATCAAACAGACTCCAACCTCTCCACAATGGCCAA
Organism: Coregonus lavaretus; assembly: GCF_964263955.1. Classification (NCBI taxonomy): domain Eukaryota; kingdom Metazoa; phylum Chordata; class Actinopteri; order Salmoniformes; family Salmonidae; genus Coregonus; species Coregonus lavaretus. Next base: position 19,851,056 of record NC_140015.1, on the reverse strand, counting down.
GACCAGAGAGCTGTGTAAGGACATCAGGGATAAAATTGTAGACCTGCACAAGGCTGGGATGGGCTACAGGACAATAGGCAAGCAGCTTGGTGAGAAGGCAACAACTGTTGGCGCAATTATTAGAAAATGGAAGAAGTTCAAGATGACGGTCAATCACCCTCGGTCTGGGGCTCCATGCAAGATCTCACCTCGTGGGGCATCAATGATGTCACGCCCTGGCTCTGGGACTCTGTTATGTTGAGCCAGGGTGTGTTGTTTCTATGTGTTTTGTTTCTATGTTGGCCGGTGTGGTTCTCAATCAGAGGCAACGTGTATCAGCTGTTGCTTGTTGTCTCTGATTGGGAACCATACTTAGGCAGCCTGTTTGGCCACAGTGTTTGTGGGATCTTGTTCCGTGTATGGTTAGTGTTTGTAACTAAAGACGTCACGTTATCGTTTTGTTGTTTTGTTCTCTAATAAATAAGTATGTTCACTCATCACTCTGCGCATTGGTCCACTTCCTCCAGCGATCGTGACAGAAGATCCCACCATAACTGGACCAAGCAGCGTGTCCAGGAGCCAACGCCAGAGAGGACTCTAATGAATATCAACCTCGACTGGGTCAAGCAGCGTGAGGAGGAGAGAGGCTGGACTTGGGAGCAGAGGAGCGAGAGTCTGGCGAGAGCCATGGAGGCCTGGCCCACGGGGAGGAGAGACGCCCAGAAAGTTTTTAGGGGGGGGCTCACGCCGTGGACGACGGGGCAGCAGGAGGCCGGGATAGAGTGGTTCAGCGGGTTGGCAAAGGAGGCCGCCAGGTTAAGGGAGTCACTGGTCACCAGGGGGAAGGAGAATGTAGAGGCACGGCGAGAGGTACTGGGGTGTGTTGCCAGTCCGGTCCGGCCCGTTCCTGATCCCCGCGTAGGGCCAGTGGTGTGTGTCCCCAGTACGGTCCGGCTTGTTCCTGTCCCTCGCACCGAGCCTGTGGTGCGCGTCGCCAGCACGGTCCGGCATGTTCCTGCCCCTCGCACCAAGCCTGTGGTGCGCATCGTCAGCCCGGTCCGGCCCGATCCTGCTCCCCGCACCAAGCCTGTGGTGCGCATCGTCAGCCCGGTCCGGCCTGTTCCTGCTCCCCGCACCAAGCCTGTGGTGCGCTTCGTCAGCCCGGTCCGGCCCGTTCCTGCTCCCCGCACCAAGCCTGTGGTGCGCTTTGTCAGCCCGGTTCGGCCCGTCCCTGCTCCCCGCACCAAGCCTGTGGTGCGCTTCGTCAGCCCGGTTCGGCCCGTCCCTGCTCCCCGCACCAAGGCTGTGGTGCGCGTCGTCAGCCCGGTCCGGCCCGTTGCTGCTCCCCGCACCAAGCCTGTGGTGCGCGTCGTCAGTCCGGCACAGCCCGTGCCTGGGTCACCGGTGCCTGGTCAGGTACCGGTCAGCTGCTCCACATCGGAGCCTAAGCAATCCGCTCCACCGATGTCCAGTCCAGCTCCAGCCAGCGGGGCCAGACCGGACCAGGGGAGCTACGGAGGGTGGTGGTCAAGCCCGGAGCCGGAACCGCCTCCGATGAGGAATGCCCACCCGGCCCTTCCCTGTTCGGTTTATGTTTGGCGCGGTTGCAGTCCGCGCCTTTGGGGGGGGGGGGGGGGGGTACTGTCACGCCCTGGCTCTGGGACTCTGTTATGTTGAGCCAGGGTGTGTTGTTTCTATGTGTTTTGTTTCTATGTTGGCCGGTGTGGTTCTCAATCAGAGGCAACGTGTATCAGCTGTTGCTTGTTGTCTCTGATTGGGAATCATACTTAGGCAGCCTGTTTGGCCACAGTGTTTGTGGGATCTTGTTCCGTGTATGGTTAGTGTTTGTAACCAAGGACGTCACGTTATTGTTTTGTTGTTTTGTTCTCTAATAAATAAGTATGTTCACTCATCACGCTGCGCATTGGTCCACTTCCTCCAGCGATCGTGACAAATGATCATGAGGAAGGTGAGGGATCAGCCCAGAACTACACGGCAGGACCTGGTCAATGACCTGAAGAGAGCTGGGACCACAGTCTCAAAGAAAACCATTAGTAACACACTACGCCGTCATGGATTAAAATCCTGCAGCGCACGCAAGGTCCCCCCGCTCAAGCCAGCGCATGTCCAGGCCCGTCTGAAGTTTGCCAATGACCATCTGGATGATCCAGAGGAGGAATGGAAGAAGGTCATGTGGTCTGATGAGACAAAAATAGAGCTTTTTGGTCTAAACTCCACTCGCCGTGTTTGGAGGAAGAAGAAGGATGAGTACAACCCCAAGAACACCATCCCAACCGTGAAGCATGGAGGTGGAAACATCATTCTTTGGGGATGCTTTTCTGCAAAGGGGACAGGACAACTGCACCGTATTGAGGGGAGGATGGATGGGGCCATGTATCGTGAGATCTTGGCCAACAACCTCCTTCCCTCAGTAAGAGCATTGAAGATGGGTCGTGGCTGGGTCTTCCAGCATGACAACGACCCAAAACACACAGCCAGGGCAACTAAGGAGTGGCTCTGTAAGAAGCATCTCAAGGTCCTGGAGTGGCCTAGCCAGTCTCCAGACCTGAACCCAATAGAAAATCTTTGGAGGGAGCTGAAAGTCCGTATTGCCCAGCGACAGCCCCGAAACCTGAAGGATCTGGAGAAGGTCTGTATGGAGGAGTGGGCCAAAATCCCTGCTGCAGTGTGTGCAAACCTGGTCAAGACCTACAGGAAACGTATGATCTCTGTAATTGCAAACAAAGGTTTCTGTACCAATATTAAGTTCTGCTTTTCTGATGTATCAAATACTTATGCCATACAATAAAATGCCAAATTAATTACTTAAAAATCATACAATGTGATTTTCTGGATTTTTCTTTTAGATTCCGTCTCTCACAGTTGAAGTGTACCTATGATAAAAAATTACAGACCTCTACATGCTTTGTAAGTAGGAAAACCTGCAAAATCGGCAGTGTATCAAATACTTGTTCTCCCCACTGTATGTGTTTCAGCTCTGTTGCAGAAGACGTCACAGAGTAATGTACTGCAGCATAGAAACCAAGACCTAGAGTGGTGGTGTTGGGATGGTGCGGTGTGGCTGGAATGTAGTAGCACTTAATTCCAATGAGACTACATTTGATTATTGTGCCCTGGCTGAGAATCCCTAAGCAATATGTCTCCTTAAGCATTTAAGCCATTTTAGGGGATCTTTGTTGCCATGGAGTAGGTTAGTTAATGAAGCGTTCACTGTTAGAGATGTGTCAGTTGTCTATGACTGAAAGTTGTTTATCAGTATTGAGTGGGCCACAAAAGCAGCTATTTTAAATGCACACATTATATTATAGTGCACCAAGGCACATTCATCTCTCCTATACCAAAAGCAGGGATTTGTGTCTTAAGCTTTGCCAATAGAGCGAGGGAGTTTTTTCATACAAAGCTAAGTGGCTCAGACATTGAAAACTCCTGACAAAGTTCTTCAGTTCAGGAATGCCTAAACAGGACAATTTATTATTTAACAACAGGCAGTCTATTGTGAAATGGTGCCAGGTACTTGTTTTTTACACTTTGAACAGGACTACAATGAAAGTTGAACAGATTAATTTCACATGATATTCATAAAAAGTTGTAATTATATTGAAGCAGCCCAGTTACAATGTTGCAAAACAAAACACTTTTTTTTTAAAAGATCTGTGGCACAACCTCAATGTTGAATAATAATGCAAAATGGGATCCACGTGGTACAACTTCATGGGATATGATAATTAGAAGTTGACCCGCAGAATGGACTTTTAAAAGAGATGATGAACTACAATAATTTCCATACAATTGAAATTACTTGTAAAGCATTTGAACAAATAGGTAAATAGCCTTACCTTGCGTAATATGATGTAACTTTCACTCGCAGTTGGAATGTAGAACAAGCGCACAGAAAGATATGGTTCAAGGCTCAGATAGGAAGTTATCAACTCTTCATTCTGATTTGACTGTATTTTCCACTTCTACGATGTGTAACGTTTGGCATGAAAACTGCTGGGAAGCTTGTAGGAAAACACGAATTCGTTTTTGGGAGTGACCACAAAGTTCAGTGAGACGTAATAGGAGGCTAGAGTAGCCCGCTTCATAATGAACACTTCAGCGCGCCTCTCGTTCCAGGGAAGGTCCAGGGAAGAAGAATAGCATGCTCCAGAAGAATGCTCGAGCCGGTTAACTACAGCAATAGACTTAGCATTTTATTTTCTAAAAACAGTTTTAGAATATGTCTTGCTGCCAGGATAGGTAGTGTTTCCTTACAAAAGTGGAATGTTAACTTGAGGGCGACTGTTCTTGGTTATCTCATCAGTTTTCATGGGGGTCGGTTAAGTTAAGACAACAACGTGCAGCCTATGGCCAGATACCAGATACAGTATGGGCCAGATACCACACAGTAGACATGTTAGGGACACTTCCATGGTATGCACTATCTTGTAAACGTTATTGTCATGCCTGGAAAAGGCCTCAATATGTATAAGCATACCTATACAAATTTAAATATTTACACCATTGAAAACCCATTGATTATTACTTGATAATTCAGGAGAGGGAAACCATCTAATCCACTAATATTGTCTGTTTGTGTCACACCCGGGCTCTGGGACTCTATATGTTGAGCCAGGGTGTGGTCATTCTATGTGGTGTATTTCTATGTTGGGAGTTCTGGTTTGTGTATTTCTATGTTGGCCTGAGTGGCTCCCAATCAGAGGCAACGAGTGTCAGCTGTCGTTGGTTGTCTCTGATTGGGAGCCATATTTAAACTGTCTGTTTTCCCTTTGTGTTTGTGGGATCTTGTTCTAGTTAGGTTTGTGTTTGACCGTTGGCTGTCACGTTATCGTGTTAGTTGTTTTGTATCGTGTGTGCACTTTAATTAAATAAAGTATGTTCGCTCAACACGCTGCGCCTTGGTCTACTCCATACGACGATCGTGACAGTTTGGCTGACTGCATGGTCTATCACCTGAGGCAGAATGGAGTCATTATGGGTGTACTCCTTTGATAGTGTACACATGAGACAGTGATTAATAATCAGCTCTGTAGGAGGTGCACTTCTTGTCCTTATAATGAGGTTTTGTTCCCCAGCCAAATCTGACAAATGGGAATTTTTTGGCATGCAGGTTTTCTACCTGTCATTTTGGGATGCCAGCCTGCTCCAATCTGCGTAACCTTGCAGCATCATCTATTAAAATGAGGCCTGCGCTACCTACATTTACATCTCATTAACACCCTATACCTCAGTGTACTCTGCTTTGGGACCCCATCTGGTGTGTTCACAATAACATGCATCATTTCCCCCATGCCTGAAGGCTTTTCTGCAGTCTCTCTCACATGAACAAGAGGCTCCATCAGATCCTGTAAAAATAACTGAAGCGCTTAAAACAAATCAAAAGATTTTAGTTTCTAATCGGCATCAAATCAAATCATCTCACCTAGTCCCTGTCATTTGCCTGGCCAGCCCACTCACTGTATCCATTCCGTCCATATTTATGACACAAACCTGAAGCAGCCCAACACAGAGCATAGACTACAGTACAGCTACAGCACTCCAGGAGCGCAAGAATGGAGGCCACTCTAGCAGACATTTGCATTAGGTTAAGATAGGTCAGTCAGGCATTTGCCCGGCTGACTGAACATTGTATCACACCTTGTGTCGCCCTGAGCACGCTCTCCTCTCACATCAGTGTTACCTAAGTGCTCATTGTTTTGTTTCTCAGTGAGCCGAGCAGAGCAGACCAAGGTAAAATTAAAATCCTACATCTGTACATTCCTGTGCTTGGTCTGCTGTCTAAACAGCCTCATACTGTTGGCCTTGGTCTGCTGTCTAAATAGCCTCATACTGTTGGCCTTGTATGAGGCTGTCTAGACAGCAGACCAAGTGTGGGTTTTCAGTGAATATATGTAAATCACAAATCTCATCTGCATTTCCTGTGGTGCAGGAAGATTCTCAGCAACAAGAGTGATCAAATGAAGATCCTACACCTGTAGCCTATTGTTGTGTGTCTGATGAATGAGTTGCCCCTATGGACCACAGCTGGAGCCTTGGATTGGCAATGTATGTGTGCACATACAGTGGGGAAAAAAAGTATTTAGTCAGCCACCAATTGTGCAAGTTCTCCCACTTAAAAAGATGAGAGAGGCCTGTACTTTTCATCATAGGTACACGTCAACTATGACAGACAAATTGAGAAAAAAAAATCCAGAAAATCACATTGTAGGATTTTTAATGAATTTATTTGCAAATTATGGTGGAAAATAAGTATTTGGTCACCTACAAACAAGCAAGATTTCTGGCTCTCACAGACCTGTAACTTATTCTTTAAGAGGCTCCTCTGTCCTCCACTCGTTACCTGTATTAATGGCACCTGTTTGAATTTGTTATCAGTATAAAAGACACCTGTCCACAACCTCAAACAGTCACACTCCAAACTCCACTATGGCCAAGACCAAAGAGCTGTCAAAGGACACCAGAAACAAAATTGTAGACCTGCACCAGGCTGGGAAGACTGAATCTGCAATAGGTAAGCAGCTTGGTTTGAAGAAATCAACTGTAGGAGCAATTATTAGGAAATGGAAGACATACAAGACCACTGATAATCTCCCTCGATCTGGGGCTCCACGCAAGATCTCACCCCGTGGGGTCAAAATGATCACAAGAACGGTGAGCAAAAATCCCAGAACCACACAGGGGGACCTAGTGAATGACCTGCAGAGAGCTGGGACCAAAGTAACAAAGCCTACCATCAGTAACACACTACGCCGCCAGGGACTCAAATCCTGAGTGTCCCCCTGCTTAAGCCAGTACATGTCCAGGCCCGTCTGAAGTTTGCTAGAGTCCATTTGGATGATCCAGAAGAGTATTGGGAGAATGTCATATGGTCAGATGAAACCAAACTAGAACTTTTTGGTAAAAACTCAACTCGTCGTGTTTGGAGGACAAAGAATGCTGAGTTGCTTCCAAAGAACACCATACCTACTGTGAAGCATGGGGGTGGAAACATCATGCTTTGGGGCTGTTTTTCTGCAAAGGGACCAGGACGACTGATCCGTGTAAAGGAAAGAATGAATGGGGCCATGTATCGTGAGATTTTGAGTGAAAACCTCCTTCCATCAGCAAGGGCATTGAAGATGAAACGTGGCTGGGTCTTTCAGCATGACAATGATCCCAAACACACCGCCCGGGCAACGAAGGAGTGGCTTCGTAAGAAGCATTTCAAGGTCCTGGAGTGGCCTAGCCAGTCTCCAGATCTCAACCCCATAGAAAATCTTTGGAGGGAGTTGAAAGTCTGTGTTGCCCAGCTACAGCCCCAAAACATCACTGCTCTAGAGGAGATCTGCATGGAGGAATGGGCCAAAATACCAGCAACAGCGTGTGAAAACCTTGTGAAGACTTACAGAAAACGTTTGACCTGTGTCATTGCCAACAAAGGGTATATAACAAAGTATTGAGAAACTTTTGTTATTGACCAAATACTTATTTTCCACCATAATTTGCAAATACATTTATTTAAAATCCTACAATGTGATTTTCTGGATTTTTTTTCCTCATTTTGTCTGTCATAGTTGACGTGTACCTATGATGAAAATTACATGCCTCTCTCATCTTTTTAAGTGGGAGAACTTGCACAAGTGGTGGCTGACTAAATACTTTTTTCCCCCACTGTATGTGTGTATGCTTAGGCATGCACATGTGTCACATTTTCCCGTCTTTCTGCAGACGGATCTGCCTGAATGGCGGTTGTCCACGTAGGAAATGTGTTACGCCATTACATTGTTAAAGGAAATATGCAGTAATTTTTGCAATTAAATCAAAACCACTGGATTTGTACTGCTAGTTCAGTTCTCTGACTGCCCCTCAGACTGACTGCCCAATACTGCAGGATCATCACATTATTTATATTGCATGGATGCCCATCAAATGTAAGACTCTCACAAAATCAATCACCTAAATAATTCAAACTGGTCAGTATGCAGGTGTTATAGGCAGTAAAACCAGAGATACCGGAGGTGCTTACGTATTCACATACGTTCACATGTTTGTGCAAAGTGCATGCATGTGTAAATGTATGTGTACATCCCATAAAGTCCACCCATGTTGTGTCTGTCTTTTTGTGTCTCAGTGTGCAGCGTGGAGGCAGGATTACCATAGTAACCACACATCCACATCCCACACCTCCCACAGTGAGAAAACCCGGACCCCTCCACCTCCCTCTCTCCTTACCCCCCTCTATCCCTCCCTCCTCTCCTCCCCCTTCCTCTTCTGTCTGTATTGATCAGTCAGTAAGGCAGCTCGGCTATGTTCTCACCGGGCAGGGGAGGGGAGGGGAGGGGAGGGGAGGAGAGGATACCCATGGGACCGACATCCAATGTGCTGTAAACCATAACGGCCTAATAATGGCCAGATTCCTCATTTCCACAATGCCGTAGCCATATCTCATCCCCACTCTGACAACCCCACCGAGCCAGAACAGCAATGCACTGGAGGAGGGGTAGTGAGGGGGGAGCAGGGGGCTGGGGCTGGGGCTGGGGCTATAGAGCTGGGCAACTACCATTAGTACAGCCCTAGCCTCCACAAAATAGTCCCCTTTTATATTTTACCATTGACTACAATGGCTATGATTAAATCAAATAAAATGTTATTTGTCACATGCTTACAAGCCCTTCCTCACGATGCAGATTTTAAAAACAATAATAAAAAGAAAAAATTGTAACACAATTATGATAATTGTTTGTATACAGGCCATGCACAACTACAAATACAAGTAAAAACAGTCTTGCATTGCTTTATGCTTGCCCAGAGGGGTTACCCCCAGTGGTAGTGTTGCTTTATGCTGTAGGGTCAGATACTATACAGAGAGCACTGTGTGTTAGCTAATGTGGCTAATGCCTATCAGCCTCCCAGTGGTAATGCTGTATTAATGAAGGTGAGTGAGTCATTGTTGAGTTACTCGTGGTTGACCTGCTGATTCACCTCAGGGTGGAATGGGGAGCACTTAGAGGTCCTCTGCTCATATAAACACTCCCACTAAAACCTAGCCTAACCAGAAACCGTGGATAGATGGCAGCATTCGCGCAAAACTGAAAGCGCGAACCACCGCGTTTAACCATGGCAAGGTGACTGGGAATATGGCAGAATACAAACAGTGTAGCTACTCACTCCGCAAGGCAACTAAACTGGCAAAACATCAGTATAGAGAAAAAGTGGAGTCACAGTTCAACGGCTCAGACACGAGACGTATGTGGCAGGGTCTACAGACGATCACTGACTACAAAAGGAAAACCAGCCACATCGCCGACACCGACGTCTCGCTTCCAGACAAGCTAAACACCTTCTTCGCCCTCTTTGAGGATAACACAGTGCCACTGACGCGGCCCACTACCAAGGACTATGGCCTCTCCTTCTCCGTGGCCGAAGTGAGTAAGACATTTAAGCATGTTAACCCCCGCAGGGCTGCCGGCCCAGACGACATCCCTAGCCACGTCCTCAGAGCATGCACAGACCAGTTGGCTGGTGTTTTTATGGACATATTCAATCTCTCCCTTTCCCAGTCTGCTGTCCCCACATGCTTCAATATGGCCACCATTGTTCCTGTACCCAAGAAAGCAAAGGTAACTGAACTAAATGACTATCGCCCCGTAGCACTCACCTCTGTCATCATAAAGTGCTTTGAGAGACTAGTCAAGGATCATATCACCTATACCTTACCTGTCACTCTAGACCCACTTCAATTTGCTTACCCCCCCAATAGATCCACCGACGATGCAATCGCCATCACACTGCACACTGCCCTATCCCATCTGGACAATAGGAATACCAATGTAAGAATGCTGTTCATTGACTATAGCTCAGCATTCAACACCATGGTACTTCCTGACGGGCCGCCCCCCAGGTGGTGAAGGTAGGAAACAACATCTCCACTTCGCTGATCCTCAACACTGGGGCCCCACAAGGGTGCGTGCTCAGCCCCCTCCTGTACTCCCTGTTCACCCATGACTGCGTGGCCAAGCACGCCTCCAACTCAATCATCAAGTTTGCAGACGACACAACAGTAGTAGGCTTGATTACCAACAATGACGAGACAGCCTACAGGGAGGAGGTGAGGGCTCTGGGAGTGTGGTACCAGGAATATAACCTCTCATTCAACGTCAACAAAACAAAGGAGATGATTGTGGACTTCAGTAAACAGCAAAGGGTGCACCCCCCCTATCCACATCGACGGGACCGCAGTGGAGAAGGTGAAAAGCTTCAAGATCCTTAGCGTACACATCACTGACAAACTGAAATGGTCCACCCACGCAGACAGTGTGGTGAAGAAGGCGCAACAGAGCCTCTTCAACCTCAGGAGGCTGAATAAATGTGGCTTGGCACCTAAAACCCTCACAAACTTTTACAGATGCACAATTGAGAGCATCCTGTCGGGCTGTATCACTGCCTGGTACGGCAACTGCACCGCCCGCAACCGCAGGGCTCTCCAGAGGGTGGTGTGGTCTGCAGAACGCATTACCGGGGGCAAACTACCCGCCCTCCAGGACACCTACAGCACCCGATGTCACAAGAAGGCCAAAAATATCATCAAGGACATCAACCACCCGAGCCACTGCCTGTTCACCCCATTATCATTCAGAAGGCGAGGTCAGTACAGGTGCATCAAAGCTGGGACCGAGAGAATGAAAAACAGCTTCTATCTCAAGGCCATCAGACTGTTAAATAGCCATCACTAGCACATTAGAGGCTGCTGATGCCTATTGAAATCACTGGCCACTTTAAGAAATGGAACACCAGTCACTTTAATAATGTTTACATATCTTGCACTACTCATCTCATATGTACAGTTGAAGTCGGAAGTTTACATACACTTTAGCCAAATACATTTAAACTCAGTTTTTCACAATTCCTGACATTTAATCCTAGTAAAATTACCCTGCCTTAGGTCAGTTAGGATCACCACTTTTAAATGTCAGAATAATAGTATAGAGAATTATTTATTTCAGCTTTTATTTCTTTCATCACATTCCCAGTGGGTCAGAAGTTTACATACACTCAATTAGTATTTGGTAGCATTGCCTTTAAAGTGTTTAACTTGGGTAAAACGTTTCAGGTAGCCTTCCACAAGCTTCCCAAAATAAGTTGGGTGAATTTTGGCCCATTCCTGCTGACAGAGCTGGTGTAACTGAGTCAGGTTTGTAGGCCTCCTTGCTCGCACACGCTTTTTCAGTTCTGCCCACACATTTTCTATAGGATTGAGGTCAGGGCTTTGTGATGGCCACTCCAATACCTTCACTTTTTTGTCCTTAAGCCATTTTGCCACAGCTTTGGAAGTATGCTTGGGGTCATTGTCCATTTGGAAGACCCATTTGCGACCAAGCTTTAACTTCCTGACTGATGTCTTGAGATGTTGCTTCAATATATCCACATCATTTTCCTTCCTCATGATGCCATCTATTTTGTGAAGTGCACCAGTCCCTCCTGCAGCAAAGCACCCCCACAGCATGATGCTGCCACCCCGTGCTTCACGGTTGGGATGGTGTTCTTTGGCTTGCAAGCCATCCCCTTTTTCCTCCAAACATAACAATGGTCATTATGGCCAAACAGTTCTATTTTTGTTTCATCAGACCAGAGGACATTTCTCCAAAAAGTACGATCGTTGTCCCCATGTGCAATTGCATACAGTATTCTGGCTTTTTTTATGGTGGTTTTGGAGCAGTGGCTTCTTCTTTGCTGAGCGGCCTTTCAGGTTATGTCGCTAAAGGACTCGTTTTACTGTGGATATAGATACCTTTGTACCTGTATCCTCCAGCATCTTCACAAGGTCCTTTGCTGTTGTTCTGGAATTGATTTGCACTTTTCGCACCACAGTATGTTCATCTCTAGGAGACAAAATGTGTCTCCTTCCTGAGCGGTATGACGGCTGTGTGGTCCCATGGTGTTTATACTTGCGTACTATTGTTTGTACAGATGAACGTGGTACCTTCAGGTGTTTGGAAATTGCTCCGAAGGATGAACCAGACTTGCGTAAGTCTACAATCTTTTTTGGCTGATTTCTTTTAATTTTCCCATGATGTCAAGCAAAGAGGCACTGAGTTTGAAGGTACAGTGAGGGAAAAAAGTATTTGATCCCCTGCTGATTTTGTACATTTGCCCACTGACAAAGAAATGATCAGTCTATAATTTTTATGGTAGGTTTATTTGAACAGTGAGAGACAGAATAACAACAAAAAAATCCAGAAAAACACATGTCAAAAATGTTATAAATTGATTTGCATTCCACCATGGCCAAGACCAAAGAGCTCTCCAAGGATGTCAGGGACAAGATTGTAGACCTACACAAGGCTGGAAGGGGCTACAAGACCATCGCCAAGCAGCTTGGTGAGAAGGTGACAACAGTTGGTGCGATTATTCGCAAATGGAAGAAACACAAAATAACTGTCAATCTCCCTCGGCCTGGGGCTCCATGCAAGATCTCACCTCGTGGAGTTGCAATGATCATGAGAATGGTGAGGAATCAGCCCAGAACTACACGGGCGGATCTTGTCAATGATCTCAAGGCAGCTGGGACCATAGTCACCAAGAAAACAATTGGTAACACACTACGCCGTGAAGGACTGAAATCCTGCAGCACCCGCAAGGTCCTCCTGCTCAAGAAAGCACATATACAGGGCCGTCTGAAGTTTGCCAATGAACATCTGAATGATTCAGAGGAGAACTGGGTGAAAGTGTTGTGGTCAGATGAGACCAAAATCAAGCTCGCCGTGTTTGGAGGAGGAGGAATGCTGCCTATGACCCCAAGAACACCATCCCCACCGTCAAACATGGAGGTCGAAACATTAGGCTTTGGGGGTGTTTTTCTGCTAAGGGACGAAGGACGGGGCCATGTACCGTAAAGATCTTGGGTGAGAACCTCCTTCCCTCAGCCAGGGCATTGAAAATGGGTCGTGGATGGGTATTCCAGCATGACAATGACCCAAAACACACGGCCAAGGCATCAAAGGAGTGGCTCAAGAAGAAGCACATTAAGGTCCTGGAGTGGCCTAGCCAGTCTCCAGACTTTAATCCCATAGAAAATCTGTGGAGGGAGCTGAAGGTTTGAGTTGCCAAACGTCAGCCTCGAAACCTTAATGACTTGGAGAAGATCTGCAAAGAGGAGTGGGACAAAATCCCTCCTGAGATGTGTACAAACCTGGTGGCCAACTACAAGAAACGTCTGACCTCTGTGATTGCCAACAAGGGTTTTGCCACCAAGTACTAAGTCACGTTTTGCAGAGGGGTCAAATACTTATTTCCCTCATTAAAATGCAAATCAATTCATAAATTTTTGACATGCGTTTTTCTGGATTTGTTTGTTGTTTTTCTGTCTCTCACTGTTCAAATAAACCTACCATTAAAATTATAGACTGATCATGTTTTTGTCAGTGGGCAAACGTACAAAATCAGCAGGGGATCAAATACTTTTTTCCCTCACTGTAGGTCTTGAAATACATCCACAGGTACACCTTCAATTGACTCAAATGATGTCAATTAGCCTATCAGAAGCTTCTGAAGCCATGACATAATTTTCTGGAATTTTCCAAGCTGTTTAAAGGCACAGTCAACTTAGTGTATGTAAACTTCTGACCCACTGGAATTGTGATACAGTGAATTATAAGTGAAATAATTTTACTGTAAACAATTGTTGGAAAACTTGTGTCATGCACAAAGTTGATGTCCTGTCCGACTTGCCAAAACTATAGTTTGTTAACAAGAAATTTGTGGAGTGGTTGAAAAACAAGTTTTAATGACTCCAACCTAAGTGTATGTAAACTTCCGACTTCAACTGTATATACTGTATTCTATAATATTCTACTGTATCTTCAAATCAAATCAAATCAAATCAAATTTTATTGGTCACATGCGCCGAATACAACAGGTGCAGACATTACAGTGAAATGCTTACTTACAGCCCTTAACCAACAGTGCATTTATTTTAAACAAAAAAAAAGTAAGAATAAAACAACAACAAAAAAAGTGTTGAGAAAAAAAGAGCAGAAGTAAAATAAAGTGACAGTAGGGAGGCTATATATACAGGGGGGTACCGTTGCAGAGTCAATGTGCGGGGGCACCGGCTAGTTGAGGTAGTTGAGGTAATATGTACATGTGGGTAGAGTTAAAGTGACTATGCATAAATACTTAACAGATTAGCAGCAGCGTAAAAAGTCCGTGCAAATAGTCCGTGCAAATAGTCCGGGTAGCCATGATTAGCTGTTCAGGAGTCTTATGGCTTGGGGGTAGAAGCTGTTGAGAAGTCTTTTGGACCTAGACTTGGCACTCCGGTACCGCTTGCCGTGCGGTAGCAGAGAGAACAGTCTATTACTAGGGTGGCTGGAGTCTTTGACAATTTTGAGGGCCTTCCTCTGACACCGCCTGGTATAGAGGTCCTGGATGGCAGGAAGCTTTGCCCCAGTGATGTACTGGGCCGTACGCACTACCCTCTGTATCTTAGTCCTTGCCGCTCTGTCATTGCTTGTCCATATATGTATATATTCTTAAATTCCATTCCTTACTTAGATTTGTGTGTACTGGGTATATGTTGTGAAATTGTTAGATATTACTTGTTAGATATTACTGCACTGTCGGAGATAGACGCACAAGCATTTCGCTACACCCGCAATAACATCTGCTAAACACGTTTATGTGACAAATAACATTTGATTTGATTTGATTTGAACTAAAACTCATGAGCTTTTCTGGCCACAAGGCATTCAATGCTCCTCACTACCGTCCGATCAAAGATGTTTAAATATGCAGTGTGAAATGTTATTTAAAATGTGTATCAAAGCGCTACTGAGCATGTGTGAGAAGACAGAGTGAGAAGCTGGGGTTTTGAGACTAGATATAATTAATGTGATAAGCCTTGGCAAGTATTAAACCTGCACCAGCACTAGATCAATAGCCATGTATTCATTGGATTGTGTGCCCTCAGGCTGCAGCCCGATGCACAGAGGCACACCTGAGCTCTCTCCTTCCCTCCATCCCTCCCTCTCTCTCTCTCACACACACCATTCTGTTTGGGTTTTACATCCCCTCCTTCCCTCATTCACTGCGAGAGAGAGGGAGGACAGAGAGAGAGAGGGAGGACAGAGAGAGAGGGAGGACAGAGAGAGAGAGGGAGGGAAGGAAACAAGCTTTGAATACAAATGAGCTTCTCTCTAGTGGCACAGATACCACACATCCCCTCTCTCTCTCTTACTCACACATGGATACACAATCTTCCACACACACTCCCTCATGATCTGTATTGGAAGACAGCGCAGCACATGCGGTAATTCCCACCACTTAATTGATTAGCCCAGGCTGCTTATTTGAAGTGGCTAATTAGAGAGGGAGTGTGTCAAGTGTATGAGGAGGGCTGGGGAGTTGCTGGCGTGCTTTATCTCTGTGTGTGTGAGTGTGTCTGAGGAGCTTCGGTACCACGCTTCACTCTGGAGCAGGAGGAGGAGAGGACAGAGTGAGTAAGGACGGAGGAGAGAAGAAGAAGAGAAGAGATAGAGAGGCAGCTGGGTGGGTAGATTTTCACAGCGCTTTCCCTCATCTGACATGGCCTCCGCATAGGAATCTGGTGCCACGGCAACAGAGGAGCTAAGCAGCAACAAGGTGTCTAAGGTAAGAGGGAGGGGGTGATGGGTTTTCCTCTCCTCCGTCTGTTTTCCTCTCCTCCGTCTGCTTGGGTTGCAGTATGAGGAGCATTAGCATGTTAGCATTGCTTTGTATGTCTGTGGTTCAGATTGTGGTCTGATGCAGAGAGGCAGTGAGAGTGTATTTGGTGTTTATGTGGAGGTGAGGAGAGTGTTTCACCGTGGTATTCCCCAATGGGAAGCTCTAATAACCTAGCGTTCTGAAATCCTATTAGGGTTTTCCCCCTCCCTACCTACACCCCTTCACCGCCCTATTAATAGCGTGAAGTGGGATTGTCTCTCCGGCACGGGGGTGGGGTGTATTTTTATTACCGCATGTGAGTAAAGAAGTGTGTGTGCCTGGGGTGTAAATATGTGTGTGTGTGTGTGTGTGTGTGTGTGTGTGTGTGTTTATGCATTCTGCACACTGATGTCTGCAGCCTTGATTCAGCATGTTGTCTGGTTTGAGTGAAACATGTCTGTCAAGAGCAAGGCACACACACTCAACATACTACCATCCTACATGCTTACTACACACAGCTTGGAAATGCACCAAGACAACAGTACAGTGATTATAGGGACTTGGACTGATCTCTTTGAACGTGATTGGTTATAGGAGAGTATTCAGCAGCACAGGATAGCCACACACAGGGTGAAAGAAAGAAGCAGACAGTGCCATGTAAATGCTGCAATGCTCTGGTACAAACACATTGAATATACTACCTAGAAACTCTCTGAGTAGTACTGTGTCAGGGGGATGGCTACATTCAAGGATGAAAGGATCAACCAGACTGCCATATACAGTGCCTTCAGAAAGTATTCACACCCCTTGACATTCTCCACATTTTGTTGTGTTACAGCCTGAATTTAAAATGGATTACATTTAGATTTTTTTGTCACTGGCCTACACACAATACCCCATAATGTCGAAGTGGAAATATGTTTTTAGAAATACCTCATCTCTGTACCCCACATATACAAGTATCTGTAAGGTCCCTCAGTCGAGCAGTGAATTTAAAACACAGATTCAACCACAAAGACCAGGGAGGTTTTCTAATGCCTCACAAAGAAGGGCACCTATTGGTAGATGGATAAAACAAAACAAAAAAGCAGACATTGAATATCCCTTTGAGCACCGTGAAATTATTAGTTACACTTTGGATGGTGTATCAATACACCCAGTCACTACAAAGATACAGGCGTCCTTCCTAACTCAGTTGCTGGAGTGGAGGGAAACCGCTCAGGGATTTCACCATGAGGCCAATGGTGACTTTAAAACAGTTACAGAGTTTAAAGGCTGTGATAGGAGTAAACTGAGGATGGATCAACAAGATTGTAGCTACTCCACAATACTAACCTAAATGACAGAGTTAAAAGAAGCAAGCCTGTACAGAATACAAATATTCCAAAACATGCATCATGTTTGTAATAAGGCACTAAAGTAAAACTGCAAAAATTATGTAACATTCATTATGTTGAGAATACAAAGCGTTACGCTTGGGGCAAATCCAACACAAAAGATCACTGAGTACCACTCTTCATATTTTCAAGCATGGTGGTGGCTGCATCATGTTATGGGTATGCTTGTCATTGGCAAGGACTAGAGAGTTTTTTAAGTAATGTAATAGATCCCAGAGACAAATTCACCTTTCAGCTGGACAATAACATAAAACACAAGGCCAAATATACACTGGAGTTGCTTACCAAGACGACATTGAATGTACCTGAGTGGCCTGGTTACAGTTTGACTTAAATTGGCTTGAAAGTCTATGGCAAGACTTGAAAATGGCTGTCTAGCAATGATCAACAACCAACTTGACAGAACTTAGAATTTAAAAAAGAATAGTGTGAAAATATTGTGCAATCCAGGTGTGCAAAGCTCTTAGAGACTTACCCAGAAAGCCTCACAGCAATAATCACTGCCAAAGGCGATTCTAACATGTATTGACCCAGGGGTGTGAATACTTATGTAAATGAGATATTTCTGTATTTCATTTTCAGTACATTTGCTAAAATGTTTTCACTTTATCATTATGGGGTATTGTGTGTAGATGGATAAGAAAAATAAATAAATAATCAATTTTAAATTCAGGCTGTAACACAACAAAATGTGGAATAAGTCAAGGGGTATGAATACTTTCTGAAGGCACTGTATATTAAACTTTGCTCTTTTATGTTCATATAGAATATTACAATACACATCTGTGTAGATTAAATATATCTCTGTGCAGTTGTAGTACGTCTCAGTATGTGGTAGAAATAGCTGGACGTGAAGGCAGCCTTGATCCAGATTGTTGTGTCCAATTAGCCTTTGTGTCCCCGGGCGGTGTGTGTGTCTGTACATGTGCCTGTTCATGTGTGTGTCTGAGGGAGGAGAGTGGACATATGGTTTCCTGGGCTCCTCTCCTATGACTGTGGATTCAGAGCAGCAGGAGATTGTATAGTTCTCCTCCTCCTCCTATGTGTCAGCTAACTTTATCCTCTGCTGCCCAACTCACTTGTCTATTCATATTACCAACTTCATCCTCTTTCATTCAATTCACATGTCTTTTCTTCCTAACCCCCATCTCTCATTCTGTTTATTGGGTACATTCCACTGTTTTCCAACAATATTTTTGCCTCCTCCCTCTCTTCCATCAATTTCTCTCTCTGTTGTGTGTGTGTCTGTGGGCTGCAGTGTCTCAGTGATGACAGGCTGGCTGGGCTCTCTGATGGATGGCAAGCCAATAAGATCAGGACTCCTGCCTCCCTAATCAGATCAAATCCAGCTGGACACACACACAGCACATGCAAACACACACACATACTCACACTCACACTCGCACACACACACACACGCACACACGCATGCGCAGGCAGGCATATGCTAACAAACAACACTCTCTCCTATCTCTGGGTAAAATTGCCCCTGGTGTCCTACTTTTAGATTCCTCAACAAATCTCCCTCTCCTCCCTCTCCCTGCCCACCCATAAGGTTTCTACAAAATACTACATCTTGTCTATTCGGTATGTAGCACATATGAACACAAAGGCTTTCTCTTTGACAGACACTGTCCCATCTCAAACAGCAACACCTGTGTTCTGACCTGCTCTCATCCCTCCTCCTGACATCCTGATCCTAGGGACGTTAGATACCCAGTCGTCCACTCAGGCTGCATTACACTGTCCATCTGCTGCTGGGATCAGTAGAGCAGGATCACCAAAAAACCCTGGGTGATTTTCCCTTACCTGGGGCCTCAGCTTGTTCACAATGACAGCTACAAGATGTTTCCTGGCCGGCCACTCAGAGAGAGAGAGCGCATTCTAAAAGCAGCCCCGCTTCGCGTTGTTCTCTCTGCTGCTAAGTCTCATGAGCCCAGTCTCATGCCTTATTCATCCTCACAGCCTATTCTCTGACGTCCTGCCTGACTGACTGTCAGTGTGGGGGGAAACGGAAAAGCTTTCCAGCACACAACACTAATTTCCCCAGAATGGAGGTCAATCTGACAACGCTGAGGGAATGGGAACTCTCACAGATAAGATCCAAGTTATATGATCTCTTCAGGATGAGTTCTGTTCCGCTTCAGAGGTTGGATGGATACCTGGCCGTAAGAAGGGCCCTGAGTTTTACCTGACCACCTGACTAGCAATAGCCTATGACTAGGGCCTGGATTCTTTCCTGTAGTGAGGGAAAACCTCAGGTTCCAGCTCAGGAGACTCCTCACTAGCTGAGACTGGGCACCATGTCCAGTTTGCATTGTTCCTGTCTGTCCCTTAGCCTTGCCTTGAAGCGATAAGGCTAGATTGTTGTGTTCTTCCCCTCAAGCTAATTCTGCTGGGGATACAGTGTAAAACGTGTAGACATGACATTGAATAAGACATGCAGTGTCACGCCCTGGCTCTGGGGACTCTAGTATGTTGAGCCAGGGTGTGAGTTTTCATTTGTTTATGTTCTAGTTGTTGTAATTCTATGTTGGCCAGGGTGGCTCCCAATCAGAGACGGCTGTAGCTCGTTGTCTCTGATTGGGAGTCATACTTAGGTAGCCGCTAGGCATGCATTATTTGTGGTTTCTTGTTTTTATTTGGTTTGTTTATGTAACCAGAGACATCACGTTTTCGTCTGTTGTTTTGATCGTGTGATCATACTCTAATAAATATGTTCACCTTCAACGCTGTGCATTGATCCTCCTCCTTAGACGATCGTGACATGCAGACAGAGAGTTGTGCCTTGGTTGGAATATAATCTAATACAGTATAGATACCAACATAAATGTGATTATGAAAATGTCAAGAGCATATTTCTAATCTAAGACTACTTTGTAGCATGCATTGTTAAGATATGTTACTTCCATGTTGTGTTGTATATTGGCTGGATTTACAGTGAGGGAAAAAGGTATTTGATCCCCTGCTGATTTTGTACGTTTGCCCACTGACAAAGAAATTATCAGTCTATAATTTTTATGGTAGGTTTATTTGAACAGTGAGAGACAGAATAACAACAAAAAAATCCAGAAAAATGCATGTCAAAAATGTTATAAATTGATTTGCATTTTAATGAGGGAAATAAGTATTTGACCCCTCTGCAAAACATGACTTAGTACTTGGTGGCAAAAACCTTGTTGGCAATCACAGAGGTCAGACGTTTCTTGTAGTTGGCCACCAGGTTTGCACACATCTCAGCAGGGATTTTGTCCCACTCCTCTTTGCAGATCTTCTCCAAGTCATTAAGGTTTTGAGCCTGACGTTTGGCAACTCGAACCTTCAACTCCCTCCACAGATTTTCTATGCGTTTAAGGTCTGACTGGCTAGGCCACTCCAGGACCTTAATGTGCTTCTTCTTGAGCCACTCCTATGTTGCCTTGGCCGTGTGTTTTGGGTCATTGTCATGCTGGAATACCCATCCACGACCCATTTTCAATGCCCTGGCTGAGGGAAGGAGGTTCTCACCCAAGATTTGACAGTACATGGCCCCGTCCATCGTCCCTTTGATGCGGTGAAGTTGTCCTGTCCCCTTAGCAGAAAAACACCCCCAAAGCATAATGTTTCCATCTCCATGTTTGATAGTGGGGAGGTGTTCTTGGGGTCATAGGCAGCATTCCTCCTCCTCCAAACACGGGGAGTTGAGTTGATGCCAAAGAGCTCGATTTTGGTCTCATCTGACCACAACACGTTCACCCAGTTTTCCTCTGAATCATTCAGATGTTCATTGGCTAACTTCAGACGGGCATGTATATATGTGCTTTCTTGAGCAGGGGGACCTTGCGGGCGCTGCAGGATTTCAGTCCTTCACGGCGTGTTGTGTTACCAATTGTTTTCTTGGTGACTATGGTCCCAGCTGCCTTGAGATCATTGACAAGATCCTCCCGTGTAGTTCTGGCCTGATTCCTCACCGTTCTCATGATCATTGCAACTCCACGAGGTGAGATCTTGCATGGAGCCCCAGGCCGAGGGAGATTGACAGTCCTTTTGTGTTTCTTCCATTTGCAAATAATCACACCAACTGTTGTCACCTTCTCACCAAGCTGCTTGGCGATGGTCTTGTAGCCCATTCCAGCCTTGTGTAGGTCTACAATCTTGTCCCTGACATCCTTGGAGAGCTCTTTGGTCCATGGTGGAAAGTTTGGAATCTGATTGATTGATTGCTTCTGTGGACAGGTGTCTTTTATATAGGTAACAAACTGAGATTAGGAGCACTCCCTTTAAGAGTGTGCTCCTAATCTCAGCTCGTTACCCGTATAAAAGACACCTGGGAGCCAGAAATCTTTCTGATTGAGAGGGGGTCAAATACTTATTTCCCTCATTAAAATGCAAATCAATTTATAACATTTTTGACATGCGTTTTTCTGGATTGCTTTGTTGTTATTCTGTCTCTCACTGTTCAAATAAACCTACCATTAAAATTATAGACTGATCATTTCTTTGTCAGTGGGCAAACATACAAAATCAGCAGGGGATCAAATACTTTTTTCCCTCACTGTATGTTTATTCCAGCTCATAAAGGTTCCATTCAGTATAGTTGTATTCAGTGTTAAAGACACTGACGCATCAGGACTGAGGGAGAGGGTCAATACTGAACACTGATTGGCTTATTTTATACTATTTAGTTTTTTCTTTGTCTGTGTCGGGTGGGGGGGGTCTTTGCACTTTGTCTCATGGCCACAGAGGTAACATGTAAACAACATTGTTATTCTGTATAAGAACATCAAGACCCATTGATCCATCCAACGCTACTTTCTTGTCATAGGATGAAACTTAATCTTATACTTTGAACTTGGCCTCAAGCTGCCTTTAGATCAAGACAATTCTTACTGACCTAGGATTCTCTTTCCTTCGCAGGTGTGAGGAGAGATAGAGCTGGAGAGAGGGCAGGAGAGAGAGAACGAGAGAATGATGGCGGCGGAGGAGGAGAAGCCGGGTTTGAAGAGCAGCAGCTCCATCGTTCCCTGCTTCTTGTTTGTTGAGGTGAGTTGCCATGACTTCCTTTTCTGATTGGCTAAAATGACACTAGTGGGAGGAGCTGATGAGATACCCTCTGGCTCCTCAGGGGGTCCACTAGGGTCTCTTCATGCTGGCTGATGATATATCTTTATGGGGATTTTCCGTGTCCCTTAGACTTCCCCGTATTCAGTTTCTCACCCCCCTCCACTCCTCTCAGAGCTCAATGAGCTCCATTCATTCTACTACTTGACCTCAATTGACTGTTGTCTGCTGTCCAGCAGCCAAGGAACACCTCCTCATCTTGAGCTTCAGTGGTAAATGTGGTAAATATTTCACACCTCCTGTCAGCACAGCTCAACACACATCCACCACACTACCACTGTCTCTCTGTACCTCTGTCTCTCTGCCATGGCTGAGACTGAGTAACGTGGATATAGTGGATAAAGTGGGTATAAAATAGTTGTTCAGATGGAGCTTCCTGTCTTTCACACTGCTGTAGTATGTGATCTCTGCTTCCTGTTTATATGACAGTCTTGCACATAGCATCTGATCCATTGAAGTATTTAGTGATATCACAGCTAACTGTGTTTTGAATAGGTACTGTATGCTCTGCACACACAGACTCACATACAGACTACAGACACACACACACACACACACGCACACACACACACACACACACCCCCACACCCCCACACACACACACACACACCCACACACACACACACACACACGACAGGGTCCCTCACGTAGGCGTGTCCCGTATTGCTGTGGGAGCTACATGACTCAGAGGGTATTGAAGGTCTCTATGATGCTGCTAGATTATGGTGCACAATAAAATCACTCCCTTAGTCCACTGTGCCATCCCTCCCACATATTTCATGTGAGGTGGAATAGGTGATATTTGAGGTACAAGGTGTTCTGTGTCATGTGAAATATGGAGGTCTATATGTGAGGTGTAATGTGTGATGTATGACATGAAATAATATGTCAGGTGAAAAGTATTGTATGGGGATTGAAGTCATATATTATATTGGATGTAAGACCTTGTGGTATTCGGTTCAGTAGTAGTGATATGTGGGATTTGTGGAATCATAATGTGCAATATGTAAGGTAGCAGTGAGTGAGTGCAGAAGATGTGACAGTGTGGTCTGACTGAGACCCAACCATTTTTGCTCCCCTGTCCCTCTCCCCTGTCCCTCTCCCCATCCCCCTCCCCAGCGGTGTGTCACAGACAGTGATTTACACCTGCTCTTTTATTTAGACTCACACCTCATCAGCCCGTTCCAATGGAAACCAATCAGCTGGATTCATTTTCTCTCTATCACTCTCTCTTCTGCCTCCTTTCATCCTCTTATGCAGGCTACAGCCTCTCTCTTTCACATTCTCTCTTTTTCACATTCCCTCTCTCTCTCTCTCTCTCTCTCTCTCTCTCTCTCTCTCTCTCTCTCTATCTCTCTCTCTCTCTCTCTCTCTCTCTCTCTCTTCCTGAAAGTCATAGATATTTGTTTCTCCTTCCATCTCTTCTATCTGAATGTGAATTTCAACATCAATAGCGCTTATACGGCTCAGTTTCGCTCAGCACTGGGTTGATACAAAAGATGCATGGAAGTGCCATTGTCAGACCACAGACAAGCTTTTAGGAAATAATCCACTCTGTGTCTCAGTACTCAGGTGTAGCAGAGAACACAGCTTTGGGGTTGTAAAGGCCACTGATTAACATAAATAGTTATCCAGACCAATGGAGGAGGAAATACAAAGTCCCCCTCCATGCCCCTCTGATAGCTTTGGATGTGCTGCTATTGGAGAGCCGGTGTCATGTGATTGGGGTGTGTGGTGCGTCGTGTGACCTAATATTGATGTGTCTAGTAGATACAGGACCATAGGTGGTTGTTAATGTATGGGTTGTTACAGATTCAATTTATGAAGTGTGGGAATGTGTTTTGTATAATGGCTGCAGCTGTAATATGGAAGCGGGAATAACCTATCCTAATGGTTGAAAACATCCCCTTCAATGAACAAAAACTTTAACCATAAAAAAATTGTGAAATAATGTGCTCTACACACACTCTATTTTAACATCTAAAAGCAACGATAACTGATTTACTCTCAATGTTTCAAATGTTTTATTCTGACATGTGAAAATGACCCATTCTGTTATACATTATGTTCTTTCCCCTCTTATCGATAATGTCCCACTTTTCACAGCCACAGTTATGGACTGAATGGTTATGAGTCAGAATCATTGTGACGTTGGAGATTTCTGTGACTGCAGAGGTGTTTATGTCTTTGGCATGAGCAGTACTCATAATTGTGTTAGTGTGTGGGCATCATCTATCTCTCACCACATGCGGTGTGATGGATCATTCCCCTCGGCGTTCCATGCAAGGACTCTATACCCACCAGAGGGCACTGTTGATGTACTGTTAAGGCTTTCAGAGCTGCTTTTGGAAGCTCAGTTACACTGTTTGCTGCGGTTTTGGGTGTCTGACCAGAGTCCATTTGTCTTTATATTCTGCTAATGTTGTATTTAGCCAATGAAGCTTAGTTTTGTTGTGTTTATTTATTCACAGTAAGGAGAAGGAATGGTAATGATGACAATTTACTGTAATGAACATTTCACATCTGTCAATTTGAAAAGGAGTTGCCTTGATTTTCATATAATTTAAATTCATGTTCAGAAGAACGCACACGCGCGCACACACACACACACACACACACACACACACACACACACACACACACACACACACACACACACACACACACACACACACAGCCTCATTAACACTTGAAATAGGAGAAAGAACACCTTTCCTTTTCTTTTGCTTCCTCCGTCTCTAAAAATAACCCCAGTGTGTGATGGTGGGTAACACTTGTGTGATCACACCTGTCGGAGAGAGTCTTTTAAGTGAAGTGCACTAAGAGCACACAAACACACACACACACATTTCTTGAGAGTGCTGTGATCAGCTGGAGCGCTAAGACACAAAGAAAAACGGACTTTTCCTTTGGTTCCAGGGAGAATGCACTCAGCACTCCGCCAGCCAGCCAGCCCAGCTTGAGGTAGCTACAGCACAGTGTTTTCAGCAGCTCTGCACTGTGGAAGGGAAAGTAGTTGTTCAAGTAAAATAATGAGAGAAGCATGAATGACTGGTGAATTATTTGTTTTGCTTTTGTTTTAGATTATGTTGTGCCCAATTGAAATGAATGGTTCATGGAATTAATTATGAATAATGATGAGTGAGAAAGGTACAGAGGCATAAATATCATACCCTCCAAATAGTATGTCTTGGGGGTGTGATCTTTGTGCCTCTGTAACTTTATCACTTATCATTATTCACGATTCATTTATGATTATCCGTAATCATGGTAGCATCCACATTAATAATAATAATAATAATAATATGCCATTTAGCAGACGCTTTTATCCAAAGCGACTTACAGTCGTGCGTGCATACATTTTTTTGTGTATGGGTGGTCCCGGGGTTCGAACCCACTACCTTGGCGTTACAAGCGCCGTGCTCTACCAGCTGAGCTACAGAGGACCACATTAATGTAGAAGTGTTCAGAAACATATTATATTCTTATTTACAATAAAAGTGATTCCAAAATGACACAATACATTATTTACCATTAATTTCTATTGTGCACAAAATAATTTGAAACACAACCAAAACTAACAGCAAATGCATCCAACAAATGTATAGTCACAAGCTTGTTGTAATCATTGCTTGTTAGGAATATGGGACCAAATACTCAACTTTTGACTACTTTAATACACTATAAGTGAATTTGTCCAGATACTTATGACACCTTCAAATGGGGGGACTAGATACATAAAGTGCTTTTATTTCTAAACGGTAAAACATATATGTATGGAAATACCCCCCCAAAAAAGTGACATTCTGTACTGTCGCCTCGTATTAAACATTTTATTTAAAATCCAAAATGCTGGAGCATAGAGCCAAATTAAACGTTCTAGCTTCACTGTCCAAATAAATATTAATAAATACGTAAGCATTTCACTTTTAGTTTGCACCTGTTGTTTACGAAGTATGTGACGAGTAAAATTGTATTTGATTAGAATCTAGTTGAATGTGCCTTTAAACAGCTTGGAAAATTCCAGTAAATGATGTCATGGCTTTAGAAGCTTCTGATAGGCTAATTGACATCATTTGAGTCAATTGGAGGTGTACCTGTGGATGTACAGTGGGGAAAAAAAGTATTTAGTCAGCCACCAATTGTGCAAGTTCTCCCACTTAAAAAGATGAGAGAGGCCTGTAATTTTCATCATAGGTACACGTCAACTATGACAGACAAATTGAGAAAAAAAAATCCAGAAAATCACATTGTAGGATTTTTAATGAATTTATTTGCAAATTATGGTGGAAAATAAGTATTTGGTCACCTACAAACAAGCAAGATTTCTGGCTCTCACAGACCTGTAACTTCTTCTTTAAGAGGCTCCTCTGTCCTCCACTCGTTACCTGTATTAATGGCACTTGTTTGAACTTGTTATCAGTATAAAAGACACCTGTCCACAACCTCAAACAGTCACACTCCAAACTCCACTATGGCCAAGACCAAAGAGCTGTCAAAGGACACCAGAAACAAAATTGTAGACCTGCACCAGGCTGGGAAGACTGAATCTGCAATAGGTAAGCAGCTTGGTTTGAAGAAATCAACTGTGGGAGCAATTATTAGGAAATGGAAGACATACAAGACCACTGATAATCTCCCTCGATCTGGGGCTCCACGCAAGATCTCACCCCGTGGGGTCAAATTGATCACAAGAACGGTGAGCAAAAATCCCAGAACCACACGGAGGGACCTAGTGAATGACCTGCAGAGAGCTGGGACCAAAGTAACAAAGCCTACCATCAGTAACACACTACGCCGCCAGGGACTCAAATCCTGCAGTGCCAGACGTGTCCCCCTGCTTAAGCCAGTACATGTCCAGGCCCGTCTGAAGTTTGCTAGAGTGCATTTGGATGATCCAGAAGAGGATTGGGAGAATGTCATATGGTCAGATGAAACCAAAATATAACTTTTTGGTAAAAACTCAACTCGTCGTGTTTGGAGGACAAAGAATGCTGAGTTGCATCCAATGAACACCATACCTACTGTGAAGCATGGGGGTGGAAACATCATGCTTTGGGGCTGTTTTTCTGCAAAGGGACCAGGACGACTGATCCGTGTAAAGGAATGAATGAATGGGGCCATGTATCGTGAGATTTTGAGTGAAAACCTCCTTCCATCAGCAAGAGCATTGAAGATGAAACGTGGCTGGGTCTTTCAGCATGACAATGATCCCAAACACACCGCCCGGGCAACGAAGGAGTGGCTTCGTAAGAAGCATTTCAAGGTCCTGGAGTGGCCTAGCCAGTCTCCAGATCTCAACCCCATAGAAAATCTTTGGAGGGAGTTGAAAGTCCGTGTTCCCCAGCGACAGCCCCAAAACATCACTGCTCTAGAGGAGATCTGCATGGAGGAATGGGCCAAAATACCAGCAACAGTGTGTGAAAACCTTGTGAAGACTTACAGAAAATGTTTGACCTGTGTCATTGCCAACAAACGGTATATAACAAAGTATTGACAAAACTTTTGTTATTGACCAAATACTTATTTTCCACCATAATTTGCAAATAAATTCATTAAAAATCCTATAATGTGATTTTCTGGATTATTTTTTCTCATTTTGTCTTTCATAGTTGACGTGTACCTATGATGAAAATTACAGGCCTCTCTCATCTTTTTAAGTGGGAGAACTTGCACAATTGGTGGCTGACTAAATACTTTTTTGCCCCACTGTATTTTAAGGCCTACCTTCAAACTCAGTGCCTCTTTTCTTGACATCATGGGAAAATTAAAAGAAATCAGCCAAGACCTCAGAAAAAACATTGTAAACCTACACAAGTCTGGTTCATCCTTGGGAGCAATTTCCAAACGCCTGAAGGTACCACGTTCATCTGTACAAACAATAGTACGCAATTATAAACACCATGGGACCACGCAGCCATCATACCGCTCTGGAAGGAGACGCGTTCTGTCTCCTAGAGATGAACGTACTTTGGTGCGAAAAGTGCAAATCAATCCCAGAACAACAGCAAAAGACCTTGTGAAGATGCTGGAGGAAACAGGTACAAAAGTATCTATATCTACAGTAAAACAAGTCCTATATCGACATAACCTGAAAGGCCGCTCAGCAAGGAAGAAGCCACTGCTCCAAAACCGCCATAAAAAACAGTTTGCAACTGCACGTGGGGACAAAGATCGTACTTTTTGGAGAAATGTCCTCTGGTCTGATGAAACAAAAATAGAACTGTTTGGCCATAATGACCATCATTATGTTTGGAGGAAAAAAGAGGCGGCTTGCGAGCCGAAGAACACCATCTCAACAGTGAAGCACGGGGGTGGCAGCATCATGCTGTGGGGGTGCTTTGCTGCAGGAGGGACTGGTGCACTTCACAAAATAGATGGCATCATGAGGAAGGAAAATGATGTGGATATATTGAAGCAACATCTCAAGACATCAGTCAGGAAGTTAAAGCTTGGTCGCAAATGGGTCTTCCAAATGGACAATGACCCCAAGCATACTTCCAAAGTTGTGGCAAAATGGCTTAAGGACAACAAAGTCAAGGTATTGGAGTGGCCATCACAAAGCCCTGACCTCAATCCTATAGAAAATGTGTGGGCAGAACTGAAAGAGCGTGTACGAGCAAGGAAGCCTACAAAACTGACTCAATTACACCAGCTCTGTCAGGAGGAATGGGCCAAAATTCACCCAACCTATTGTGGGAAGCTTGTGGAAGGCTACCCAAAACGTTTGACCCAAGTTAAACAGTTTAAAGGCAATGCTACCAAATACTAATTGAGTGTATGTCACGGTTTCGGCCGAGGCTGCCTCTCTCCCTTGTTCGGGCAGGTTTCGGCGTTCGTCGTCTCCGGAATTCTAGCTGCCACCGTTGTATGTTCCATGTTTCCTGTTTGATTAGTTTTGTCTGTTAGCCACACCTGTCTTGTGTTATGTCTCATTAAGCACCCTATTTAGTTTCCTTGTTGTTAGTGTAGTGTTGTGTGTAATTGTTTCGTGTCAGGTGTTTGTGCGTTACCCGTGTTTCGGTACGCCAGTTTCGATTAGCTTCCTCCTCGGTTGAGGAGAGTTTTTGCGCCCTGTGTTTGTGCGCTCGTGTTTGACGCCTGTGTGCGTCTGTTTGGCCTCAGGCCGTTTTTGGATTATTTTGCTCACTAGTAAAGTCTTGTTGGACTGTACATCTGCTTCTGCGCCTGATTCCACACCACACCATTTAAACACCGTGACAGAATTACACACCCGACATGGAATCAGCAGGAGCCGAAGCAGCCCCGACGAGACTGGAGGTCCAGGTTCGGGAACAACAGGACCAGATACAGCAGATGGGGACCGCCCTGCAGGAGGTGATCACCACGCTCCGAGGCTGGGGAGCGCCTCCACCACCTCCCTCACTGCCAGCGCCATCGGCCAGTCCGCCCATTCCAGCGCCAGAACCCCGAGGAATCCGACTCTCTCTCCCGAGGGCCTACGACGGAACCGCGGCTGGGTGTCAGGGATTCCTCCTCCAGGTGGAGCTGTACCTGGCCACCGTACACCCGGCACCCTCGGGGCAAGAGAGCGTGTCCGCCCTGATCTCCTGCCTGTCCGGGAAGGCGTTGGAATGGGCCAACGCGGAGTGGAGGAAGATCGACGCCGAGACGATCACCTACAACGAGTTCTCCCGCCGCTTCAGGGCGGTGTTTGACCATCCCCCGGAGGGGAAAGCGGCGGGGGAGCGTCTGGTCTTCCTCCGGCAGGGGAGGAGGAGTGCCCAAGAATTCGCTCTTGAATTCCGTACTCTAGCGGCAGATGCAGGGTGGAATGAGCGGGCCCTCGTCGATCTATACAGATGTAGCCTACGAGAGGACGTCCGTCGGGAGCTGGCTTGTAGGGACACCAGTCTCTCTTTCGACCAGCTGGTCGACATGTCCATCAGGCTGGATACCCTATTGGCCACCCGCGGACGTCCTGAGGGGGGTCCGTCCATTTCACCCTCCAGCGCCTCCGAGCCGTGTCCTATGGAGCTCGGGGGCGCTGGCGCTAGAGAGAGGAGGAGTCGGTTGGTTAGGGGGTCCATCCACTGCACCAACTGTGGTCGGGGAGGACACACCGCGGCTAGGTGCTGGGGATGGCCTCCTAGGGAGGTTGACGACAGGTCCCGCACTGGGGATTCCCTCCAGGTGAGTAGGCGCCCCACTCACCCAGAGCTCACTGTTGCCCATTTTTGGATGCCTGTGCGTTTTCCACAGGTAGCACCTCATTCCCAGCATAAGGCGCTGGTAGATTCAGGCGCGGCTGGGAATTTTATTGATAAAAAGTTTTGTTTAGCGTTAGGGATTCCCCTTATTCCTGTTGATGTTCCTTTCCCCGTTCATGCCCTAGATAGTCGTCCGTTGGGTACGGGCTTAATCAGGGAGGTCACGGCGCCACTTAGGATGTGTGCGCAGGGGGATCATCAGGAGATGATTCAGCTGTTCCTGATTGACTCTCCTGCGTATCCGGTGGTGCTGGGCATGCCCTGGTTGAGTACCCATAACCCAGCTATTTCGTGGCAGGAGAGGGCTCTGATGGAGTGGTCTGCTCAGTGTGTGGGTAGATGTTTGGGCGTTTCCGTAGGGGCTACCTCGGTGGAGAGTCCAAACCAGGTGCCCGCATTGCACGTTCCCCCTGAGTATGGGGATTTGGCTATTGCGTTTAGTAAGGCGAGGGCGACGCGGTTGCCACCCCATAGGCAGGGAGATTGTGCGATAGACCTCCAGGCAGGAGCTGCGCTCCCACGGAGCCATGTGTATCCTCTGTCTCAGGAGGAGAAGAAAGCTATGGAGATTTACATAGACGAATCTCTGAGACAAGGATACATACGGCCTTCCACTTCCCCTGCGTCCTCGAGTTTCTTTTTTGTGAAGAAAAAGGATGGTGGTTTGCGCCCGTGCATCGATTACCGTGGTCTCAATCAGATTACGGTGAAGTACAGTTATCCACTCCCGCTGATTGCGACCATGACTGAGTCGTTGCATGGGGCGCGTTTCTTCACGAAATTAGATCTCAGGAGCGCGTACAACTTGGTGCGCATCAGGGAGGGTGATGAATGGAAGACAGCCTTTAGTACCACCTCGGGCCATTACGAGTATCTGGTCATGCCATACGGGTTGATGAACGCTCCGTCAGTTTTCCAATCATTCGTGGATGAGATCTTCAGGGACATGCAGGGGCAGGGGGTGGTTGTGTACATTGATGACATTCTCGTGTACTCGCCTACCCGTGTCGAGCATGTGGCCCTGGTGCGTAGAGTGTTGCGGAGGCTGGTGGAGCACGACCTGTATGTGAAGGCAGAGAAGTGTCTGTTTTTCCAGGAGTCGGTCTCCTTTTTGGGTTATCAGTTGTCTGCGTCAGGGGTGAAGATGGAGGTAGACCGGGTGTCGGCCGTGCGTAATTGGCAAACACCAACCACTGTGAAAGAGGTGCAGCAGTTTTTGGGGTTTGCAAATTACTACAGGAGGTTTATCCGGGGTTTTGGACAGGTGGCAGCTCCCATCACGTCTCTGTTGAAGGGGGGTCCGGTGCGTCTGCAGTGGTCGGCCGAGGCGGACAGGGCGTTTGGGAGGCTGAAGGACCTGTTTACCTCGGCCCCGGTGCTGGCGCATCCGGATCCCTCTTTGCCGTTCCAGGTAGAGGTGGACGCGTCAGAGGCCGGTTTAGGAGCCGTGCTTTCACAACGGTCTGGCGCGCCACCTAAACTCCGCCCCTGTGCTTTTTATTCTAAGAAGCTCAGTCCGGCGGAGCGGAACTATGACGTAGGGGACAGGGAGCTGTTAGCCGTGGTACAGGCTCTAAAGGTGTGGAGGCACTGGCTTGAGGGGGCTCAACACCCTTTCCTCATTTTGACGGACCACCGTAACCTGGAGTACATCCGGGCGGCGAGGAGGCTGAACCCTCGCCAGGCAAGATGGAGTATGTTCTTGACCAGGTTTACTTTTAAAATCACGTACATCCCTGGGTCACAGAATGGCAAGGCAGATGCGCTGTCTCGGCGGTATGACACGGAGGAGAGGTCCGTGGAGCCCACTCCCATACTGCCTGAGTCGTGTCTGGTGGCACCGGTAGTGTGGGAGGTCGATACTGAACTCGAGCGGGCGTTACGCACCGACCCTAGTCCACCTCAGTGCCCGGAGGGTCGGAAGTACGTTCCGCTCGAGGTTCGGGATCGATTGATCTATTGGGCTCACACGTCACCCTCCTCTGGACATCCGGGTATCGGCCGGACAGTGCACTGTCTTAGTGCCAAGTACTGGTGGCCCACGTTGGCAAGGGATGTGAGGGTTTATGTTTCCTCCTGCTCGGTGTGCGCCCAGTGTAAGGCGCCTAGACATCTGCCTAGGGGTAAGTTGCTACCCCTGCCCGTTCCACAACGACCATGGTCCCACCTCTCTGTGGACTTTATAACAGACCTTCCCCTCTCCCAAGGGAATACTACTATCCTGGTCGTTGTGGACCGGTTCTCTAAGGCCTGTCGTTTGCTCCCCATGCCGGGTCGTCCTACTGCCCTACAAACTGCCGAGGCACTGTTCACCCATGTGTTCCGGCACTACGGGGTACCCGAGGACATTGTGGCTGATCGGGGTCCCCAATTCACCTCCAGAGTCTGGAGAGCGTTTATGGAGCGGTTGGGGGTCTCGGTGAGCCTCACCTCGGGGTACCACCCGGAGAGTAATGGGCAGGTGGAACGCGTAAACCTGGATGTGGGTAGGTTTCTCAGAACATACTGCCAGGACCGGCCGGAGGAGTGGTCAAGGTACGTTCCCTGGGCCGAGATGGCCCAGAATTCCCTACGCCATTCCTCCACTAACCTAACTCCATTTCAATGTGTGTTAGGTTACCAGCCGGTTCTGGCACCCTGGCAGCAGAGCCAGATCGAGGCTCCTGCGGTGGATGAGTGGGCGCGGCGCTCGGAGGAGACTTGGAACGCTGCACACG
The DNA here is from genome assembly GCF_964263955.1 of Coregonus lavaretus. Classification (NCBI taxonomy): domain Eukaryota; kingdom Metazoa; phylum Chordata; class Actinopteri; order Salmoniformes; family Salmonidae; genus Coregonus; species Coregonus lavaretus. The sequence continues at coordinate 19,817,951 of NC_140015.1, read as the reverse complement.
TCCACCTGCAGCGGGCCCTCCGACGTCAGAAGGCGAGCGCTGATCTCCACCGCAGTGAGGCACCGGTGTACGCACCTGGTGATCGAGTCTGGCTCTCTACCAGAAACCTGCCCCTCCGCCTGCCCTGTCGGAAACTGGGTCGGCGGTTTGTAGGGCCATTTAAAGTCCTGAGAAGGTTGAACGAGGTATGTTATAGATTACAGCTACCTGTGGAGTATAAGTGTATTAACCCCTCGTTCCATGTGTCCCTTCTCAGGCCGGTGGTAGCGGGCCCGCTCCAAGAAAATGAGATAGGGGAGACTCCCCCGCCCCCATTGGACATCGAGGGGGCACCGGCGTACTCCATGAGGTCCATCTTGGATTCGAGACGTCGGATGGGGGGTCTCCAGTATCTAGTGGAGTGGGAGGGGTACGGTCCGGAGGAGCGGTGCTGGGTGCCGAGGAGAGACATTTTGGACCCGTCGCTCCTGACGGAATTCCATCGGGGGTATCCGACGCGCCCTGCTCCACGTCCTCCGGGTCGTCCCCAAGGCCGGAGTCGGCGCACGTCTGGAGCCGCGCGTCAAGGGGGGGGTACTGTCACGGTTTCGGCCGAGGCTGCCTCTCTCCCTTGTTCGGGCAGGTTTCGGCGTTCGTCGTCTCCGGAATTCTAGCTGCCACCGTTGTATGTTCCATGTTTCCTGTTTGATTAGTTTTGTCTGTTAGCCACACCTGTCTTGTGTTATGTCTCATTAAGCACCCTATTTAGTTTCCTTGTTGTTAGTGTAGTGTTGTGTGTAATTGTTTCGTGTCAGGTGTTTGTGCGTTACCCGTGTTTCGGTACGCCAGTTTCGATTAGCTTCCTCCTCGGTTGAGGAGAGTTTTTGCGCCCTGTGTTTGTGCGCTCGTGTTTGACGCCTGTGTGCGTCTGTTTGGCCTCAGGCCGTTTTTGGATTATTTTGCTCACTAGTAAAGTCTTGTTGGACTGTACATCTGCTTCTGCGCCTGATTCCACACCACACCATTTAAACACCGTGACAGTGTATGTAAACTTCTGACCCACTGGGAATGTGATGAAAGAAATAAAAGCTGAAATAAAACATTCTCTCTACTATTACTCTGACATTTCACATTCTTAAAATAAAGTGGTGATTCTAACTGACCAAAAACAGGGATTTTTTACTAGGATTAAATGTCAGGAATTGTGAAAAACTAAGTTTAAATGTATTTGGCTAAGGTGTATGTAAACATCCGACTTCAACTGTATGTAGCCAAGTTATTGTTACTCATTGTGAATTTACTATTACTTTTATTATTACGTGTTTTACTTTTCTATTATTTCTCTATTTTATTTCTCTCTGCGTTGTTGGGAAGGGCCCGTAAGTAAGCATTTCACTGTTAGTCTGCACCTGTTGTTTACGAAGTATGTGACGAATGAAATTGTATTTGATTAGAATCTAGATCCGTCTCTTTACCCTACAAAAGTATCTCTCCTGGACCTAGTTTGTGTCATCAAAGAGGCTCTAAGCCATTCCTGATTGGAGCATTCTACCATTTTGCATTCAGGAAGTGGGTGATTGCTGTCTCTGTAGCCAGCTGTCAATCAATATTCTGTGAATGTGGTCTCTTAGTATCACTTCGTCAAAGTTCCCCATCCTTTTAGGCTTTCATTTATAATACCTCATTTGTGATTAAATGTGTTTCAAAACATAGAATATATGGAAACACCTTAAGCAGCTGAATGCATAAGTGTTGTCCTACAGTAATAGCTCTTTACCTCTCTCCATAGGATACATGAGATCATTTAATATTTGAGATTCTTCAAATAGCCACCCTTTGCCTTGATGACAGATTTACACACTATTGGCATTCTCTCAACCAGCTTCACCTGGAATGCTTTTCCAACAAGTCTTGTAGGAGTTCCCACATATGCTGAGCACTTGTTGGCTGCTTTTCCTTCACTCTGCGGTCCGACTCATCCCAAACCATCTCAATTGGGTTGATGTCGGGGGATTGTGGAGGCCAGGTCATCTGATGCAGCACTCCATCACTCTCCTTCTTGGTAAAATAGCCCTTACACAGCCTGGAGGTGTGTTGGGTCATTATCCTGTTGAAAAACAAATGATAGTCTCACTAAGCCCAAACCAGATGGGATGGCGGATCGCTGCAGAATGCTGTGGTAGCCATACTGGTTAAGTGTGCCTTGAATTATAAATAAATCAAAGACAGTGTCACCAGCAAAGCACCTCCACACAATAATACCTCTTCCTCCATGTTTTACGGTGGGAACTACACATGCGGAGATCATCCGTTCACCCACACCGCGTCTCACAAAGCCACGGCGGTTGGAACCAAAAATCGCAAATTTGGACTCCAGACCAAAGGACAAATTTCCACCAGTCTAATGTCCATTGCTCGTGTTTCTTGGCCCAAGCAGGTCTCTTCTTCTCATTGGTGTCCTTTAGTAGTGGTTTCTTTGCAGCAATTCGACCATGAAGGTCTGATTCACACAGTCCCCTCTGAACAGTTGATGTTGAGATGTGTCTATGACTTGAACTCTGTGAAGCATTTATTTGGGATGCAATTTCTGAGGCTGTTAACTCTAATGAACTTATCCTCTGCAGCTGTCACGCCCTGACCTAGAGAACTATTGTTGGTTGGGTCAGGGTGTGAGTTCAGTTTGAGATCTATGTTATTGTATTTCTATGTTGGATCTAGTATTTGTATTTCTATGTTTGGCCGGGTGTGATTCCCAATCAGAGGCAGCTGTCGCTCGTTGTCTCTGATTGGGGATCATACTTAAGTAGCCTGGTTGCCTACCTTAGTTGTGGGATCTTGTTTGTGTTCCTGTTAGGCTTGTTGTGTGTATAGCCCATAGGACGTCACGGTTTCGTTATTTTGTCAAGTGTTTACTCGTCTTAATAAATATGTACGCATATCACGCTGCACCTTGGTCTGACCTGTCTCTCAATGATCGTGACAGAAGATCCCACCATAAAAAGACCAAGTAGCGTGCCCAGAAGGAGCAAACGCCTGGGACTCAACAGAAGGTAACCTTAGTAGATGTCCTCCTCGGTTGGGGGAGGATTACTGAGGAGGAGGCCGTCCGTTATCGGGAGGCGATGAAGGAGAGTGTAGCCGATAAAGGATCCTGGGCGAAGGAGGAAGTCCGGGTAGGAGAAGAGAAACGGCGACTTAAAAGGACTCGGTCACGAAGAAAGCCCGAGAAGCAGCCCCAAGAAAATGTAGTGGGGGGGGCACACAGGGCACACAGGGCACACAGGGTGGACGATGAGGCAGCAGGAGGCCGTGAAAGGGCTGACTGTAGAGGAGGAGGCCGCTATTTTAGAGGTCCTCCAAGACCTGCGGATCGACAGTTTAAGAGAGGAGGCCACCACATTACAGGGGCTGATAGGGAGAATAGAGCAGGAGAGCTCCCTTAAAGAGGAGGCGCTGCAGGAGGCCCGTAGGGAGAAGGAAGTAGTGGAGGCACGGAGAGAGGATCTGGTCAGGCAACAAAAGGAGCATTCATTGAGGAACCTAGGTATGCGGAGATACGCACTGTGTCGCCATTCACAGCCCAGTGCGTCCTGTGCCAGCGCCCCGCATGTGCCATGCGAAAGTGGGCATCCAGCCAGGACGGGTTGTGCCGGCTCAACGCTCCTGGTCTCCAGTGTGCCTCCACGGTCCAGTATATCCTGCGCCAGTCCTACGCACTGTGTCGCCAGTGCGCATTCACAGCCCAGTGCGTCCTGTGCCAGCGCCCCGCACGTGCCGTGCGAAAGTGGGCATCCAGCCAGGACAGGTTGTGCCAGCTCTAAGCTCCAGACCTCCAGTGCGCCTCCACAGCCCGGTACGGCCTGTGCCAGCTCCTCGCACCAAACCAGTGGTGCCTGTCGCCAGCCCGGTAAGCCCCGTACCTGCTCTCCGCACCAAACCAGTGGTGCGTGTCGCCAGCCCGGGACGCCCCGTACCTGCTCCCCGCACCAAACCAGTGGTGCGCGTATCCAGTCCAGTATGGCCCATACCTGCTCCCCACACCAAACCAGTGGTGCGTGTATCCAGTCCGGCACGGCCCGTGCCTGCAACTCGCACCAGACCAGCGGTGCGTGTCTCCAGTCTGGCACGGGTCGTGCAGTCAGCTCCACCGGTGCCAAGTCCAGCTCCGGTCAGCGGTTCCACTCCGGAGCCAGAGTAGTCCGCTCTACCGGTGCCCAGTCTAGCTCCGGTCAGCGGATCTACTCCGGAGCCAGAGCAGTCCGCTCCACCGGTGCCTAGTCCAGCTCCGGTCAGCGGATCCACTCCGGAGCCAGAGCAGTCCGCTCCACCGGTGCCCAGTCCAGCTCCGGTCAGCGGATCCACTCCGGAGCCAGAGCAGTCCGCTCCACCGGTGCCCAGTCCAGCTCCGGTCAGTGGCTCCACTCCAGACCCAGAAGTCAGCCCCTCTCCAGGGTCGGGGCCTCCCACACCAGGGTCCAGACAGGGCTTGGTGCATCGCGGGAGGATTGCCGATCCAGGCCCAGACGTCAGCCCCTCTCCAGGTTCGGGGTCTCCCACACCAGGGTCCAGACAGGGCTTGGTGCATCGTGGGAGGAAGGAGAGGGGAAGCATCGCGCCGAGGTCCAGACCAGACCAGGGGCGCAACGGGGAGGCAGAGAGGGAGAGGTCGTCACGCCCGGAGCCGGAGCCGCCTCCGAGGCTGAATGCCCACCCGGACCCTCCCCTAATGAATCAGGTTGGTGCGGCCGGAGTACGCACCTTTGGGGGGGAGTACTGTCACGCCCTGACCTGTTTTGTTATTTTGTGTTTACTCGTCTTAATAAATATGTACGCATATCACGCTGCACCTTGGTCTGACCCGTCTCTCAACGATCGTGACAGCAGCAGAGGTAACTCTGGGTCTCACATTCTTGTGGAGGTCCTCATGAGAGCCAGTTTTATCATAGCGCTTGATGGTTTTAGTGACTGCACTAGAAGAAACTTTCAACGTTCTTGAAATATTCCATATTGACTGACCTTCATGTCTTAAAGTAATTATGGACTGTCATTTATCTTTGCTTATTTGAGCTGTTCTTGCCATAATATGGACTTGGTCTTTTACCAAATAGGGCTATCTTCAGTATACCACCCCTACCTTGTCACAGCACAACTGATCATCTCAAACGCATTAAGAAGGAAAGAAATTCCACAAATTAACTTTTAAGAATGCACACCTGTTAATTTAAATGCATTCCAGGTGACTATCTCATGAAGCTGGTTGGGAGAATGCCAAGAGTGTGCAAAGCTGTCATCAAAGCAAAGGGTGGCTATTTGTAGAATCTCAAATATAAAATATATTTTGATTTGTTTAACACTTTTTTGGTTACTACATGATTCCATATGTGTTATTTCATAGTTTTGATGTCTTCACTAATATTCTACAATGTAAAAAATAGTACAAATAAAGAAAAACCCTTGAATGAGTAGGTGTATCCAAACTTTTGACTGATAGTGTATGTGTTTTTACAGTGTAATCTGTGTAATGTGGGTACAGGGTCTCCTCCCTGGTCCGCAGGGGTATGGATCTGACTGCACATTTACACCCAGTGATCCAGACCCCCCTGTGTGTTGGTCTATGGGTCTGTTTACCAGCCATTATAACCCAGTTTACAGCCCCACCCATCCTCACTTAGTGTAAGACAGAGACATCACTGGGACAATGGAGGAACTATACTGAAATAGGGCGAGAGGGATTTGATGACGAGAGGGGGAAATCAGAGGCTAAGATAAGAGTTACATGGAAAAGAAAGAGTGGTTGGGAGAGCAAGTGAAGATTGAAAAGCAGAAACAGAGAGAAAGAGATATTTAAAGAAGGAGCCCTAGAGATGTTTTCTGGAGGACGATCAAAGCTCAGCTCACATCTCTCTCTCTCTTGTACCCATTCTACTCTGCCCCTCTACTCTCTCACACAGATCGGTCATCACTCTCTTTCGCTCTCTTCCTCTTTCTCTCTCTTCCTCTCTCTCCATCTTACTCTCTCTCCCTCTATATCTTTCTCTCCCTCTCTCTTTGTCTCACACACACACAGCCCTGAAAGCATGCCAAACTACCAACCTCTCCATGCTACAGTACCTCTCGTATGCCAGTTTCACTCTCCTCCATCTCTCTTCCCTCACCTCCTCTCAACCTTTCTCTTTTCCTGTCCCCTCCACTCCCCCGCCATCCCGTCCTCTTTCCTCCCTCCATCCTTGTACACCTCCTCTTCCTCTGCTTTCCTTTCTTCCTCCCACCACTGGGATCTGTACAGCCCCAACAATGCACAGTGAGACATACTTCTTGTTCATTTAATCTCCCATCTCTCCTCATCCATGTATTTTTCTTCCTCCGTCTCCGTTATTTTACTATCTCATGCTTTCATGCTCTCTCTCTCTCTCTCTCTCTCTCTCTCTCTCTCACTCTGTCTCTGTCTCTGTCTCTCTCGCTGTCTCTCTCTCTCTCTGTCTCTGTCTCTGTCTCTCTGTCTCTGTCTCTCTCTCTGTCTCTTTGTCTCTCTGTCTCTCTCGCTGTCTCTGTCTCTCTGTCTCTCTCTCTCACTCACAAACACACACACACACGTTTCTATTGACTGTTTTCTGCTCTGTCAAATACTCACATGATCAGCTTCTGGCTGACAGAATGAACAACAAATATTATCTCTAATGTAGCTAGCTATTCATCATGTGAGTCTGATAGATGTTGAGATGGAGCTTGTGAAAGAAATGAAGAGAAAGAGAGAGAAGGATGGAATAATTTTCTCTAATCAATCTATCTCCATATTTCCAGCCTCACTAAACTCCCATTCAGCTCACATGTTTGACTGGCACAGGCCTGATATCAGGATTAGACCACAGCCCTGCCAACTCCAACTGTAGTCTGTAGACTGAGCTATAATTAACACTGACCTGCTGTCAGCTACATGGATGGCAACATCTACCTAGGAGAGATTTGGTTGTTGACACACAATAAGAGTATAGCAAGTTGTATATGATGAGGGCAACACCAACTCCTTAGACCAACTCCTTAGACCATCATGTCTTATAGTGTGGAGGGCAGGAGTGATCTCTCTTCTCCACATGCATTGGTCAGTACCCTGGAGAGGGGTGTGTGTTTTTAAAGGTTACACAACATCCATTTGAGCCCCCCTCCCAGCCCACTTTACAGTCAGTTACAGAGGAGCCTCCCAGCCCAGCATGCGATTCAGCGCGCACACACACACACACACACACACACACACACACACACACACACACACACACACCACATACACAAACACACACACAACACACACTTGTATGCGTAGGGTAAGGTAAGCAAGTTGAAGTGAATTTTCTTTCATCTACACTCTAAGTGAATCAGAAAATAAAATTGTATTTTGCCCTCATCTGTTATTGTGCCCTGTACCCACACTGTTGGAGCTGGTCTCAGTGAATATTATTTTTGTGACTGTGGAGGGTGGAGAGGGTGAGAGAGGGGGCTTCAGCTGCTACCACCACCACCCCCAGCCCTGCACCTGTTCCCTGCATTCCCCCTCCTCTCTCCCCAGGTCTCCTGTCATGTCTGGGCGGTTCAACGTAGCGTGTGTGATGGCAGTAGAGTGGAAGGCTGTTGGGGGCTCCTAATGGACAGCATGTGTTTGACGTGGGCCCCTGTGCCCAGCTCTCCATCTGAACCCGCCCACCCCTCCCAGCAAAACACAAAACTGCTCTTTCAGAGTACACTGCTTTGGCAGCACCAAGGGACATGGCTGTTGCTCCTGAGAATAACATACTGTACGTTGAGACAAAACTATGTACAAATATTTCAGCTGACTTTCATTCGCCTGCCTTGTATATTGGAGTGAGGAGGACCCTGTGTTAGAGTGTGGTGGTCAGTGGTAGAGCATCATACTACACAGTATGAGGATTTCCCCTGCCATCTTGTCCACTCAGCATGGGAGTCCATCTGCAAAGTTGTCCTCTCAGTGGGGGGTGAGGTCTGTCAGCAGAGCTTGGAGTGATGGAGCAAGGTTAGACCATGTACTGTAAGATGGAGGGAGAGAATGCATGATACATGGAGGCAGAGAAAAGCACTCTGAAAAGCAACCTGAATCTCTACAGATGTAGGATCTTAATTTCATCACTCTTTTGTTGCTGAGAATGTTCCTGCACAGCAGGAAATCAAATCAAATAAAATCAAATTGTGTTTGTCACATGCGCCGAATACAACAGGTGTAGACCTTACAGTGAAATGCTTACTTACAAGCCCTTAACCAACAATGCAGTTTTAAGAAACAATACCCTAAAAAATCACAAAAATATACAATATAACATCATATGAAATAAAAGTAAAAAATAATTAAAGAGCAGCAGTAAAAATAACAATAGCGAGGCTATGTACAGGGGGTACCGGTACCGAGTCAATGTGCGGGGGCACCGGTTAGTCGAGGTAATTGAGGTAATATGTACATGTAGGTAAAGTTATTAAAGTGATTATGCACAGGCTTTTTTAAGCCTTGAGACAGTTGAGACATGGATTGTGTATGTGTGCCATTCAGATGTTGAAGGGGCAAAATAAAATATTTAAGGGCCTTTGAACGGAGTCGCACCCGGAGTCGCACCCGTTTGAGTGTGTCAAGAACTGCAACGCTGCTGGGTTTTTCATGCTCAACAGTTTCCCGTGTGTATCAAGAATGGTCCACCACCTTGTAGAGTCCATGCCCCGACGAATCAAGGCTGTTCTGAGGGAAAAAGGAGGTGCAACTCAGTATTAGGAAGTTGTTCCTAATGTTTGTACACTCAGTGTCAACAGTGCACCCTTACCAACCCATTAAACGTCTTGATCTGAGATCTCAGAGTTCTTGTATCATTGTTATAGGGAACATGGATTTCAAACATTTAAGGAAAGAAAAAAAAAGAAAAAAAAATGAACATAGGATTACACCCAAGGATTAGGATTAGGATGTGGAGTTAGGATTATGATCAATGTTTTTATCTGGAAGCTTAGTGTGAGACTGATGGAGTATTCCCTGAGTTTAGTGGCGTAGTCTAAATGGTTTCTTCAAGTACTTTATGTCTTTCTGGTCTGTCCTGAACTTGTAAACACAGATGTACAGCTATGAAATATTCACCAGAGTTAAAACATTCTATGTTAGAGAACAGCTGGGAAAATACGAGAGGATGAGAGAACAATAAACCCTGAGGGGAGACTGAGGGGAGAAAGAGCGTTTTAGGAGGGAACCAGGGGGTTGAGAGAGGGGAAAGTAAAGGTTAAGATTTGAGGATGATGAAGAAAGACAGGACATTAAAAGGGACATGTTGAAAGGAAAATATATACACACAATGTGAAATTCCTAACTTCATACATAAGCAAGGAGGTGGAACAGTAATTTCAGAAAAGGGCAGAATAGCTTCCTGTCTGTGTCTTCTTGAATACTGGTGCTGTGAGGATGTGTATGACATGCCAGCCTTTGTTGCAAAGGTGAACGGCAGGGTAACTGCTACTCAAACTGTGGTCATTGAAGGTAATGGGGATCATGTCCCCCTGTGTTTGAGTCCTAACAAAGCAAGATCCCAAGCAAGAAAAGTATCCCTCTGCGAGGGATGCAGGTAATTTTGAAACGATTCCACCACATATGACACATAACAGTGCTAGAACAACACCAAAGTGGGACTAGCTAGCACAATAGCTCCCTGCAAAACACCTGATCAGGAAAAACATAGTTCTATAACTGGATAACCACAGTCAAGATACCTGAGCAAATGTCCACTTGCTCAGACTCAGGAAACAGAATAGTTTCAAATGTAGAGCTTTTAAACTATTCAGCCTTATGAAACATGCTTAATAAAGGAAGAGGACACCGTTTTAACATTCATCATCACCCAGAAGTGTGTGACTAAGAATAGAGGAAGAGCTTTCTTGTTGGGTAGGTGTTGGGCGCTGCGCTCTGTGGGTGGTCCTCAGCTAGCTCCACATCAATTAACACTTAATGAGCTTAGAATAGAGGAGAAGAGGCGCCTGTCACTCTGCAGTGGGCAAGTTCTTCTTCTAAAAAACTCCATCCCACCTGAACAGGCTGAAATTCCAAGCATTTTTTGTTTTCAAACAGCTCTTACACAATAAGTGCATTATCATCATTTTCACAATTTCAGATTGTTATTTCAACCTCATAGTGTGGAAATATCATTTAAAAAACTGGAAAATTGAGTTTTTTAACTGTACTGCCCTTTCAAAGGTTTCTCTTCATACTGGCTGATAGTAAAAGGGACCTGTCCACATTGTAAACAGTACTGCCATGTTTCACATTGTGACCATCCAATCACAGGTGAGGAATTATGACTGACCAGGGATTGGTTGACAGGAGTTCTGACAGCAGCACAGCTGCACCAGTCAGATACAAGCACATTGGTGTGTGTGAGAGAGAGATACTGTAGACAGTGATTGAGTGTGAGAGAGGGAGGAAGAGAGAGACAGATAAAGAGGAAGAGAGAGAGAGCAGCAGAGGTGTCAGGGTGTAAATAATGTGTCTGAACATCACCGGTCCATCGAGTCAGATGAAATTGAGACTGCCACAAAAAACAACAAACCCACAACTGGATTTGGACAAGAGGGCACCTGAATGTGCAAAATGTCCTCACTACTGCACTGTACTGTGTCTTATTGAGCTGTGTACTGCTAATGACACAATGCCATACATTTTCTCATATGCCTTTAAAATGTATTACTGTGAGACGGACGGTTCTCAGAATGTAATGATTCAAATCCAACCCAGATCCCTTCCAGATCATATGTAATATAATGGTACGGGAAAATGACATGACTCACTCCTACTTCAAAATATCTCTGTTTCTCTCCAGGCTGTTGGGGATAAAGATACACAGTGAGGGAATAACATTGGCTTGGAAAGTGATAAGTCGGGGGCTTTGGGAATTATTGTTGATAAGATAATGATGTATCTGGAATAGCCTACATTATTGCAGATGTGTTACTTAAACAAAAGCCTACTCTACATACTCATTGTCAGGATATAACATACAGTTAATTAACAGTATAAGTTAATATAACGCCAATTATAAAGTATATGAGGTTATGTTTAGCTATTATGTATCTTTCAGTGTTGCTGCTGGTCATCATTAGTTCTTCAATACTCTTACAATGGTCTCCCTTTAATCATTCTGAATGAGGACAAGGTCACGCTAACCTAAATATACTATACCTCCATACTTTATGCAATCATAAATCCTGCTGAGAGGAAATAAATTGCACAATATTGTGAACTCATCTCTACCGTTATATTCTTCACCATGACAACCGCACATGGCATAACATGTCTCTCTCTCAAGGGAGGGTAGAGACGATTCTGAAAAAAAAAAAAAAACGGGCATTGTGTTTATAAATATCTGAGTACCCTGGTGTGTGTGTGTGTGTGTGTGTGTCTGTGTGTGTGTGTGTTTGTGTGTGTGTGGACGTGTTTACCAAACAAACATTTGACCAACTGGGGACATTTTCTTAGTCCCCACGAGGTCAAATGCTATTTCTAGGGGGTTTAGGGTTAAGGTTAGAATTAGTGTTAGGGTTAGAATTACGCTAAGGGTTAGGGTTAGGAGCTAGGGTTAGTTTTAGGGTTAGGAGCTAGGGTTAGGTTTAGGTTTAGGGTTAGGGTTAAGGTTAGGTTTTTGGGTTGGGGTTAAGGTTAGGGTAAGGGTAAGAGTACGGGTTAGGGTTAGGGAAAATAGGATTTTGAATGGGACTGAATTGTGTGTCCCCACAAGGTTAGCTGTAGCTGTGTGTGTGTGTGTGTGTGTGTATCGCAGATGTCTGCAGTGTCTATGGTCAGAGGGAGTTGGAGCACAGATAACATCCTAAGGGAGAGTGAAGCTGAAACATGTCCTCTAACCCAGCACCATGTCCCTAGCTAAGTCTCCCTCTCAGGGGATGTGGAAGGGAAGGGGTTATTAATAACCCTTCACTTCCCTGATTAACAAGGCCATACAGCTAGGATTTGTTGTGTGGATTTGAGTTACAAAGTCAGATGCAGATCCATTCCACTATACTACTGTACAATGTATATTCCATGTGATACAAAAAGTCATGGAAAATTATATTTTGGTCTATTCAAGATGGGGGAAAATATTACATGTAGACACCATTTTCATTATTTATTTTTTACTGTAGGACGATTCGCAATTGAGTTGATATCTCAGTAGTATATTATTATCTCTGATCCATGGATCTGCCTAGATAAGAAAAACCCTGGAATCAGACTTTGAACATGTCACAAGGGATGTCAGCTCATATAACTGGTTTGGAGGATGCTTATGATCACATTCACACTACTCTTCACACACAGCATCCAAAAATACACCCACTGCTCCTCCGTAGTAGACTCAGGCGCGCTTGCACCGATACCAATGCAAGCAGTTCCCCCTCTCCCTCTATCTCACACTCTTTTCACCCTCCTCACTCCGTCTCTCTTTCGCTCTCTGACATTCTTTGTTTTCTCTCTTCATGTTGCAGTAGAAATCTATTTTTTTCTGTCTTTATTCCATCTTTCTCCTCTCTCCTGTAGATGCTCCCTTCTCTCGCTCTCTTCCTCCAGCTTTCTCTCTCTCTCTCTCTCTCTCTCTCTCTCTCTCTCTCTCTCTCTCTCTCTCTCTCTCTCTCGCTCTCTCGCTCTCTCACTCCACTCTCTCTCTGTCTCATGCTGCACTGGTCAGGCTTCAGTAGGTGCTCTCTCCCTCTATTGATCTCTTCACCGGACCTCTCTCTCGCTCCCATCACTCCTATGCCTCTCTCCGTGGATGAGGGGAACCGGGACTTGACTCTCCCTCCTTCCTCTCCTCCTCCACATCCTCCTCCTCTTCTTGCCTAACGCGGGGATCATGTTCTATTTCCAGCTGGTGATCATGGCAGGGACGGTTCTCCTGGCGTACTACTTTGAGTACACAGACACGTTCCCCGTTCACATCCAGGGCTTCTTCTGCTACGACAAGACGTTCTCCAAGCCCTACCCCGGCCCGGATGAAACCAGCAAGATACCCCCACTGCTGGTCTACTCCCTGGTTACAGGCATCCCCTGCTTCACGGTAAGACCATGTGGTTAATCCTGTGGGGGTGGGGGTGGGGGGGTGGGGGGGCTTTGGTCGATGAAGACAACTTGTCAGTGTGGGCGTGAGAGCATGGGTGCATGCATGTGTGGTGTTCCAAGGGGGTGTGTTTGAGTAGCTGGATGTGTTTTGTATGTGTGGTATTCCAAGGGGCTGTGTTTGAGTAGCTGGATGTGTTTTGTATGTGTGGTATTCCAAGGGGCTGTGTTTGAGTAGCTGGATGTGTTTTGTATGTGTGGTATTCCAAGGGGCTGTGTTTGAGTAGCTGGATGTGTTTTGTATGTTTACCCGATCCTATTTGTTTGTTTGTGTCTCAGAGGGGAGGGGCTATGGTTCTGTATATTACCATTTGTCATTTGTCTGAATGTTGGATCCTGTCTGTCATTTGGTGAGTCAAAGCATCTCCAGTGTGTCTCTGCTTTATGACAGACAGGGTGAACAGATTGGTGAGCCGCGTGGAGCCCCCTCCCTCCATTTCAGAGCCTTTCCCAGAAAAGTGTGTGTGTGTGTGGTAAGCCAGGGAGGAGAGCTCAGGCCTGTGGAGAGAGCTGTGTATGGACAGACATAAATAGAGATTGAGTGAAGATAGTCACACCATGTAAAGATGTAATGGAAACAGACAGAGTTGGGGGAACGACAGCGAGAGAGTGAGAAAACAGAACATGGAAACAGAAAAGTTTTAGAGGCTGTGAGGGTTATAAGGTCAGTGGGTTTTATTTGAAAGAGACAGAGAAATAGACAGAAAGGTCCATTGAATGGAGATGGGGGAAGATGAGAGACAATAAAGAGAGACAAAGAACCACAGAGATGGTAGATAGAAAAGAGATGGTAATGTGGATGGAAGGGTAGCAATGTTGTGGAGCTGTCAGTGTGAGAGATTCAGTGAGCGTAAAACATGGAGCACCTGGCACTGAACAACACAGGCCAAACCTGCTTCCTTGTTTCAGACAACAGATAATACCGGACTTAGCTGAAAACCATCTCAGTCTACACAATAAAACAGCTGTAATGTACTTTAATCAAGATTTGACCTGGGTCAAGCCTCATTACACTGCATCAGAGCACAGCCAAAACCTGACCTAACCTTAACTGACAGGGGCCAAACACATAACCAGTGGGCAAGCATATTCATGACACCTCCCACCTATGGTACCTCTGTGATTTTGTTGTTGACTCTAGTCTAGAGGCATTTGATCCCTTTTCCCAACAGCTAGAGTGCACCAGTCAGTCCTTTAGCTTTGCTTGTTGGCCAGTGTATTTGGGTCAGTGCCAGTCCTCCAGGGCCAGTAGATGGCACTATCCTCCTCACTCGTCCCCCCAGGGGTCCCCTCTTTCCTAATTAAAGTAGTCAGTCATCCCTTGAAGTCTCAGCTCTGCATTAGCTACCGATCCCCCGCTTAGAGGCCAACAGTATCAACACAGACCAAATAGGGAACTTTGTTTGGCCACTCACGCCTCGTGAATTTTCAGTTGGTGCTTGTTGATAATTGACCCCTTTTCCCAGAATGCTGCATTATGTATGATGTACTGTGTGATAGTCCTGTGGGTCTCTGCTGTGGTAGCAGCATTTAGGGACAGTACAGTGATAAGGTCACAGATCTCATGGCTGTTTTATGTACAACGCTTTGAGGTCAAGTGTTGGAACTTTGTCCCAAGTGTCTGTGGTGGTCACCAGTCCAGTGGTTAGACCTAGTATATGTAGAAATGACACATTGTAGGGCCTCCCGAGTGGCGTAGCGGTCTAAGGCACTACATTGCAGTGCTTGAGGCGTCACTACAGACCCGTGTTCGATCCCGGGCTGTATCACAACCGGCCGGGATCTGGAGTCCCATAGAGCGGTGCACAATTGGCCCAGCATCGTCCATGTTAGGGGAGGGTTTGGTCGGGGGGGCTTTACTTGGCTCATCGCGCTCTAGCGACTCCTTGTGGTGGGCAGGGCGCCTGCAGGCTGACCTCTGACACATTGGTGCGGCTGGCTTCCAGGTTAAGCGGGCGGATGTTAAGAAGCGCGGTTAGGCGGGTCACGTTTTGGAGGACGCACGACTCGACCTTCGCCTCCCGAGCCCTTTGGGGAGTTGCAGCGATGAGACAAGATCGAAATTGAGGAGAAAAAAAAAATTAATACATTAAAAAAGGACACTTTGTGAAGATGTAGTGTCAGCATCCAGTGGGCTCCACTGGAAAGGTGTTGTGAGTGATCTAGGAAAAAGTGTGAAAAAGAAGTGTGAGGGTGGATGATGAATGGGCTGTAGTTGTTGTCATGCTGAGGTAATGACAGGATCCTCTTCACCAGGGTTTCCCAACTCCAACAGGACACATTTTTGCTGTAGCCCTGTAAAAACAAACCTCATTCAACTCATTGAGGGCTTGATGATTAGTTGACAAGTTGAATCAGGTGTGCTTGTCCAGGGTTACAATAAAATGTACTGTAGGGGGTACTGGAGGACCAGGGTTGGGAAACTCTGCTTTACACGGAAGCAGAGCTGAATCCCTGCAGGGAGCCAGACCCCATGGAGTTTACATTCAGCTGGAGTGACGTTATTCTGACGCTGGCTTTTGATTCAATGTTATCTCAAAAACACTGCTTTTGTTGTGTGTGTGTGTGTGTGTCAACTGAATTATTCCAGAAAAACAAGTGAACTTTAAAAAGCCAGCTGCATTTATTTATATATTTATGCATTCCATCCAGTAGGATACTGTGGGCTTTTACCCCAAGGCTGTTGCTGCATTTGCAGTTACTGTGGCTCCCGCTCCACACGCAGATTGTCACACACATGCTAGCAAGGATGTGCACACACTTGAGTTTGGTTCATTTGTAGGGCATCTTAGAAGTAGGTCTGATGGTTAATTACATTTTAGTCATTTAGCAGACACTCCTATCCAGAGCGACTTACAGTTAGTGCATTCATCTTAAGATAGCTAGGTGGGACAACCACATCACAGGCATAGAAGGTACATTTTTCCTCAATAACGTAGCTATCAGTAGAGTCAGAGCTAGAAGGCAGGGTCAAGTGCAAATACTGGTTAAGTTTTGTATTAATTTATTAAAACATTTTGGGGGGTCGAGGTGAGGAGGAGGATTATTTAAGATACTTTTTGAAGAGGTAGGGTTTCCGATGTTTTCGGAAGATGGGCAGGGACTCTGCTGTGCCAGGACAGAGAAGAGATTGGACTGGGCTGAGCAGGAGCTGCCCTCCCGTAAGGGTGGGAGGGCCAAGAGACCTGAGGTGGCAGAACGGAGTGCTCGGGTTGGGGTGTAGGGTTTGAGCATAGCCTGAAGGTAGGGAGGGGCAGATCCTCTTGCTGTTCCGTAGGTAAGCACCATGGTCTTGTAGTGGATGTGAGCTTCGACTGGAAGCCAGTGGAGTGTGCGGAGGAGCGGGGTGACCTGAGAGAACTTGTCTTAGAGTAGATTCTATCTGACAGTTGATTAGTAAATCAAATCAAATCAAATTGTATTTGTCACATGCGCCGAATACAACCTTACCGTGAAATGCTTACTTACAAGCCCTTAACCAACAATGCAGTTCAAGAAATAGAGTTAAGAAAATATTTACTAAATAAACTAAAGTAAAGAATAAAATAAAAAGCAACACAATAAAATAACAATAACGAGGCTATATACAGGGGCACCTGTACTGAGTCAATGTGTGGGGGACACAGGTTAGTCGAGGTAATTTGTACATGTAGGTAGGGGTAAAGTGACTATGCGTGGATAATAAACCGCGAGTAGCAGCAGTGTAAGAACAAGGGGGGGGGGGGGGGGGGGGTCAATGTAAATAGTCCAGGTGGCCATTTGATTAATTGTTCAGCAGTCTTATGGCTTGGGGGTAGAAGCTGTTAAGGAGCCATTTGGACCTATACTTGGCGCTCCGGTACCACTTGCTGTGCGGTAGCAGAGAGAACAGTCTATGACTTGGGTGACTGGAGTCTTTGACAATTTTTTGGGCCTTCCTCTGACACCGCCTAGTATATAGGTCCTGGATGGCAGGAAGCTTGGCCCCAGTGATGTACTGGGCGGTACGCACTACCCTCTGTAGCACCTTACGGTCGGATGCTGAGCAGTTGCCATACCAGGCGGTGATGCAACCGGTCAGGATGCTCTCGATGGTGCAGCTGTAGAACCTTTTGAGGATCTGGGGACCCATGTCAAATCTTTTCAATCTCCTGAGGGAGAAAGGTGTTGTCGTGCCCTCTTCACAACTGTCTTGGTGTGTTTGGACCATGATAGTTCGTTTGTGATGTGGACACCAAGGAACTTGAAACTCTCGACCCGCTCCACTACAGCCCCGTCGATGTTAATGGGGGCCTGTTCGGCCCTCCTTTTCCTGTAGTCCACGATCAGCTCCTTTATCTTGCTTACATTGAGGGAGAGGTTGTTGTCCTGGCACCACACTGCCAGGTCTCTGACCTCCTCCCTATTGGCTGTCTCATCGTTGTCGGTGATCAGGCCTATGACTGTTGTGTCGTCAGCAAACTTAATGATGGTGTTGGAGTCGTGCTTGGCCACGCAGTCATGGGTGAACAAAGAGTACAGGAGGGGACTAAGCACGCACCCCTGAGGGGCTCCAGTGTTGAGGATCAGCGTGGCAGATGTGTTGTTGCCTACCCTTACCACCTGGGGGTGGCCCGTCAGGAAGTCCAGGATCCAGTTGCAGAGGGAGGTGTTTAGTCTCAGGGTCCTTAGCTTAGTGATGAGCTTTGTGGGCACTATGGTGTTGAACGCTGAGCTGTAGTCAATGAACAGCATTCTCACATAGGTGTTCCTTTTGTCCAGGTGGGAAAGGGCAGTGTGGAGAGCAATAGAGATTGCATCATCTGTGGATCTGTTGGGGTGGTATGCGAATTGGAGTGGGTCTAGGGTTTCCGGGATGATGGTGTTGATGTGAGCCATGACTAGCCTTTCAAAGCACTTCATGGCTACCGACGTGAGTGCTACGGGGCGGTAGTCATTTAGGCAGGTTACCTTCACTTTCTTGGGCACAGGGACTATGGTGGTCTGCTTGAAACATGTAGATATTACAGACTCGGTCAGGGAGAAGTTGAAAATGTCAGTGAAGACACTTGCCAGTTTGTCTGTGCATGCTCTGAGTACACGTCCGGGTAATCCGTCTGGCCCCACAGCCTTGTGAATGTTGACCTGTTTAAAGGTCTTGCTCACATCGGCTACGGAGAGTGTGATTACACAGTTGTCCGGAACAGCTGGTGCTCTCATGCATGCTTCGCTGTTGCTTGCCTCGAAACGAGCATAAATGGCATTTAGCTCATCTGGTAGGCTTGCGTCACTGGGCAGCTCGTGGCTGGGTTTCCCTTTGTAGTCCGTAATGGTTTGCGAGCCCTGGCACATCCGACGAGCGTCAGAGCCGGTGTAGTAGGAGTCAATCTTAGTCCTGTATTGACGCTTTGCCTCTTTGATGGTTCGTCTGAGGGCAAAGCGGGATTTCTTATAAGCGTGATCACACAGTCGTCCAGAACAGCTGGTGCTCTCATGCATGCTTCGCTGTTGCTTGCCTCGAAACGAGCATAAATGGCATTTAGCTCATCTGGTAGGCTCGCGTCACTGGGCAGCTAGTGGGTGGGTTTCCCTTTGTAGTCCGTAATAGTTTGCAAGCCCTGGCACATCCGAAGGAGCGTCAGAGCCGGTGTAGTAGGATTAGTAGGAATCTTAGTCCTGTATTGACGCTTTGCCTCTTTGATGGTTCGTCTGAGGGCAAAGCGGGATTTCTTATAAGCGTCCGGATTAGTGTCCAGCTCCTTGAAAGCGGCAGCTCTACCCTTTAGCTCGGTACGGATGTTGCCTGTAATCCATGGCTTCTGGTTGGGATATGTACGTACGGTCACTGTGGGGACGACGTCGTCGATGCACTTATTGATGAAGCCGGTGACTGAGGTGGTATACTCCTCAATGCCATTGGATGAATCCCGGAACATATTCCAGTCTGTGCTAGCAAAACAGTCCTGTAGCATAGCATTCGCGTCATCTGACCACTTCCGTATTGAGCGAGTCACTGGTACTCCCTGCTTTAGTTTTTGCTTGTAAGCAGGAATCAGGAGGATAGAATTATGGTCAGATTTACCAAATGGAGGGCGAGGGAGAGCTTTGTATGCGTCTCTGTGTGTGGAGTAAAGGTGGTCTAGAGTTTTATTTCCTCTGGTTGCATATGTGACATGCTGGTAGAAATGAGGTAAAACAGATTTTAGTTTGCCTGCATTAAAGTCCCCGGCCACTAGGAGCGCCGCTTCTGGATGAGCATTTTCTTGTTTGCTTATGGCCTTATACAGCTCGTTGAGTGCGGTCTTAGTGCCAGCATCGGTTTGTGGTGGTAAATAGACGGCTACGAATAATATAGATGAGAACTCTCTTGGTAGATAGTGTGGTCTACAGCTTATCATGAGGTACTCTAACTCAGGCGAGCAATACCTCGACACTTCTTTAATATTAGACATCGAGCACCAGCTGTTATTGACAAATAGACACACACCCCCAGACGTAGCTGCTCTGTCCTGCCGATACACGGAAAACCCAGCCAGCTCTATATTATCTGTGTCGTCGTTCAGCCACGACTCAGTGAAACATAAGATATTACCGTTTTTAATGTCCCGTTGGAAGGATAGTGTTGATCGTAGATCATCCAGTTTATTTTCCAATGATTGTACGTTGGCCAATAGGACGGATTGTAGTGACAGTTTACCCACTCGCCAACGAATTCTCACAAGGCACCCCGACCTCCGCCCCCTGTATTTCCGTCTTTTCTTCACGCGAATTACGGGGATTTGGGCCTGGTCTCGGGAAAGCAGTATATCCTTTGCGTCAGACTCATTAAAGAAAAAATCTTTGTCCAGTTTGAGGTGAGTAATCGCTGTTCTGATGTCCAGAAGCTCTTTTCGGTCATAAGAGACGGTAGCAGCAACATTATGTACGAAATAAGTTACAATGCGAAAAAAACTAACAAAATAGCACAGTTGGTTAGGAGCCCGTAAAACGGCAGCCATCCCTTCCGGCGCCATTATTGGGATGTGTGTGTGTGACTACATTGTCATGCAGAGAAATAGTGAGATCTGATGCATCATCCCCAAGAGTCCTTTATTAATTCCCCCCATCAAAATCTCTACCTGGATAAAGAGATGGATCCTCTGCTTAACCTGTGCTCTCTCTTCAGTCTTAATGGACAGTACCCTACCAAACCTGCTCACCAGAGAAAACTTTTCTGGCATATACTTTATTATAGGCCTATGAGAGAAATACTGAAGCAGGGGTGAATCACAATACTCTACCGTGGCAAATCATCCACCTCTCCTCCATCCTCAGTGATCTGAGAGGACAGGACAGATGGAAAGAGTCTGGTTAGAGCCCATTTGTGTGTCTCATTGTGGAGAGGCTGAATCTAACAGGAACCTGAGGAATTCACACTAACAGTCCTATGTTTTACTAGCAAATAGGCTCATACCATAGCACGCCTGCCCGTCCAGTCTGTTCATATCAGGAAAGGGTAATGGGATGACAGGTAGCCCTGATGGAAGAGAAACACAAGAGTTTTGGGACTCGTCAACTAGATTCAGCCGCGGGCCGCTTTTTTTTCTTGAGTGGATGGTCGGGGGGCCGGAACATAATTACAAATAATTTGTAGACTGCAAATTGACTGCATAAAGCCCAAACAGATGTAATATTTGACTAAAACATGATAATTTCAAACATTGCTTACATTTGTATATGATCACATGCCTCTCTATTATGAGTGGGAATCCTTGGAACAGATTTCCTAAATTAAAATCACTTGGAGCTGATTTCCTGGTGTTTGTACAGTCTTTTATGTCCAACTAAAATAACAAATATTTTTCTTTCTCAGAAAACTTGGGGGGCCAAATAAATGGAGGGCGAGGGAGAGCGGGCCAAATTCAACCCATGGGCCGCCAATTGGGGAACCCTGGACTAGAGTTACCTGTTACCATTACCATGTAATTTCATATCTATTCCATTACTTTAGTGACATAAATGTAATAAGTGATCTTACTTAAGAAAGTAAGATGTCATCTAAGATGAATGTCTCTAAACAATAAGCCTGTAGAAATGGGGATGGATGCTAGCTCTATGGGTGAGCTCTAGAACTGCTTGTTCAGTACAGTTCCATCAGGCCAAGCCGAAGTGAGATCTCATGCACATGATCCAACTGGCAGACAGACAAGTTTTTAGGAGGTGTCCCATACTCTGTCAGATGACTTTGCTCTCCTCACCCTTCCTCACCCCTCCTCACCCTCTATGTCTCGCCTACCAATTAACACCTCTCGTCTCAGAGCTGACGGAGAGTCTTTGCTCGTTAGCTAGCATTCTAATTACCACACAGATGATGGGAATTAAACCCAGACAAGGTGTTTTCTCTCCTGAATCTCCCTGCTGCTCAGAGGCTGTGCTGAATCTGAGGGAAGGGTCGTCTGAACTCTCTACGGTGTATGAAACTAACTAAAGGTTCGACTGTTTACTATCTTTCAGATTTTAATGTATTGGTCCCCATAATGAACCTTTCCATCATGGCTTGGTTCACATGGCGTGATTTGGTTGCATATGTAGAGTAACAAGCGGATATCTAATGAGATGTAAGGTGATGTGCCAGATGTAGCCCAGTCAAAGTTGACCCAGACCAGATGTGTCCATTTCTGCTCACTGAGGACCATGAAGTATCTCAATGGAGTTTGAATCTTGCCAACGTGGCTACCTCTCATATGGACACACATTACATCTATACAGAGATCCAGTGAGCGTCATGATCAGCTTGTTGACATGGAAACACTCGAGTGTCCTACCCACAAGGGGCCAGAGGAAGTCTAGTTCAACCCAAAATAGCTTTTAGTCCTTTTTGGTTTTATAGGGGGTAGATCAGCTTTAATATTGCAGATAGATTGTGGCTTCCATCAGTGTATTTGTCTGCATCATTTCCAATCCCCCATATATATTTTTTGTAAATATACAGTACCAGTTAAAAGTTTGGACACACCTACTCATTCCAGGCTTTTTCTAAATGTTTTACTATTTTCTACATTGTAGAATAATAGTGAAGACATCAAAACTATGAAATAACACATATGGAATCACGTAGTAACCAGAAAAGTGTTAAACAAATCAAAATATATTTTATATTTGAGATTCTTCAAAGTAGCCACCCTTTGCCTTGATGACAGCTTTGCACACTCTTGGCATTCTTTCAACCAGCTTCATGAGGTAGTCATCTGGAATGCATTTCAATTAACAGGTGTGCCTTGTTAAAAGTTAATTTGTGGAATTTCTTTCCTTCTTAATGCGTTTGAGCCAATCGGTTGTGTTGTGACAAGGTAGGGGTGGTATACAGAAGATAACCCTATTTGGTAAAAGACAAAGTCCATATTATGGCAAGAAAAGCTCAAATAAGCAAAGAGAAATTACAGTCCATCATTACTTTAAGACATGAAGGTCAGTCAATACGGAAAATGTCAAGAACTTTGAACGTTTCTTCAAGTGCAGTCGCAAAAACCATCAAGCGCTATGATGAAACTGGCTCTCATGAGGACCGCCACAGGAAAGGAAGACCCAGAGACAGGAAAGAAAGACCCAGAGACCATAAGTTCATTAGAGTTAACTGCACCTCAGATTGCAGCTCAAATAAATGCTTCACAGAGTTCAAGACACAGACACATCTCAACATCAACTGTTCAGAGGAGACTGCGTGAATCAGGCCTTCATGGTCGAATTGCATCAAATAAACCACTACTAAAGGACACCAATAAGAAGAAGAGACTTGCTTGGGCCAAGAAACACGAGCAATGGACATTAGACCGGTGGAAATCTGTACTTTGGTCTGATGAGTCCAAATTTGAGATTTTTGGTTCCAATCACCGTGTCTTCGTGAGACGCAGAGTAGGTGAACGGATGATCTCCACATGTGTGGTTCCCACCGGGAAGCATGGAGGAGGAGGTGTGATGGTGCTTCGCTGGTGAAGAATTCAAGGCACACTTAACCAGCATGGCTACCACAGCATTCTGCAGCAATATGCCATCCCATCTGGTTTGCGCTTACATTTTTACATTTTAGTCATTTAGCAGATGCTCTAATCCAGAGCGACTTACATTATTTATTTGTTTCATACTGGCCCCCCGTGGGAATCGAACCCACAACCCTGGCGTTGCAAGCGCCATGCTCTACCAACTGAGCTACACGGGACTTAGTGGGGCTATCATTTGTTTTTCAACAGGACAATGACCCAACACACCTCCAGGCTTTGTAAGGGCTATTTGACCAAGAAGGAGCGTGATGGAGTGCTGCATCAGATGACCTGGCCTCCACAATCCCCCAACCTCAACCCAATTGAGATGGTTTGGGATGGGTTGGACCGCAGAGTGAAGGAAAAGCAGCCAACAAGTGCTCAGCATATGTGGGAACTCCTTCAAGACTGTTGGCAAAGCATTCCAGGTGAAGCTGGTTGAGAGAATGCCAAGAGTGTGCAAAGCTGTCATCAAGGCAAAGGGTGGCTACTTTGAAGAATCTCAAATATAAAATATATAGATTTTTGGTTACTACATGATTCCATATGTGTTATTTCATAGTTTTGATGTCTTCACTATTATTCTACAATGTAAAAAATAGTACAACTAAAGAAAAACCCTTGAATGAGTAGGTGTGTCCGAACTTTTGACTGGTACTGTATATATAATATATATATAAATGTGCTGTGATGTTTCACAAAAGTTCTGAAACTTTCTATTCTCATAGTTTCTACAGATAGGGAGTTAAAGATAAACATTTTTGCTAAGAGTATTATTATATTATTGATCGATTGACTATGACTTTTTAAATCACCCAGCAGTGCTATTTGCAGAGTTGGCTCCAGGTAAATGTTGCAATTCATCAGCCATTCCTGAGCCTGCGACCAAAAACAAGCTACATATGGACAGTACCAAAACAAATGATCTAATGATTCTGTCTCTTCGCAGCAAAATCTGCAGAGCTGGGATGGTTACATTCTATTGGTTGCAATAATTGTGTATAATAATTTAAATGGAAAAACTCCAGACGTAGTTTTGAATCCAGTGTTGTTTTGTGTCTCAGTTCATAAACCATGTGCCATGGAATCGGTACATCAAAAATATTTTCCCAACTATTTTGCAATCTATATGGCACAGCTGTAAAAATGTTGGTCCTTAAATAAAACTTTTTTATTTATCACAATTTTCTTTAACCAACTTTGGTCTTTAATGCAGGGCCGACAGACAAGTTCCTTACTTTCTCCTTTTTTTTGGTCATTTTAGCAGACGCTCTTATCCAGAGCGACTTACAGTTAGTGAGTGCATACATTTTCATACTGGCCCCCCGTGGGAAACGAACCCACAACCCTGGCGTTGCAAGCACCATGCTCTACCAACTGAGCTACAGGGGACCTCCTTCCACTTACAGTGAGGGAAAAAAGTATTTGATCCCCTGCTGATTTTGTACGTTTGCCCACTGACAAAGACATGATCAGTCTATAATTTTAATGGTAGGTTTATTTGAACAGTGAGAGACAGAATAACAACAAAAACATCCAGAAAAACGCATGTCAAAAATGTTATCAATTGATTTGCATTTTAATGAGGGAAATAAGTATTTGACCCCTCTGCAAAACATGACTTAGTACTTGGTGGCAAAACCCTTGTTGGCAATCACAGATGTCAGACGTTTCTTGTAGTTGCTCACCAGGTTTGCACACATCTCAGGAGGGATTTGGTTCCACTACCCTTTGCAGATCTTCTCCAAGTCATTAAGGTTTCGAGGCTGATGTTTGGCAACTCGAACCTTCAGCTCCCTCCACAGATTTTCTATGGGATTAAGGTCTGGAGACTGGCTAGGCCACTCCAGGACCTTAATGTGCTTCTTCTTGAGCCACTCTTTTGTTGCCTTGGCCATGTGTTTTGGGTCATTGTCATCCTGGAATACCCATCCACGACCCATTTTCAATGCCCTGGCTGAGGGAAGGTTCTCACCCAAGATTTGACGGTACATGGCCCCGTCCATCGTCCCTTTGATGCGGTGAAGTTGTCCTGTCCCCTTAGCAGAAAAACACCCCCAAAGCATAATGTTTCTACCTCCATGTTTGACGGTGGGGATGTTGTTCTTGGGGTCATAGGCAGCAATCCTCCTCCTCCAAACACGGCGAGTTGAGTTGATGCCAAAGAGCTCCATTTTGGTCTCATCTGACCACAACACTTTCACCCAGTTCTCCACTGAATCATTTTTTATTTTTTATTTTTATTTCACCTTTATTTAACCAGGTAAGCCAGTTGCGAACAGGTTCTCATTTACAACTGCGACCTGGCCAAGATAAAGCATCATTCAGATGTTCATTGGCAAACTTCAGACGGGCATGTATATGTGCTTTCTTGAGCAGGGGGACCTTGCGGGCACTGCAGGATTTCAGTCCTTCACGGCGTAGTGTGTTACCAATTGTTTTCTTGGTGACTATGGTCCCAGCTGCCTTGAGATCATTGACAAGATCCTCCCGTGTAGTTCTGGGCTGATTCCTCACCGTTCTCATGATCATTGCAACTCCATGAGTTGAGATCTTGCATGCAGCCCCAGGCCGAGGGAGATTGACAGTTCTTTTGTGTTTCTTCCATTTGCGAATAATCACACCAACTGTTGTCACCTTCTCACCAAGCTGCTTGGCGATGGTCTTGTAGCCCATTCCAGCCTTGTGTAGGTCTACAATCTTGTCCTTGACATCCTTGGAGAGCTCTTTGGTCTTGGCCATGGTGGAGAGTTTGGAATCTGATTGATTGATTGCTTCTGTGGACAGGTGTCTTTTATACAGGTAACAAGCTGAGATTAGGAGCACTCCCTTTAAGAGTGTGCTCCTAATCTCAGCTCATTACCTGTATAAAAGACACCTGGGAGCCAGAAATCTTTCTGATTGAGAAGGGGTCAAATACTTATTTCCCTCATTAAAATGCAAATCAATTCATAACATTTTTGACATGCGTTTTTCTGGATTTTTTTGTTGTTATTCTGTCTCTCACTGTTCAAATAAACCTACCATTAAAATTATAGACTGATCATTTCTTTGTCAGTGGGCAAACGTACAAAATCAGCAGGGGATCAAATACTTTTTTCCCTCACTGTACCTCTTCTATTTTTGCTGTAATGCTGCAATTAGTTGGTTGTAATTTTGAGTAGAGCAGACATTTCCATATATTTTTGTTAGCAACAAGTGTGACATAACTCCACCAGTCCTATTTATGATATAATTTACAAAAATTATACAGTTTTTTCTTTTTTTTATCCAATAATGTTTTTGTTTTTTTATCAGTTAGTATATTTGAGTTTAACCATAATATTTGTTGTAATATTTGTTCTGTCTGTTCTGGTGGATTAAACTCAAAATGCAACCAACTTTCTATGGCTTGTTTTAAAAATAGCGATATTTTGGAGATTATTTCATTTTCAAATAACCGAAAGTGAGAGGTTGTAATCTGAATGAAGGGAAAAAGGCCATTCTTGAACATGAGGTGAGACATTCTTACTAATCTGCTAGAGAACCAGTTCAGATTTAAGTATAACTTTTGTATGACTGAAGCCTTTAGTGAGAGGTCTAATGCTTTAATATTTAATCATTTCTGCCCGCCAAATTCATATTTATTATATAAATAGGCCTGTTTAATTTTATCTGGCTTGCCCTTCCAAATAAAATGGAATCTTTTTTGCTCATATAATTGAAAAACAAGTGGCTAGGTGTAGGCAAGGCAATAAGCAAATAGGTAAACTGGGATATGACTAAAGAGTTGATCAGGGTGATTTTTCCACAAATAGACAGGTATTTTCCTTTCCATAGTAGCAAGATCTTATCTATTTTTGCTAACTTTCTATAAAAATTTATTGGAGTGAGATCATTTATTTTTGTCGGGATATGAATACAGAGTATGTCAACTTTTAGACCATTTTATTGGTAAACTACACGGTAATGTAAAAGTTGCATTTTTTAGTGATCCAATACATAATATGGTACATTTATCATCATTTGGTTGTAATCCAGAGAGGTTAGAAACATTATCTAGATCCTCTATGAAGCTGTGGAGGGATTCTAGTTGTGGATTTAAAAGAAAACATGAATCATCAGCGTACAATGACACCTTGGTTTTTAAGCCTTGGATTTTCTAGGCCCTTGAAATTATTGTTGGATCTGATTTTAATGGCTAACATTTCGATGGTCATAATACATATGTATGCCAATAGTGTACAACCTTTTTTTACTCATATTGACAGTTTAATACTTTCTGAAAAGTAGCCATTATTGACTATTTTACACCTAGGGTTACTATACATAACTTTAACCCATTGTATAAGAGATTCTCCAAAATGTAAATATTCCAGGCATTTATATATAAATTCCAGTCGTACTTTATCAAAAGCCTTTTCACAGTCAGCTATGAATACCAGGCCTGGTTTCCCAGATTTTTCATAGTGTTCTATTGTTTCCAGTACTTGTCTTATATTATCTCCAATGTGTTATCCATGTCAAAATTAGGATGAGGTATACCTCGACTGGTATGCCATCCAGCCCTGGATTTTTAAAGGCTTTAATTGCATCAGGAAGTTCCTCCTCTGTAATTTGGCCTTCACATGAGTCTTTCTGTATGGCTGTTAATTTTATATTATTAATAGGAATAAAAATCCTTTCAATTAACTTCGGTTAGTGGAGATGGAGGAGACTGAAACGAGTACTTTGCTCCCTCTTTCAAAATAATGTTTGGTGAATCATGGGTGACTCCGTCATTCGTAACAAGTTTCAAGAAATTATTTTTGGTAGCTTTTCTGTGTTGAAGATTAAAAAATGATGTGGTGCATTTTTCACCATATTCCATCCAGTTCGCTTTATTTTTATAATATAGTACACTTGATCTTTCTTGAATAAGTTCCTCCATTTCTTTTTGTTTTTACTCTAACGTATTCTGTGCCTCTTTGGTACAGTTTTATTGCTATCTATCTGTACTGTTAGTCCCTCTATTTCCTTTGTTAATATGAGTTATTTTGACCTAAATCGCTTTTGTTTTAAAGATGAGTATTGAATTGCATGCCTTCTAAATGCACATTTAAAAGTGTCCCATACAATAAGGGGATCTGCTGTACCTATATTATGTCGGAAAAAGTCAGTTAGATATTCTTCTGTCCTGGTTAAAAACAAGGTGTCACCCAATAGGCTTTGATTACATTTCCAATATCCTCGCCCACGTGGAAATTCTATAAGAGTAATGTACATGCCAATTATATGATGGTCTGTATGACTATCTTTTAATCATAGTGATACATACTGAAATGTGAATTTTGGGTCCAGAAGTAAGATGGAAGGAAGGATATGATGAAGGACAGCAGGAGTGCAAATGAGCACACACACACACACACACACACACACCACACACACACACACACACAGATGCAGATGGCAGGGTGGGCTCCAGGGGGACATGTTGGCTGTGTCTCTTCTCTGCCATGGGACCATATGTGTCTAGAAAGAGTCACTGTTGTCGCTGGGCCGCTGTGGACTGCTTCAGGGAAGGACGGGGTGAAGGAGGGGTGCCGACGGGGAGGAGGGGTTGAGGGAGGGGTGCAGAGGAAGAGGAGGAGGAGGTAAGGGAGGGGTGCAGAGGAGTAGGAGGAGGGGGCAAGGGAGGGGTGCCAAGGGGGAGGTGGAGGGGGTAAGGGAGGAGTGACGAGGGGGAGGTGGAGGGGGTAAGGGAGGAGTGACGAGGGGGAGATGGAGGGGGTAAGGGAGGAGTGACGAGGGGGAGGTGGATGGGGTAAGGGAGGAGTGACGAGGGGGAGGTGGAGGGGGTAAGGGAGGAGTGACGAGGGTGAAACGACAAATGGAGAAAGGTGAGAAGAGTAGCAGATGATGAAATACAGGGAGTGGATAGAGAAAGATTGAGTGTAGAGGCACAGAAAGAGATGGTGGGAGAGTAGGAGTTTCCTTTACCGCCCTAAGAGAAAAACAAAATAGATCTCGTAGAGAGGGGTTGAAACAACTGTGAAGGTACATAGTACACAACATTAAGAAAAAGAGAGGTTGTCACCTATTATTGTAAGGAGAATGACTGTGTCTAGTTTAACCACTGTGAAGTGGTTACCATGGTAATACCCAGCTTTCAGAGTGGTGCTATATCTGTTTGGTATCCTTGCAGCAGACCAATTTACAGGCAGCTTCACAGTCCTGCTCAGCTTCAACACAATCACAACAATTATCTGACTGACCGCAATGATAATCACTTTACTGAACTCGATCAGAGCCGATACACTGATCCCACCATCAAATGATTCACTCCATCCCTTTATCACTTCTTTCTATCTCTATTCTGATCTGGTTCTCTCTCTCAGCTCTTTATTTGTGTTGCTTTCTCTCTGAGAGTGGGTATAGTTTATACTATAGTTTATAGTATAGTTTATGGTTTAGTTTATGGTATAGTTTATGCCTGAGCTGTGCCTCTATCAGCTCCATGTAGCATTAGCCTGGTTTTCTTTAATGACTTGATTGGTCATTGAGCCTACAGACTGCATGTAAAGTAATACTGTATGTGTGTATAATGTACATATGCATATAATATATTTAGATTATGTTCCAGTATCTAGTTGTACTGTATGTGACAGCTGAAGACATACACCCGCTTGTGTAATGTGATTAGTGTGAACTCGTCAGTCACAGCTCCACAGCACGGATGACTGATCCCTTTACGCTCAGGCAGAAAGCAGAGGCACCTCAGTGGTCCTCAAAGAGGGACATGCTTCACTCAACGCCCCAGAGACCAGTGACCAGCATCATCCAATTCTGTTATTTTACTCACTCTTGATCTCAGTTATTCTCACTCTCTTCAGCTTCTGCTCTCCTTCTCTCTCGGTTCCTCCCTCTTCATTTCACTCCTCTCTTCCTGCCTCTGTGCTTTTCACACTAAAGACAGGCTCTGTTCCTCACCTGCAGCTGTGGCTTAGCTGTTTGGCTGCCAACAGGGAATTTAGAGGGATTTAACAGAAAGAGATTTTGGGAAAAGAGAGCATGAAATGAAAGAGGACAAGAATGGAGGGGAAGGACAAAGAGAGAAATCCTAACCTACTTTCCCTGTTGGGGTCTGGGAGAAAAATCTACAAAGGCTGATTGACATAGAAAAGACATGAGGGAGTAAGGAGGGGGTAATACAGGAGTGATATAACACAAGATTAAGCATAGTAAACCGAAAACAACCAGAATGATACACCATGTTAACCATAGAAGCAGCAAATGTTCAGTTGTTTACAATGAAATAAGTGCATTCAAAACAGTTATTTTATCTTCAAATCATAGAGCTATCAATGTCCATGAAGTGCATTCATACATTAGTTAATTAGCGTGTGTGTGTGCGTGCGCGCGTTTACAGATTTGATTCAACCGCGATAGTGCTTGTTCTCTCTTGTAACGGTTCATGTTGAACAAATGGTTTTAACAAACCCCAGCCTGGCCAGCTGTTCAAACCCTCTGTGGAGATGTGGTATATACATGGATCCTCTTCATATTAACATGATACTGGATGAGAGCAACAGAAATACTACACTATACAATCCCAGCCAATACTGTATGTACTAAATGGGCACTAACTCCAAGTCGCCAAGGCCCTTAAGACTTCCTTTATGTACCATTCATAGTGTTGTAGGCTGTAGCTTATTCTATCACCACCAGAGGATAATAAACTCAATCCACTGTGACGTTTACCCTACATGGTAGACCTATCTAGATCCATTAGCTTAGAGTATGTTGAAGTGATTCAGGTCAGATTCCACTGTAGGTGATGACAGATAATGGGATGCTGGTGACAGGTCCAGCTTCCATGACTTTACACATGGCTAAATTATCCCATCATGTCCTATGGACATCACTGGGACTAATAAGATGGGATGTTTTGGATAATGATGATGATGTTTCATCATTATCTATACAACAGTAAGGGATGGGAGCAAAACAAACACAATAGCAGTAGAGGTGGTATACCATGGACCATAATGCATCTGTTTATGGGATTGGAATCATCAGCCTTCCATTTCCCCAGACACTCATCTTAACAGAGTCAGCTGTTGGACCAGAGCGGTGTGTGTCGGTTCGCTGAGCATCCGTAGCCCAGTGTGTGTGTGTGTGTGTGTGTGTGTGTGTGTGTGTGTGTGTGTGTGTGTGTGTGTGTGTGTGTGTTTTTACAAGTGTGTGTTAATAAGACCTATCTGAGTTTATCTGGGGTTCTAACAGGCTTCTTGGAATTAGCCTCAGATGATTATCTAGGGCTGTTATCTCCCTGCCTCTTCTCCCTGTCTTCCTATCTCCTTACCCCTCTTTCCCACGTGATTAGAACTGATTCTAAGATATTTATCCAGTTGCTTACACACGATCACAAACTGACTCCTCCAACTTGCTCTCACTGACAGGAATGTTTGCACACGCATACACACACACATACACACACACACACACACACACACACACACACACACACACACACACACACATACAACACACACCCCAACAGGGTCAGGGTCCAGTTCATCCCAGTTGTCAGAGCCGCTCTCTGATTCAGCGGCAGACGAGGGTGAAGTGCAGGACATTCTCTTTTCTCTTCTCCTTTCTGCTCTCTGTCTCCACGCAACGCAGATTGGACTGATGTCACGGCCCAGGCACGTGATTGGTCAGATACTATTCTTAGTCTGTTGAGGGGCTACTGCCTGTCTGCCAGGGTTGGGGTAAAACATTTTTTTATTCCAGTCAATTCAGGAAGTATACTGAAATTCTAATTCCAATTATCTTTTCAATTAGGAAAGTTTCCTGAATTTAAATGGAATTGACCCAACCCCCCCTCTGTGTTTTCCACTCTCTCTCTCCTTTCCTCCCCAGAGGTGTGGTGGTGTGGGTCTAATAGCACTGGGAACAGGACACTTACTGTAGAGTACCCTTCTGCTTCATATCAGTCAACTTGTGCTGTATAGAACCAGAAATGTTACATTATTGTGTTTAATGTCAAGGAAGTTAGGTACAACAGCCAATTTCCTATCTACAACACAAAACCTGCAGCCATGTTACCTTGACTCCTTACGAGAGCAGTAAGACTAGAGCCACGTAGCAGAGCAAGCTCTAGCGTGATGGAGGGGGATAATTTAAAAGACGTCAGTTGAAATAATGTGCAACATGATTCACCATGCAGACAGGGTCCAGGCGCATCTGTGAATAATTCATTGTTACAGTTTGCTCTCTCTCTTTCCCTCTTCCCTCTCTTTCTGTATCCCTCTCCCTTCACGCTCTCCTTCTCCATCTCAACACGCGCTTCTATCTCCCTCTCTGTACTGATTGTATCTCCAAAGTGTATTCATACGCTCCAATTCTGGAGGCAAGTAGCTATTAACAGTGGTGAATTGCATGAAGAGGGATGGTTGTACAGTATTGACTATGTGATATGCTTCCGAACAGGATCACCACCCACTGCTGAACAGCTTTTAGCAGACTGAGACTCAGTGTTTCAGAGTACTGATCCATGTAGGAGTGGGATGGGATGAAGCCCAATACCTCACTTCCCCAACACATGCTAACAGATTTACTGTGTGGACATATGTTTGTCAGTCAGCCTCTAGTATGACGGTGCCCTTGGCAACCTCTAGTTTATGTTGATCATCTCCTTCCAATTTGATGTCATGGTTCATATTAGAATTAGTTTAGTGTTGCTATGGAACCATTAGTCCCAATGACGTATGTTTCCCTAATGGAGGGGGAGTGCTATTGGGCACGCACATAGGAACACAGAGTATCTGCTCCAGAGGCTGTTAGCTCATTCAAACTGTCCAGTCTTAATTCTTCTTAGACCTGAAACTTTTCTTTCTCTCTCATTTCTATAAATAAGGGAAGGTAATATGTTATTCCCTGCTATTCCTCTGTATTGTGTCCTTTGCACTGTTTGGATGGATCCCCAGTGCATTTTACATTTATATTTTATGAGAACATAAGTTGGATTCAGTTATGCTTTAGTGTTTGGGTGGCTATTAGCTTAAGTCCTTGCTGTTGGAATAATAAACACATGGTTTTCTAATACAGAAGGACAAGCAAATGTTTTGAGGCAAGTCATTTGGGAAATAGGAAATAGTCTGAGCACCAAGCATAAAAGAGTGATGAGTTTCACAGTTCAGGGCCCTCAATAAAGCAATCATGACAGCACATGCACTCAGTGGGTGTGAAATGTAGCTACAGTTATCTGGTTTCTGTGTCTGTCACAAGCCTGGCACGTTCCTCGCTCCAATGGTGGGGTTTTTTGTAACACAAATGAATGGCTGGACACCTGCGAATGTCAAGTAGATGATGAGGGTTTCAAATGAAACTGTGTGGGTGTGAACATGGAGATCTCTAGCCACGCGCTGACATTAGGCTGCGTGTTGTGTGAGAGAGTTGAGGTCTGTGTGCGCAAGTGGCTTTCCGAGAACTTGTGCATAGCCTAAATGAAATAAAATACCTTGTCGTTTTCAAGACATGCACTCTCTCGCTCAGTTCGGGGCCCTCAATAAAGCTAACTGGATCTCTCTCTGCCTCCCTCTCTCTCTCTCTCTCTCTCTCTCTCTCTCTCGCTCTCTCAATTTCAATTTCAATTTCAATTTAAGGGCTTTATTGGCATGAGAAACATGTGTTAACATTGCCAAAGCAAGTGAAGTAGATAGTAAACAAAAGTGAAATAAACAATAAATATTAACAGTAAACATTACACTCAGAAGTTTCAAAACTCTCTCTGTCTCTCACTCTGTCTCTCTGTCTCTCTCTGTCTCTCTCTCTGTCTCTCTCTGTGTCTCTCTCTGTATGTCTCTCACTCTACAGATCCTGGTAGGGGAGCTGGTGGCATTCTTTCTGAAGGCTGAGGGGACGCAAGAGAAGACCATAGTGACAGCAGACTGCTGCTACTTCAACCCGCTACTGCGACGCATCGTCCGCTTCCTAGGTAACCACTACAGCCTCTAGAGTCTAGACCAACACCACACAGCCCTGCCTGAACTAGTCTTGAATGATTAGTGTATCTAACAAGATTATATAAACACACCTGGAATTGGAAATATCTACAAAAGGGTACCTGAATTTGATGTCTTTTAGAGGAAAATGTAGATGTTTGTGATGAGGTGATGTTGAAGGAGTCAGGCGCAGGAGGGTAAATCACAGAATAACAGGCTTTATTACGCACCCACAGAGTTAGGCAGGAACGCGTCAAAACACTCCACTGGAAAATACGAGGCACACAGGAAAATATCCCGGCGATACAAAATACAAGGAGCTCCACCGAGCTTCACTACTCTCCACAATAAACAATCACACACAAAGACAAGGGGGCAGCAGGAACACTTCTAGGTACTGATGAGGGGATATGAACCAGGTGTGTGTAATAAACAAGACAAAACAAATGGAATGATGAGGAGCGGCAGTGGCTAGAAGGCCGGTGACGACAAACACCGAAGCCTGCCTGAACAAGGAGAGGAGGCAGCTTCGGAGGAAGTCTTGACAATGTTGATTGGATTTGCCACTGTGCACAGGATATAACCGGTATAGAACAGTACAGTGAGAGCTCTTTCCCAACAATGCAGTGATAATAACAATAACATAGATAATAATAGAAAATGGAGAAAAAAAACACACAAGAAGTACGATATAAGTTTGAGTACAGGCATAACTGAATGAACAACAGAGACCGAATGCAATATGGAATTTTATTAAATAATTTGGGTTATGGCCTCGTCTCCAAGGAATGCTCCTCGGAGCCAGATGCTGATGACAGGTAACCCTTTGCTGGGCAGCTGGCATCGAACCCCCCCGCTAGCGGAATGGAGTTCCAATGACAGGCCTTAAGGTTATTGTAGCTGCTGGTGGTGGGGAGGTGGATGGTTGTCAAAAACTGCTGCTGAAACTGCTGCTGAAAAACAGCAAGTGAGAGAACATGGGTAAGATGACATGTAAATAGATCCCAAGATTTACACCAATTGGTTGAAAGAGAGGAAAGTGATAGGTTAAACAGCAAATGTGCAGAATGTGCATTATTGTGCCGTGCTTATAGGCTAAAGTAAATAGGTGAATGACATTCTGCACATGGCTAATAGGATAGAGGAGAAGAACTAGACGCTATGCTGATGATGAAACGTTTGTATTCATTCCCACTATGCCCGTATAATAGGAAACAGAGTGAATTATGATATGCGGCTTGATTAAGTTAAACGAGCATTCAGACCAGCCTTCCTGATTGAACTT
Source organism: Coregonus lavaretus (assembly GCF_964263955.1). Lineage (NCBI taxonomy): Eukaryota > Metazoa > Chordata > Actinopteri > Salmoniformes > Salmonidae > Coregonus > Coregonus lavaretus. The sequence continues at coordinate 19,782,608 of NC_140015.1, read as the reverse complement.
TCGTAAACTACATTTGAAGAAACACGAGAACGCAAGTAACACAACAATGAAACAGGAAGAGACATGCCTCAGTGGTTTGTGATGATGAAGGCTAAAACTGGTGTGAAGAATTTCAGACCGATTAGCATGTTCATCACTTCAAGTGATCATGAAGGCTTTTGCAATTTCACACCTCAGCTGATAACAGCGGCTCCCAGGTAGGCTGGGGATAACTAAACACCTCCTCTTTTAGTTGGCTGTCATTGCTCTCTCTCGCTCTTTCTCTCTTTCTCTCTCTCCCTCAGGAGTGTTCTCCTTCGGCCTGTTCACCACCACCATCTTTGCCAACGCGGGTCAGGTGGTGACAGGAAACCAGACGCCTCACTTCCTATCTGCCTGCCGGCCTAACTACACGGTCCTGGGTTGCACATCCAACATGCAGTACATCACTCAGCCCCGCGCCTGCACTGGCAACCCCCTGGTAGTGGCGTCCGCACGCAAATCCTTCCCCTCCAAGGACGCAGCCCTCAGTGTCTACTCTGCAGTCTACACTGTGGTAGGTTCTGGTTTGGGGAGTAGGAGTTTGGACGGTTTGATACACATGTTATGGTATACCACCCTATAGTATAGAGTTGATACCCAGCCTATAGTATTACAATGCCTGACAGTCCTCCTGGTCTCCTCCCCTATCTCTGTCTGTCCCAGATGTATGTGACGCTAGTGTTCCGGACCAAAGGCACTCGGCTGACCAAGCCTACGGTCAGCCTGACCCTGCTATGCCTGGCCATGCTGGTGGGAGTGGTCAAGGTGGCAGAGTACCGCAACCACTGGGCCGATGTCCTGGCCGGCTTCTTCACTGGAGGAGCCATCGCTGTGTTTCTAGTGAGAGGGAGGGAGGGGAGGGGAGGGAAGGATGGATGGAGGGAGCTGCTGAGGGAATGGTGAGGGAGAAGAGGGTGGTTAGGGAAGTCATTATTCTGGGAGATGAGATGAGGGTGAGAGAATGTAACAGTGATGTATATTGATGACACACTGGATTTTCTCACCATGGGATGAGAAATGTTACACCCATTTCACTTACAGTGAGCTCCAAAAGTATAATCCTGAATGAATCGTGAATAATGAGGATTGAGAAATTTAGACACATACATTTCAAATCCCCCCCCCCCCAAAATGCTACTCACTGGACTATACCCACACACATACTACACTGACACTCCAACACGCACACACACACACATGCATATTGACGCCACACACTCACACATAGACACACTTTACATATGCTGCTGCTACTCTGTTTATTATATATCCTGATTGCCTAGTCACTTTTACTCCTACCTACATGTACATACTGTATTACATCAATTACCTCAACTACCTGGTACCCTGCACATTGACTCAGTACTGGTACTCCTTGTATAAAGCCTCGTTATTATTTTTGTTTATTTCCTTTTTTTGGTATTTTCTTTTAGCAAATATTTGTCTTACTTTTTAACTCTGCACTGTTGGGAATGGGCTCGTAAGTAAGCATTTCACTGTAAAGTCTACACCTGTTGTATTCGGCACATGTGACCAATACAATTTGATTTGATTTGATAAATGATTTTGTCCCAATACTTTTGGTCCCCTAAAATGGGGGGACTATATACATAAAGTGCTGTAATTTCTAAATGGTTCAGCCGATATTGATGAAAATACCCTCAAATAAAAGCTGACAGTCTGCACCTTACCCTCATAGTCATTGTATCATTTCAAATCCAAAGTTCTGGAGTACAGAGCCAAAACAACAAAAAATGTCACTGTCCCAATACTTTTGGTAGTGTCAGTACTGTCATTGCCTTTTATTTTCTTATACACCCAGTTCTTCCCCGTCTCTTTCCCTTTCTCTCTCTTTCTCACTCTCACTTCTCTCTCTCCAGGTGACGTGTGTGATCAACAACTTCCAGCAGACGAGGCCCCCTCCCCCTCCCCCGCGGCCCCAGCGCCCTGAGTCAGTGCTAGGCATGCCCATGGTGGCTCTGCCCTGTGTGGAGAGTCCACTCGAAAAGTTAAGTGGAACTCAGGTAAGGGGTGGGGGTGGGTGAGCGGCAGGGCTGCACACACAGGGGGGGGGCAGACATGCACCCCTTCTCTCCCCCTTCTGTCGTCCCCCCGATCCCAAAAGTAGATGTCCCCTCACAGCGCATGCCCCAGCCCCAGTACCACCCCCTAACCCTCAACCCCGACCAAAGCACAAGTACATCCAAACCTCGTCTTTGAGCCAGTAATCCTTTACTCAGAAAATGTGTGGACTTCTTAGAGTTTAGAGAGAGCCGGTTGCAGTAGTCTATTCCTCAGTATTCATTCACCATCCCTCAGTGGTTTAAGCTTTGAAGGCCTCTTAGCTCTTTGAAGTGAATGAGAAATGCACTGTGAGCTCTTTAGATAAGGGAGAGCAGAGGGCACTAGGGAAGGACAACCTGTTGAAAGTGTGATTCAAGGGAGCAGCTTTGAGATGGCTTGTGTCTCCTCTTGTCTGTCACCTACACTAACCCTCACCTGACCTCCTCCCTCCCCTGTCTCCCACCTCGCTCTTTTCCCTTATCCCTCACTTGATCTCTATCCTTCTATCTGTGTCACCAGCATCCTGCACTCTCCTCCTGCCCTCCCTACAATCCCTACGTTCACCACCCATTCTGACCAACTTTTGATCGTTTTCTCTCGCTCCTTGCTCCTCACTCATTTTTCTTTTTTTCATCTCTCGTTCCACCCCATCTTTCTCTCTCTGTCTCTTTCATTCCCTCTCTCTCTCCTTCTTCCTCCCTCTCTTCTCTTCTGTCCCTCCCTCTCTCTTTTTCACTCCTCTCTCTCCCCTGCAGACTCCGAGGGGATCTCCTTTCACAGAGATCACATGACCATCAGCCGTATCGGTTCCCCGCCACCCCAGATGTCCTCATTCCGTCTCGCTCCATTTCCAGCGAAGTCTAGACCAGCCACACGAACATGAACACTCACACGAACACCACTGCGCCGCCCACCCGGCAGGCCACTACTCCACTCTCTACAGATCCTACTCTACACAGGTCTAGACTTTCAAAACACACACGCACACAAACACAACACACGCAGCATACTCAGACCTCTACAAACCTCCCCCTAACCTTGTCCAAGCCCAAACCCCTGGGGAACCGAGAGGTGAGCTCTCAAAGTGAGACTCACAAAGACTTAACAGCTATCCAGCTGAACATTCAGTACAGTGTCAGGTACAGGAATGCCTCTTTCATTTTGTTGTTTCCAGAGGCTTCTTTTTTTAATGTGCTTCATTGTGTGAAGTACACATTTCACTGATATCACAAGGTGATGTTTCATCTTCTACGTGCTTGTAAGGCGAAACTGTCAGAATCCATCAAGCTGTATTCATTTGAGAACTGTGTTCTTTTGTGTTTTCAACTGTCTGTTGAAGATGTCCTCCCAGGCAATGCAGCCAGTCATCCTGAAACACTTCAGTCATTTGTGTCTCTGTGCACTTTTAAGATGAATCTAAACAACCGCTCAATGAACACTCTCTGCTGGCTGTAGGGCTCATTTTCAGTATCCTAGAATGAGCCAATCATCAAATAACTGCACCAGTCAACAAACTCAAGTGAACAAATGTTTACGGACCAATCACTTTCTGTAGCAACTTTGGTACTTAACTACTGTACCTTCAAAATACAGCATAGAGACAACACACACAGATCAGGATCCTGGTAGGTCTACATACACAGCATTAGCTCTCTGGCAGACCTCTCTCCAGCTCTGCATGACATTACCCAGATCAAAGGATTCTGTTCATATCGCTGAGAAGAAGAAGACAAGACTACAACAAACAGGATGAAAGTGCAGACAGTTTATTTTTCTCCGCTTTCGACTGGTTGCAGCTGCAGCAAGTCAGCATGAAATAGATACAGATTTGGTAAGACCGGATGAGACGCATTTTGAAATACATCACAAGTGACAGGACATGAGCTTTGTACAGTACAAAATATTTTATTTTGCACTCAATGTATCTGGACAGGGAACCTTGGTTACCAAAGCTTTGTCATTGTGATGTCGCCAAAACATTTGTTTACTCCCACATCACTTTTGTCTGGAATGGAACAGATCACATCGGCATGGAACGGAACACCACACTGGAAAACCAAGATTCCCTGTCTCTGTGCTGTAGAGAGATATTATTTACAATGGACTTTGCCTATTCATGTGATTATGTGATTTATTTATGAGGAGATTATTCATAGATGTATTTATTTGATATGTGTATATATGGTGTGGTTGCCACAGAAAACAGTTTTGCTGATTTTGATTTGCACAGCCCTCTCATATCTCACCCTCCACTCTCCACTCTCTCCCACTGGCATATATTTTTCTACTGCTGTTTGGTTGTCTTCTTTGTGTTGTATCCTGACTATACCGTCACTGGGCTGTGTAATGTTTCCCTCTGTTGGACAACACACATACTCACACATGAAAACGCTCATACGAAAACACACATTTAATACTGACAAACTTACCAAAATACACACACTTTTGGACGTGCATACAACATACACATACTCACCCAACCAAACAAACACACACATACACACTCACTTACCTCTCCTAATCTCTAGCCTATACCTCCCATCTTTTCCACTTTCTTACACTTAAACCTGTTTGTATGGTTTTGTAAATAGTTATTTTTTGTAATGAGAACGTGATTTTTACACAGACACCCCACTGCACTCCTTACATTAAGTTGTTATGGAGAAATGGGAACATTCGTCGTATCAACTGTATTACTAAAGACAAGAGTGTATGTAAAGGTCCTTGTCCACTCTAAATCAGGCCTGGATCGGACCTGTCCTCATCCCAAACTGGCAGCCATTCTGCATCAAACCAGCTGCCCTCCCGGACCAAGGTTGGAGTCAACAGAAGATGGCCCGTGGTGTTATGCTAACATTAGAATCCCCCCATGGTTTAGTTTCTCTTGTAATAGTTCACCTGCCAGCCCATACTGTATACACCACAGTCAGTAAACTAGGAGGAAGTGCACTGTATACTATCACAGTATTGAGGGGGTCTGTCACAGTATTGAGGGGGTCTGTTGCTTTTACATTTAAGTCATTTAGCAGATGCTCTTATCCAGAGCGACTTACAGGACTAATTAAGGTTAAGTGTCTTGCTTTAGGGCACATCGACAGATTTTTCACCTCGTCGTCTCGGGGATTCAAACCAGCGACCTTTCGGCTACTGGCACAACGCTCTTAACTGCTAGGCCAAAACTAACGGGAGCTACAAAAAACGACACAGATGGCTTGATTATGTTTGGGTCCGAATGTGTATTCCTTGGAACACAGACAATACATCTGTAGTTTGATTTAGTTCTATTTTATTGGCCAAAATATTTTTTTAAATAAGACGATGAACAATGAAGTAACATGTAAAAAAAAAAAAAAAGGAAAAAAAGGTGTTCTTTGGAGGTGTTCTGAGTTTTAACACTTCATTTCATCTTGTTACACCGTACCCTCTGTTTTGTAAAGATTTGTCTGATGAGAACAATAAATGGATATTGCAATAAAAAGGATGCTGAGTGTTAGCTCTTGCCTTTTATGAGGGCAGGACACATTCTGTTTTACTGTCATTGATTTCATCCTTTGACCAATCACAATGCTGATTGTTGCTCAAACATGGCCCAGGGTGTTGATCATAGCCAATAGGAATGTCTTATACTTTTTAATCAATGTCATATTTTTTTTTCTCTATTGGACAGATGATGCACTTCTTCCTTACAACAACCTCTAAATGCATGAGAAGAACATAATATGAGGGTTACTGCTTCCTGCTGGTGAGAGATACGCATTACATGTAAATTATTTTTTTCATTAGTCAATGCAGAGCTGCAACATCTGAGCTGATAACTCTCTAACCTCTGTGAATATAAAAGTTGTTTAAAATGTCCTTATTACCTCAGTATAATGTTGTTAATTACTCCCAGTAATGTCTAAAAACTAGCAGACATGCAAGTTACTGAACATTGAACCACTGTATTTCATGTTCTTAGCCTAACGGTTCCACAAGTGGTAAATGTTCATAAAAATTTTGGGAGAAAATGTAGAATATATGTAATATGTGCTAGCTAGCATTTGACAGTAATAGCAAAGACCCTACATATTGTAATAGCCAGGACTAGGCCTTATTGATTACGTCCATTGACTATGCAGTGACAGTAGAAGGCCACAAGATGGCGACCTATATCAAATATTTCCACCGGCGCGATCACTGTCTCATTCAGGGAGGCAAAGTACCTGTGTTAATGCAAGGTAAGCGCTTCTCAGTGAGTGCATCACTGATTACGAGGTTGTCATTCCTGTTTCTTCTAGGTGACATTCCAATATCACAGCTGTGAACATTTTAAGGTATTCCAATGACAGTACCATTGGCTCTCTTAGGCTCACCTCATTTACTACAAATTTAGATTTTTATTGAAATCTTTGCAAAAAAAACTTTGACTCACAATGATTGCAGAAGCTTTAAGACCTTTGAGAATTGCATCTGCAATTTCTAAACCTGGGTAAATTAATATAAAGAACCAAAGACTCCATGCAGAGAGGTTGAAAGACCCTATGAGGAGCAATGTTCCCCTCACAGCCTGACTCCATCTGCACTTCCTCTGGGGTTTATTCAGAATAATTTAAACCTGAACTGAGTGCTCTAAAGTGTAAACGATGTTCTGAATATCAGTTGAGAGTGTC